>NC_088884.1:12206313-12506607 GCF_037157495.1 Lathamus discolor | reverse complement strand
TAAGCAGGGGAAGTTTAGATTGGCTATATGGAAGAAGTTCTTTACTGTTAGGGTGGTGAAGCACTGGAATGGGTTGCCCAGGGAGGTTGTGAATGCTCCATCCCTGGCAATGCTCAAGGCCAGGTTAGACAGAGCCTTGTGTGGGATGGTTTAGTGTGAGGTGTCCCTGCCTATGGCAGGAGGTTGGAACTGGATGATCTTAAAGTCCTTTCCAACCCTAACTATTCTATGATTCTGTGATTCAAACTGTTCAATGTTTCATCCTTTTAAAAGTTTTACTCCTATTTTGAAATGCTTAGACAGTTTCTAGACCAATTTCTTAAGGCACAAGAGTAGCTGAGAAACTGCTGGTGAAACTGCTGGCTAAGCTCTGACAGATGGAAAACAGCTGTGTACAGTGCAAGGGAAGAATGAACTACCTATTACAACCAACCCCCTCTGCTGTCTAAGCTTGTGGCTATACTTCCTACACTTTTCCACACACTATGATCCACTTAACTCTCCCATTGCGAGGACAGTTAGGGAGCAAGAGAGAGATACAGTCAGATATCAGTATCACACACAACAAAACTGCATGGCTGGCTGCATGAAAATGCTAAACTACAGCATAATGGAAAAAACATTTCATTGTAATAGGGTCAAATACATTGACCTCACTGAATTCACGGAACTGACGACAGACTGATTCCTGCTGTACTTCTCAAACTTGTCATCAGGATAGCACTTTCCCTGGACCTGAGTAGAAAGATGAACATTATCTGTCTAAATGAAGTGGTAAAATTGATAAAATCAACTGAAAATTCACTTCTCATAAGCACAACCTGCTAATTAGCTGATCTGAAAGCATGTGGGGAAAGACTTGACAGGATACTCCACTGACAGCAGATTATAGCGCTATTATGTGACATACATGTAGCAAATATGCATTTATTCACTCTTTTTTCCATTTCTTAACAACTGCCTTCTTCACCCATAAATCACAACAGCAAAGGAAAAAAGTGTGACTACATATACTGGCTTTTGACTGACTTTGTATCTTCTGGAAGTAGACACTTCAGTAGTTCCTTTTTTTCAAGTTGAGATCTATTGTTCATTTAGTTATTATATGACAGTTATTATTAGTAATGACTATTCATTACTATTTTTATAACTGGAATGAATAATCAGGAGGACTGATTAACACTAATCTTCCTTCAGAGCTGAAATCCAACCTTAGGATTTAGCTAATAAATTCTTGAAAAGTTTTTCAGCTATTTCTATCAAGTTTCAAGACACAAGCCTTTAGCTTCCTGTCCTCCTGTAACACAGGCTACAGCAGCCTTTGAAACAGCTCCCTCCCAACGTGATTACCCAACAAGCTCCTCTGAATTATGCTGTTTATTGGAGGACCTTGCCTGAACTTGTAATTCTAGTTTCAATACCGTACTTCCTTTCTAATTAAAGATTCTCTACTTAGAAGCAACATCAAACTATTGCAAAATTCTTCCAGGTGTGGTATTCTGAAGCTTTATTCAAAGCTTGCAGTTTTCATGTTTGCATGCTTCTGAAAACTACCAGAAATCTCAGCTTCCCCCTCTCCTATCCCAGGCTGTGACTGAGCTCATTCTGCCCTTATGTCATATATATAACTAGATTATTCAGTGTCCTGGTTTTGAGCAGCAGCAGTCATTTTTCTCCTTCTTAGGAGCTAGTACAGTGCTGTGTTTTGATCTTTTGGCCTTGGAGCAGTGGTGATAACGCCGATGTTTTCAGTTGCTGCTCGAATGTTTGGTCTGGCCAAGGACTTTCTGAGCCTCATGCTCTGCCAGGGAGGAGGGGAGGCCAGGAGGAAGGAGAGACAGGACACCTGACCCAAACTAGCCAAAGAGGTATTCCATACCACAGCACGTCATGCCCAGGATGTAACTTGGAATGGCCCGGAAGGGTTGGGACTGCAGGGTTGGAGGAGGTATCGGTCGGTGCTCGGCTGGGGGGAGTGGGGCGAGTTATTGGTCGGCTGGTGTTGAGGTATTGTATTCTTTCCTCTTGTTATTTCTTTTATCATTATTATTATTGGTGGTAGCAGTAGTGATCTATGTTATACCTTAGTTACTAAACTGTTCTTATCTCAACCCGTGGGAGTTGCATTCTTTTTGATTCTCCTCTCCGTCCCTCCAGAAGCAGGGGGAGGGCAAGAAGGGGGGGGAGTGAGTAAAAGAGGTTTGTGGTTGGGTTTAAACCACGACATTCAGGCAAACAAAACCCTTCTTGGCTAAAAAGAAAAGAAAATCACTGCTGAGTGCATAAATGCCTTCAGATGGCAGTTACAACTGCTTTGCTAAACTGTATTTTAAAGCTATCAGTGAAAATACCTGAAGTAATCTATTACTGAGAGTTACCATTAACACATATGAAATGTTAAACTTCAAGAAGGATTATAAGGTTACCCAAACATAATTTACTCTAAAAGGTTATGAACTCTTTAGGATATTATACGATCACAGGATGGTCAGAGGTGGTTATCATGCTCAGACTCCACTAAAGAAACAGCTGAAGTATAAAAGCTGAAAACCCCCAATACGTTCACAAAGATGTGGGTATCAATAACACAGGTGAGTGTAACATGATTTCATGCTTGAGAATAACTGAAGTATGGATCTAAAGAAATATTCAGTGAGGCATTTCTTAACCGCCACAGGACAGAGTTTTTCCCTAAACACAATTTTTAGGAAGTGTTTGAAGGGACTGACTCACACCCGAATTTTGCATAAACAGCATATAAAACTTCAGTAATTTACAACAGGATGATGTTCATCCCGAGCCTCCAGTTTGACAGAAGTCTACAGATAAGGAATTCCCACACAGGTGTCAACAGACTGATTTTACAAGAAGATAGGCTCTCATGAAGATGTATGCACAGTATTTATTTGTGGCACTCAGGACCTTTGGAAAATAAACTCCTCTGTTTGTGAAGCTTTTCCACATTGAAACACAGGGCAGATTTATATCTCATCTCACCTCATTGCAGCAAGTGAGAATCTTCTTGTACCTTGATGGGGTTCTTGCCTACCAGTTCCTTTGACTTACAAACTACACTTCATATGAATACTAGAATAGTACAGCTTTTAAAATAGGCTTGGTTCTTCTTTTGCTAACCAGGAGCATGATGCACCTGAAAGTAATTTCAATGTTTACAAAACCAAATTCTTTAGATTGTCTTTTACCCAACAAAAGGTGGGTTTTTTCACATAAATTGCATATTTTCTTTAGAAAAACAAATATCATACATAGGATTTTTTCCAAACATTTTTATTTAAAACTGATTTACGAGGGCAGTGAGGCACTGGTGAGAAGCTGTGGCTGCCCCATCCCTGGCAGTATTCAAGTGATATAAGGAAAGTAAGTGCCTGGAAAACATAGGGTTAAGATACTTTTAACTTAACTTAGGTCTAAGATAGAGAACAATGTTTGTGTTGTAAGTCTGTGGTGTGATAACAGAATTTAGTAGTCTTACTAACAAGAGTGAATTATTTCTTTACATCCTTCTAATGAGTGAATTTTTTCTTACCATCCTTCTAATGAGTTAATTATTTCTTTCCATCCTTCTAATGAGTGAATTATTTCTTACCATCCTTCTAATTATCAGTTTGGAGACAGTGATTCCTGAACATCTGCTAGCTTAGGATACTCCTTGTCTGCCCATCCTGTTCTGCTTGCAATAAATTTTGTACGAAGGTCACACTGTTCTAAATCTTTGCCAGCTATCAGAAACTTACAGATATGGCTGGTTTCTGCTAGTTTTGTGATTACTGGGGCATCCAACTGTGCCAAAGGTGAAAAGCGCACCATGAGCAAGACTGCTTACTTCATCTTGAAGACCCATGCCCCCATGAGGAAGACTACTTACTTCATCTTGAAGACCCCTGCCCACGACCATCGGAGGGCAGTGCGCAAGCGCCAAAAGGGACAAATTTACGATAATGAGTACCTAAACTAAACTGTAATATCCCCGACGCTCTCTCAGGAACCTAATTAATATGCATGTTTGTGTGTAATAAATATCTGCTTGCTTAACCCCTCGGTGTGCAAGTTAGGAGGAATGATCCCCCTTGCACCCGGGCCCATAATAGACATACCTGCTTTAAAACTCTCTCTGAGCTGTAGAGTCTGATTCCACGCTCCACAAGGCCAGGCTGGACAGGGATTGGAGCAACCTGCTGTAATGGAAGCTGTCCCTGCTCATGGCAGGGGGGGGTGGAACCGGATGAGGTTTAACGTCCCTTCCAACCCAAACCATTCTATGATTCGATGATTATTAAACCAATGAAATCTCACATAAAACTGTTAAAGTTAACTGAAGTTAATTCCAGTTATCATGTTTTTAGGACTAGCAGATTTCAGCTTCTCACAGTAAGTTTTTAATCATAATCTGGACATGAGAAGCAAGCATCCTCACATTTTTTCAGGCCATAATCTGAACTAAAACAAAAGCATGGAGAGAAAAACCCCCAGCATTCTCTGAAGTAGTTAGACCAGTCAAAAGCTGGGTTTCACATTTCAGCCGACTCCACCCCTAGCAACTCAGAATGCTGTTTCATGGTATTTTATGATGATTAAGTCAGGGCTCTGTCATCCTGCCATCCTCCATAACTCCTCTGCAGCAGCAACAACACTTTCATAATTACATGATGAGCCTGTTCAGAGTGCTGAGCTGGCCAAACCCTAGGCAGTTTTCAGGCAGGTCAGCATGCTGATCAACACTTGTTGTGACCAAAGGCGTACAGGCTGTGTAAGGAATGCAGGGTGCCAGAGCATGTCCAGCATTGGGAAGGAGGGACAGTCACCAAACTAACACAGCTTTAAATTGCTAGAGGTAGGCTGGCCCAGAAAGGCCTGGTCCTAATTTCTCCTCTAGCTTTAGCAACACATTTCTTGTCACTCCTCCTTTCCCGGCACTAGCATTCTGGTAGCCACAGGTGAACAGGATCATGAAGACATAAATCTAAAGGAAAACGAGTACTTTTCCATTCTATAATCGCACTTGCTGCTTGACCACATGAAAGTTTCTGCGGACAGGAAGAGCAGGAAACAGAAACACGCAGCTACGCACAGCCTGAGCTGCTCACATTTACACCACTTTAACTGCAGAACTGAACTCACAACTCCCTGTGAGAAGACTGAAGTATCCCACAGCAAGTATTTTTGTTTAAAGTTGTATGTGATGACCATGAAGACACCGAGCTCCGGAACCGAGCAACAGCCTGAAAGTTTCTCGGCCTGGAAGAAGAAAACCCACCCCCCGTTCCAACAGGGCAGCAGCCTGACTTCAGCACGGGACCCGCAGGCCCCTCCGCAAGCAGCGGGACACTCTCCCCGCTCTCGATGCCGCCGTCCCCGCAGCGGCGCAACCCCCCCCCCCCCCGGCCTGCGCCCACCGGCTAGCCCCTAACTCCGCTTTCGAAGTTTACTCTGCTTGGGTTGAAGGCTTTTTCGCCCTCAGTCCCGCGGCACCCCGAGGCACACACCGGCACCCCCTCGCCCCCTCCCAAAGGGCTTCCTCGGCCCCGCGCCGCGTCCTCCCTCGCCGGCGTCCGGACGCAGCCGGACGGCGCCGAGCAGCCGGGGGCGCCCGCGGTGGGCGAGGGCGGGCTCCGAGCCCCGCTCCGCCCGGGGGAAGGAGGGAGGGAGGGAGGAAGGAGGCCAGCGCGCTCCCGCGTCTCCCCGGCCCTCCCCGCAGGAATGCGGGGCAACCACGGCCCGCCCGCGCCGCAGCGCGGCCCCCACTCCTCATTACCTGCTGGCCTCCGCCTCGCCTCGGCCGGCGCCTGCCTGCCGCCGAGCGCCGTCCGCGGCGGGGTCTCGGGCCTGCCGCTCCGGGCCGGCGCCGGGCTCCTGCTCCAGGGAGAGGGCCAGCTGGCTGAAGCCGTACAGCAGCGAGCAGACGCCGCAGCCCAGGCAGAGCAGCGCCACCCGCGCGAACCGCCGCATCCTCCCGCGCCGGCCCCGGCGCCAGGCGGCAGCCGGGGCTCCACCGGCAGCGAGAGCCCCAACGGCCGCGGCGGCGGAGCCAGCCCCGGTGTGCGAGGGGCGGGGATGAGCGGGGCGAGGCGGAGCGGAGCTGCCGGGGCGGAGCGAGGCCCGAGGGCCCGCAGGGAGCCAGGTGCGGCCGGCGGGGCGCTGTGGCGGCTGCAAGTGACTGTTGCCTTGCCCCAAAAGGGGATAAAGCCGAACGTGCCCTTTTACCGGTGCCTGCACCCAGAGGAACGCCGCTGCACTGCTTCCTCCAGGAGGAGCCGGCTGCGCCCGGTGCCCCGGGGTGGGCCATGGGGAGCTGCGGGCCTCAGCCGAAGCCCCTGTGTTCAGCCTCGTCTCGCCAGCTGTTCAGGTCGTCTGGGAGCGTGCTCCTGGGAGTCACAGAATCAGCTAGGTTGGAAAAGACCTTTAAGATCAAGTCCAACCATTACCCCAGGACTGGCAAGACCACCACTAAACCATGTCACTGAGGGCCTCACCTACACCGTTTGTGAACACTTTCAGGAACAGTGATTCCACCGTTTCTCCGGGAAGCCCATTCTGACCCCTGATCGCCACCTCAGTGGAGAAGTTTTTCCTAATATCCAGTCCAAACCTCCCCTGGCACAGTTTGAGGCTGTTACCTCTTGTCCTATTGCTCGCTGAGAGACCTGTCCCAAGTGGAGGCAGAGACCACTGTTTACAAGCTGGAAGCCCACAGGCTCAGTGCATGGGGTAGCTTGCCTTGTCCTGGTTAAGGGCAAAAGTGAGGCTCAGACCCCCAAACTGACACTTTTATTTTCCCCACTCACTATTTCTGTTGCAATACCTTTGACTTTCCCATGTAAAAGCTTCACTGCCTCTTCGCAAGGGCGTTCCCTCACATTCCTTAGGCAGCTGGGGTTACACAAGTGTCCATCCTCCTTGCAGAGGCACAATCCGAGCATGCACATCTTTCTGGACTACAGCCCCTTCCCTCCTCCACCCTTGGCACACAGGCAGAGCACCCCAGCCAGGGGAGCTGCTGGACACTGGGCCGGGTGGATGCTAGGCTGGAGAAGATTAGTGACCTCGGCTCACTAAGTCATGCTTCTGGACAACAGGAAGTAGGTCTGGGAACTGGACTGAGGAGAAAAAATGATG
The DNA here is from genome assembly GCF_037157495.1 of Lathamus discolor. Taxonomy (NCBI): domain Eukaryota; kingdom Metazoa; phylum Chordata; class Aves; order Psittaciformes; family Psittacidae; genus Lathamus; species Lathamus discolor. The sequence goes on along the minus strand of NC_088884.1, from coordinate 12,499,473 downwards.
GGAGTGCTGAGACCTCATAGCAGCCTTCCAGTACCTGAAGGGGGCCTATAGGGATGCTGGGGAGGGACTCTTCGTCAGGGACTGTAGTGACAGGACAAGGGGTAACGGGTTAAAACTTAAACAGGGGAAGTTTAAATTGGATATAAGGAGGAAATTCTTTCCTGTGAGGGTGGTGAGGCACTGGAATGGGTTGCCCAGGGAGGTTGTGAGTGCTCCAGCCCTGGCAGTATTCAAGGGCAGGATGGACAGAGCCTTGGGTGGGATGGTTTAGTGTGAGGTGTCCCTGGCCATGGCAGGGGGGTTGGAACTAGATGATCTTAAGGTCTTTTCCAACCCTAACTATTCTATGATTCTATGATTCTATGAGTGTGGTCTGCTGGGCAGGGGAAGTGGTTGGGTTTCAGCTTAGTTCAATACAGTATCCTATCCCCTCGTTGGCCCAGTCTGCTGAGCAAAGCCTAACAGCCTAACCCACTATTGCCAAGGTAAGTACTTTAAAGTCAGTGCTTCTTCCTCAGCTCCTGACATCGTTTTGGGGGGATTTTTAAAGAAAAAATTGAAATTATTTTGCTTTCTTTTTCATCCTTACAGTGTGTTTGGCTCGCGTTCTCTCTGCAAACTGGGAACATCCTGTTTTAAAATAAGCAGTGATATCCCCACTTAACCGCATGAATTCAAGATCCTGCCTTTTGAGAAAAATGCCGAAACGATTTACTATAAAGCTTAAAAAAATAGTTCTGTTGTAGATTCTTGAGGCTGCATGTCATATATGAATGCCCATAAAACCTGAGCCGTAGCTTACTGCTGCTCTTGGCTGTGTTTAAAAGAAGGGGGAAAGCAGAATGCCAGCTGGCAACCCTCGTAGCTAGAAGAGAAGTAATGCCAAAACTATCCTGCCAAAATTGTTCATCACCTCTTCCTCAAAACAGAAGTAGAAATGAGGAATAAAACAAAATCTCAGAAAATCCAGGATACTCAGCTCTCCTGGTGGTGCGGATACCAGGATGATTACTAAGAGATACAAGCAGGGAAATTGGGGCTGAGAAAAGTCATAGCATTCAAGAGCAGTAAGGAACTACGAAGGATGAGAAGCAATGATGACAATTCAGGGCCAAAGATGTCAGGTAATGATGCAAGTCATAGGTGAGGTGGGGCAGGGTTTGTAAGGACTGTATAGAAATAATTTGTTTAATGAATTAAGGGAAATTTATGTTAGCAAGATCCACGTTGGCATGCATCATGGAAAGAACCAGCTCCAAAAGTGCCACTTAAATTCTTAGCTGGGCTTTCTGCCCCTCTGTGTTCTGTCCCTCCATGCCTTCTGCCACAACGTATGATATTGCCATGCAGCTTCCCTGATTTGTGTTTGTGCTCAAAACCTGGCTCATTGCTCTCACTGAATATCTGTCTGCCAGCCTGTCGTGAATTCACACACTGTCCCATTTCACAGCCCCTTACCTATATTATCAAATCCATATGACAGGGAATAAGTAATATGGTAATACGAGACTCAGAGTGGAGAGATACAATGGAGTCTTTACTGACAATGAGCATAAAAGTGAAGACCAGTTAATCCCTACTGAGGTATGACACTTGCCTTTTGTATTGAAGAGCATTCCAGTCAGTGAAAATGAGGTCTGAAGGGTGTTACAGAGGGACCAAGAATGAATGTGGCAGCTAGGCAGCGATAGTGCTTTCATGCTTCAGAAGGAAGTATATTCTTAGATAAAAAAGAAGAAATAAGGAATCCTAAAGAGACATGACATAGGGGAGAATTTGAATTTATTTTTTTTTTATTATCAATCATACCATTTCTCAAGTAGGAATTTTCAGGGTTCTCTTTATCAGTGCTGTCCAATAACGCCTGAATAATTAATAGGTGACTATCTGCAGTGCTCTAAGAATATAACCGAGGCAAGGTCAGAGAGAAAGTTAGTGTCTTTTCTTAAAGGTATCTGATGGTCTGGGGAATTAAAAACCAGATAAACTTACACACACACAAGCCTTTTTACACACTGCAGAATCTGTCCATTTAATCTGTCAGTTGGTCTGATAAAAGATAATGTTTCTCAGTGCAAACTCAGCCTTGTGAATAAAATAGATAAGCAAAAGTGACTGAAATGTCATACCTAGGCTGGTGTATCACTGAGGAAAACCATGAGATGGTATCTCATTTACTTAATAAGCTTTTAAAATTCTTCACATAGAAATAATTATGTATCTTTATTACTCACCATAAACAGTTAATGAACAATATATAACATTTTATGCTATAATGTGTACTAGTTCTTAATAAACTTAACACATGAAGAGCTACAATCAGCAAGGTTCTCCCCATTTATTACCAATGTTAAATATTGATATCCTTTTCTTGACTGGAATTCAGTAGCTTAGCCATGGTAACTTTTGTATCTTTAGGATTCAATTCCATATACTATATCCAGAAAATAGCTGAGACCCAGAAAATCTTGGTGAACTACAGATGTTAAGTAAGTAGTTAGGACAACTGAGCTTTTAAAGGAATCAGCACCTTCTGCCTCTCTCTGCAAGTGTGTTCATGGCTCATAAGAGCAGTTACTGTGTGCCAGAAAATGAATCTGAAACTCTAACAACTCAATAGATGAGGAAGTAAATCAGATCAATTTAAAAAAAAAGGGAGAATTATTCACAGTTATGGAAGGGGATTCTCTGCAACAGGGAGAACAAAGAGAGAAATCAATTTCCACTCCAACTGTCTGCTAATTAAAACCCCCAGTCCCAATCAGATGCATTTTTATCATTCCTTCTGGTCTTGTTCTTTCAGGACATAAACCATTAGTTAAGTTGGCAGAGCAATAAGATTTTGTGCTGACAGATTTGTGTCAATGCTGCCTCATATGCAGACCAGTTAAGGGTTTTTCAAAGGCAAAGACACTTCCTTTGATGTTCACATGCCCTTTCGCGCAACCTGCAGTGTCAACATTTAACTATGATAGATGGCAAGGTTGGGTAAGCAAGGGGAAACTGTCCGACTGCCATGTGTTGAGCATATGGTGTCATCAGGCTTCTTAGTGCAACGTCCCTACTCTGTTGCTGCCAGGCATCATTTTTCTTTCCTTCTTACTATTTTTTAAGACAAGGACTTTAAGACAAGAGATTGGTACAACCGCCTCCCACTCTTATGGTATCTACTCTTCAAATTTCCCTACATCTTCCCCCAGTTAACATTAAATGTTAACACAAATTCTCAAAATCAATTTTTATTGATGACCAAAATATTATAACCGTACCCCATTCCTTCCCTTTTTAGCTGTCACAGTTTTGCACTGTAGTGTGTGTTTAACCTATTTAGACCATAAGCAGGAATCTGCAATTACTCGTGGTATCAGAACACAAACATCTAAGGACAATAGTACAAACTGCACTGTGGGCAGTTTGGGAAGTGGTATGATACTTTGCAGAATGACTACTTTCTTCTAATTTGAATCGGTTATTTCTTCATGAAGAGTACAGTCTACTTCAAAATTTATTTAAGGGATTCTCTGGGAACAATTCTAAGTCATTAAACAGTTGAGAGTAAAAGTATTTGTATAGTTCAACTTCTGTGTCCTAAAAAAATAAATATACACCTATATAGAGAGACTTGCACAATTTTTAGCACTTCACTACAATTAAATAAGCAGAAAGCTTTCCAGGAGCATAAAGAGACTTTTCTTTTTCTCTCTTTTTCTGTATTTTTGTGTCGAAACATATTCTTTTTTAATTTTTCCTGTAAAGATTTATAAATACAGAGCTCTAAAACATCAGTCCAAAAGGGATTCTTAGTGTTGGGCTTTTGTTTCTTTGTCTCATCTAAAATTCTCCAAGGACTGTACCTGGCAGGGTTATTAGTGATTAAAGGACTCCTGGAAGGAGTCAAAGCAAACTTATCTACTTATGTAAATATGTACCAGGTACAAAAATGTAGAACTAAGGCAAGCAGGCCTGGCTTTTGTTTCTTTGTTTATATATAACTATACTCAAGTTTAAATGTCCTTATCTTGTCCTATTGTTTGCTACAGCAACAAGTGCTTTGAGTCCCAGGACACCCAGATCAGGGCCTTTAGATTTCTACAACATTGATCTTTTTCTTGTAACGGAATAAATATTTACTAACAGTAGTCATATGCAGTAACGACTTTGCATTATGGGTTGAAAGTTCTATTTTTTAGATGAAATACATCAAATAATCTGGAAATAATACTGTATTTTCTATATTTTCCACTTCATAGTAGTAGTGCAGACTCTACACAGTCAATTTAATACTACTTGTAGTAAATGTGCTCATCCTAGTCACTTCTTTGAAGACCCCTAGAAGTAATGAATTAGATCAGGAAATCCTTAGACCACAGACTGAAAAACATTGCCTTTTTTTTTTTTTTTTTTTTCAGTTTTCTGGGGGGTTTTGAGGTTGGGTTTTTTTGTTTGGTTTGGGGGGTTTTTGTGTGGGTTTTTTTGTGTATTTGACATAAAAGCTTTATACATTTTATTTATTTACGGTGTCAAAGGTTTAAGAGAGTTGTCAGGGACTGAGAGCCATTCACCGACTCAGGCCAGGTGATGCACTGGAGGCAGTGAACTAGGTAGTCAGTTGACCCTATTTCGAAAGAGGGGCATAGCCTGGAGTGGAAAAGATGAGAGACTACCATTCAGTAAGGAGAGGTTTTGGAAAGACCTGGTCAGTCAAACCACGTGAAGAGTTGATTTGCTTTGTCAATTCCTAGCAAGCCACTTGCTGGTTTACATTTTTATTTGGTTTATCTGTACCCTGCTTTTGCTCCCTGTTCCTCTTCAAGTAGGGCTTAACATTGTAAAACCATGTAAAGACATGTCAAGGATAAAGAAACAAAGTGCTCATGTTTGTCTCTCCACATCCTTTTCTCTAGGGGTTGCTTTATTTCCATAATTACTTATTCAAAAGCCAGATTAGAGCAGTCAAATGTGCTAGCTGTTTAAAGCACTTACTGCTTGAATTATCAGGAGGAAGAGATAAGACATTAATATTTTCTTTTGTATTGACTGCCCCTTTTAACATTGAACAGCCATCTAAGACACCTAAGGTACATAACAGGTACCAAGTATCCTCGTACTTGGTCAACACTCTTAGTCATGTCTGAGGTTCACAGAAGTAATCATAGTGAGAAGGCAGTTTACCTTGCACAGTCCTGTACGAGCACTTGGAGTCTGCGGACATTATACTGACTGGAATACTGGGTTATACATTATACCGATTGGAATATAATGGGTTGGAACTAGATGATCTTTAAGGTCCCTTCCAACCTAAACCATTCTATGATTTATCTAAAGTATCATTAGAATTGTGTTCTCAAATTATTCCACTGCATGAGTGGCGGCAGTCAGTGAGTAGGGATATCACGTTGTACCAAACTTTGCGCCTGGAACATCTAAGGCAACTTCGAGTGCCGCTAACTCATAATTGCATTTACACGTTACTCAGCCTTCCTTTTATCTTTTATCTGTAGCTTTAGAAAGATTTCTTTTTTTATTCTTTTTTTTTTTCAGGTTGAGAAAGGGTGAAATAAAATTGGATGCTGCCCCAAGTGATCACCAGGCACCAGGCCCGTAGTAGAAGGCTGTGATCTCCCATGGCTGCCAAAACATTTGTGTGGAGCTTAAGAGGTTTGATCTTCAGGCCCATAGCTGTGTAGCAGACTTAGTGAATAGTCAACAGAGGAAAGAAATTAATATAAGAGTAATAGGCAGCTTTACAACTTGCTCTCCTCTTTTGCATTCCTTCTTTTCTTCTAAAATAGATGAGTAAGTAGACTAAATCAGACTCCCTTACTTAGTGACAATAGCCCCATTTTGGTATCTCCTACATGTCAGTATTTCTGCTAGAACCATATCTGGCAGTTAGGTCAACAGTTTGCTACCACTTGCTGCCTGCACTTTGGAATCTATGCCCAACACTTACAGGGTGGCATTAAAAGCATTCTGCACCAAAGGATGTATTGGCCTTACACAGCCTCCTTGGGGTGAGGATGAGTACATGCACTCATGGGCAACACTTCAGTCACCTGCTACACAAATGGCAGACTCCAATGGTCTTTTACTAGGGAACCAGTTTATTTAAATAATGCCTTATAGGATCTTAGCCTTCCACTGCAAAGCAACAGAAACAATTCAGAGTACTGAGCACTGAAATTGTGTGTAGCTTGAGACAACCCGCCTCTTGGCATTTTGAGATCAAATTTTCCAAGACTGTTGTTTATCCCCAAATTGCCCATTTGTATTTCTTGCACTTTTTCCTAGACAGCACAAATAACACATTCAGAGAAAGGTTCTGAATAATTTGATCACTTTATTCACCATTTTGTTTATCGTAACACACCCTAAGCATCACCACTGCCAGTCAAAATTGAATATAGTGCACCCACAATAGTTTTCACCAAAAATACTTTCTTATCAGATTACTCACAGGCAAGAAGTATCAATTTATTCCTGGGGAAGGCATTGCAATACGTGTCACTATTCTGGGTTTCAAACACATCTATTTACGCTCTTCTGAGACCAACTGTATGCTATCAAACAACGTGAAATAACCATAGAGTTAATTTTTAAACAATTCCATTATCAGTAATTATGTAGCATTTCTTCTGGAAGAAAATATCTTTGCACTGTCATTCCGACTGTTTCCTTCTCCCCAGCCACTTCTCCTCAGCTTTTCTGCCAAGCTTTCACAATTTTCAACTGTTTAATAATGTCTTTGAATTGAGGTCAGGAAGGGGTCAGTTCAAGGCAGCATCCTAATAGGGTACTCTATACTTGGCTAAATGCAATGTATTGTCATCTGTATTTAAAGGAATGCTTAACTAGAACTGAACACAGGTCACCAGACAGAAATTTTTTAGCAGCTCATGATCCAAACTGTATCTTCTGACTGCTACACAGCGACTTTTAAGTGTAAACCAACGTACTGCTTATGTTTTCATGTACCTTTTTATCAGAAATGTGTATACATGAAAAAATTACAACCACACACAATCTTTTATTCACAGAGATGTTTATTTTTGTCTTCAATGTTTGCAGGGAATATGATTTCACTACAAAAGTGTCTCAGAGAAACTCCATTCAAAGTCTAGGCTTAAGAATGAAGGGAAAATATACTTTCAGCTGTACCAGTCCTGAGCAAAGTTTAAAAAAAAAAATAAAATTAAACAAACAAACAAAAAAAATCCTCTAGAGATAGGAAGCAGCACCAATAAAACCAGAGGGCCTCTTACTGATATCTGCTCATGCTTTCTTTTCTGCTTGAGAATTAGTAGAAACTTAGGTAGGAAGGATTACTTTATTCGAATGTGGACCTAAGATTCACAGTCCCAGCCTCTCACCAAATACCACACATTCTTTTACAGTCAAGAGTTCAGGGCCTCAGTTTTATTCTTCATTAAGTAGTCAGGACTGCTAACAGCAAGACCATTGCCCCCATGGCGTAACATTTTCTCTTACTTAAAATGGTAAATAAATATTTATTTAATATACTTCTTTTAATAAATATTTATTTCCTATCAATATCAAGTTCCTGAAAAGTTACATTGTTCTTAGAAGTATACTACTCAGAGCAGCTATAAACTTCTGATAACATCAGCTCTCAAAATCGTTCAAGTGGCTTACATTCTGTCTCTCGTTCTTTCAGTGAAAGGATTTCAAGCCATGTGTAACACTCAGTACTTTACAGTTGGTTTATCCAGAACATTCAGATTCAATCTGACAAAGTAAATACTTCTAAGAGTCAGAACAGAAAAGGCACTTACTCATTTTGGGGAAGACACCTGGCAGGTAAGATTTTTATTTTCAAAATAACAAGCCCTTTTTCTGACAATAAAATCCTTTAAAAGTACTGTTGGATAAACATAAACCCTATGAATAAAACCAACTTATGCACCCCTTCTCAAGAAAGGTAATACTGTCCTTCACTGAGAAACTGAGAAGTGTGAAAGCATCCAGAAATACTCAGAAGTTTCATTGACTTCTGTGTTATTCCAGTAGGCTATCACACCCGAACAGAAGGAAAAAACTGCCTCCAAAGAATGCATGTTTCACAAACTGAAAGCCTCAGAGATTTCTGAACTGTTTCTTATTAGGTACTTGTATCAGCAACAAAATGTAAGATTCTTAGCATGTTATAACCAGGAACATCACCTTGGTTACAACTGATCATCTGTGACTCCATTCAGAGGAACAAATCTTCTATCAAACTTCCTTTCCAATGAACCATTGCCTCATTGATGCTCTGTATAAGGCACTTAGTAAATTTTAAGAGCATCTGACAGTGCTGTTGATAGTTTTGACTTGTTTGTGAGGATGCCCTACCAACGCTTCAAGATTAATGGGCTAAGGTGTGGAATAATCACTGAAAACAGCCATAGGAACTACTGGCCACAAAACTCTTCAGAAGCCACATCCATTCCAGTCTGGGTTTTGATTACCCTTTCAACATAAAGCTATCCTTTTTCTAATAATTCAGGAATTAAGCCCCTTAAAACTGGGTAGTGTCTAAATGTAAAAGAGGAATTTATTTTGTTCCTGACTAGCTCTTTAATCAAAACTTCTACCCTTTCAATAAATGACCTATATCCAAGAATGTAATGGTCATGGTATTTACTATTAAATTCACAAACCCTACCTCTATCTTTAGACCAAGAGTCACTGAACCAACAAGCATCAAGAATTAAAGCAACACACATCTGTAAGTATGGGATGCTGCCTACTTCCAACACAGTACACAGAGAAAGGAATACTAAACACACAAAGAAGCCATTATATAGTGGCTTTTCTAGGTATTATTCTCAAGAAATAGGTTTGCTTTGTTCTTCCCTCCTTTCCCCCCCCCCCTTATCCTCTGTCTTTTTGTTGGACTGCGGGTTTTTGAAGGTGTTTGACATTTTAGAAACAGAAGCTGCCTACTTGGCATTTCTGTGGGAAAGCTGAGAAAACGCTCGGTATCTGTGCTTGCTCCTCAGACATCCTTCTCCAGCTGGCACCGAGACCATTTTCTTGCACCTTTCAAAAAGCCTCCAGGTACTGCAAGTTACTTGGCAACATTATGCCTCCATCAGTTGGAAAGCATTTTGCTCATTTTCCATGTTTGGAAGCCTCCCAACAATAGAATCAGACCACTTGCAGCAATGCAGATAGGAAGACCACTAATTGGCATCCCAGAATACCAGCAACCTCATCTAGAGTGCTTGAATGGTGCAGGATCAGTGTAAGTAAGTTTCCTCTGCAAGAATCCATTCAGTAAAACAATTCTATAGAAGCAGGGAAATCTTTGACAAAATTGATAATGACCTTTCAGCTCCACATACTATTGTTGGTGTTACAGAAACCAAGACAGAGTTGAAGGACTGGGAATAGTAGTCAAATTCCCCACTTAGAAAAGCAGGCATAATAAACTATTTCCAATTCACTACATCCACTTAAACTATAGATTTACTTTAAGAGAACAAAAGAGAAAAGAAAGAAGGAATCGGAATGTGTTTCCTTCACAGGGGGGAGTAGTGATACTCAATGAATACATGTAACTGTAAGAGATTTCCCCTACTTAGATTAACATGAGTTAATTCAGCTTCAGCTGAAGGCTGTTACAGTAAGAGATGATCAGTCAGATGGCAGATTTTCTTGCCGAGATCTGTGCTGTCAGGAACTGGGCTCGGCATTGAAGCATTTTGATTTACTCTGTGCAAAGAAGGATCAGCTTGAAACAGATTATTCATGGATGGCAGATATATATTAGATGCAAATTAGATCTCGGTATTCCCAAGTGGGCATTCAGAAAGCAGAATTACCCTGACCACTCAGTTGTCTTAACTAACAGATGCCAAGTCACTGAACTCCATCCTTTTCTAGTGACAAAGTACTCACGGCAGCCTTTGAACCAAAGAGAATTTATAGTTTGTAGAATCCAGTGAGCTTGGAAAGGGGGTAAAGAGCCAAATTTCATTAGCTCTGGTTACAAATAGTTCCTTCTTCTGCATACTTTTACTTCATACAGGAAAATTATGAGCACATGGTTAGCAGGTTATAAAAAAAAAAAACCAACTCTTTTCCTCAGCTGTCTTCTCAATAACTCCACTGTAAATTGGAGCACCAGTGGTCTACAGCCAGTTATTAAAATCTTAAAAGTTTAACAGAGCTTCTTCACTTTGCAACCACTTTGACTGAGATCAATATTTATAAACAGAGAGCAGTGCAATTAAAGATTACACTTTTCCAGGTGGCATAGATCCTGAAAATGTGCTCCTGAAGGGCTTCTTGCTCAGACATTCCTACCTCTGTCAAGATAAGCCATACTTTCCACAGAGTAATTCACATATTTGAACTATTCTTTAAATCATTGCTACTGGAATGTTGTTTTTTCTGGTGGTGATTTTCTCTTTAAACATGTCCTTTTAAGACAAGGACTGATTAGACAATGTTACCACTTTGTGTTTTAGAAATGCCAAATGGTGCATCAATCTCTTGTGATCATTCTTAGTAATATTCATTTGAATCATGGAATATGATTTTGCCTTTCATCTTCCATGTTTAACTCCTTAGAAATACGGTTAAAACTTCCAGTGCACGTTAAACTGTCTGCTCTTAAAATCCTTTGTCAATGGACAGAGCAAGGTCTTTCAGATTACTTTTCTCTGTTTCTCACGACAAAAAGGGCAAGGTAAGATCAAAAATGTCTCCTGAGGGATTAAGCACTATACAGTGGCGGCTCATTCTAATTAATTTTCATTGCTACAATTAAATACAAGCTGTAAACAGCTCCGGCACTACTAGCTAGGATCTGAAACCAATTTGTTTGTTTGCTGCATTTTCTTTCACTGTTTGAATTAAATGGTATAATTTAGGCGGGGGGGGAAACACCTGGACTCCTAGGCCTTGTTCATAAGCATATCACAATATTCTTGTGTAATGCCTCAAGAATGTCATTTAAACATCATTTGCCATTGGGTAACACCATTTTCTAGGAAGTGTGCAGCTACCTATTGCTGTTGCACCATTTACTCCATTGTAGACAAGTGACTATAGTATCTGTGAAGCATTGATTTGTAATTAACTTGAAGTACTTTTCCAATTTTAATTCAGTAGTTAAATCCTGTTAATTCTTATTAAAACATGGGTCCTTCTTAGTCAAACTAAGTGCAATATCTTGTTTGTTGTCTTGGATAAATCTCTTTTAAGTCCCTTTAAACAGTCTCTCCTCATACTAAAACTTTGACAGTGTAAAAGAAAACCAGCTTCCTCAGTTTGCCTGGTTTTACTGTACAACTATTGCTAGTTTCTGAAGTTACACCTGTTCAAAGAGGCTGACATTAAGTCAGGGCATAATTTCAACTAAGAAAACCTTCAAAAGCTCAAAGTGTATTTCCAGCACCTCAGCTCTTAACACAGAAATAGGCATTCTCAAAATAGCATATCTGACTGGTCTACTAACCAAAACCACCATTAACTTATTCCTGAGTAAGCACAGGCCAAACTTACAAGTATATCACCTGCTGCTGCCTTTGGAGAAATTAAATTAAATAGTATTTCTATCTCCATATATTTTCTGATATTTGAAAGGAAGTATACCAGGACTCCCTAGCAGGGAGCAACATCAAATAAAGGCATGTGACAGAAAAAAACCCAAGCAGATACAGTTAAAAAACCCTGGATGTACATTAAAAGTATACAAAAGACAGTTCCATGCTGAATCCATCCTGTATAACAAAAGTTTTATCAATCAGCATAATGCGGGAAGCTGTCAGGTTTTTGAGACAGGAAAGAGGAAAATTAAAGAATTTAAGATGCAGAGCCATACACTTGTGCCAAATTTAGAAGACCTGCCTGAACACTACAGTGAACTGGTGGAAAGAAACTGTAAAAAGAATTCTCTCTCACACAGCTACCTAAAAATGTGCTATCCATAACGTTAAAAAAAAAAAAGTAAAGTGCACAAATTATAAAATCATGCCATTTTTGAGATTCTGCAATTTATGCCCCAAAACAAATAGAGAAACATGTAATAGGTTAAAACTTCAGTCATAACCTCAAGACTTTTAATATCAAGAATTTTAACGTTGGGGTTTTTTACTACCATTTCTGTTATATATGATCTTCTATAGCATAATTTAACCTGCTACTAAGTTTATCTCCAATATGTAAACTTAAATTCAGAAAAAAAAGTAGATCACAGTCTACAGCTGTGTATTTGTTCTCTTCCTTACACCACCTATAATTAGTGGCAAAGTCAGGAATATAAGAGACTGTATTATTGTACGCTGTATCAATGAACTATTTATACTTGATTTTCCTTCATTTCTCCCCCTTTTTCCTTTCTGAAACCAGACAATCAATCAGCACATAAAGGAACTCATTTACATGGAACACTATCACACTTGTCTTTGTTGGGTCACCACTTCATGAACAACCCAGGATCTATGGCTGTTGAAAACTGGTGCATATACAGATTTAACAAATAACAGTTCTTATGCAGAGAGCAGTCACAGAGAAAAATAGCTAATCAAAACACATTACAACATTAAATTTCCACCTTTTATAAATGGAGTAAGGATGCTTTTAAATATATTTACAGTTAGAAAAAGGTTTTAGGATTACTACAAGTCAAAAATATTTAGAAATTATGAAAGTGAAGTTCATTTAAATTATAACATGAATAGAGCCAAATGCCATACTCTACTTAGAATTCATCTACTCTGCTGTCAGTATTGTCACATCCCTTTTTCACAAACAGGCAAACATTACCTTAACAAATGCCAAAACAGGCATCATTGCAATGTAAACGCTGGCAAAGTTATAGTTCAGTTAAAACCACCACAGCTCAGTTTTTAGATCCTAGATGACTAGGATTTAGAATCAAGAGATTTTACAACTGTATCTCTGATTAGAAACTGCATTTCTATGTCTTATTCCATAAACAGTGAGACTTTTCTGTATTCTTTTTGATTATAACCATACTTGTACCACATTTTTGAGATTATTCTCTGGAGACAGCTGAATCATAGTAAAGTCCACTCCATCCTCCCTTCCGTCCAAACCAAATGGCAACTTATTTCTGAAGATACAAAGAGCCCTCTTGTTGGCAGTGCTGGGTGGTTTATTCACATAAAGTTAGATGAAAATACATTTCCCATTTAGTGAACTACTGGTAATAGGTTATTATTTGTTTGCAAGGAATTCTGAAATGTGTTAGCGTTCATTACATTTTAAATTAGAAACACATTTCATAAAACATCTTTCACTGAGATTTGCTATCATTAAACTGCTTACTTTAAACAGTTTCAGCTCCCTTGTAATCCATTACATCAGTATATTCTGCAAAGAGTCCCACCTAAAAATAAAATATAAAAAAAAATAATAAAGTTGAGAAGCATGTATTTTTTCTTTCAAAAAACTAGTGTATGTTATTCTGCATACCAGCCCAGCCCCCAAAACATTTAAGAACCTTAAAATGCATTGTTTTACAGATACTACAATTTGGCCAGGTTATGGCAATGAACAGACATCCTATTTAGTAAGATAAAGCAGAATACATAATAAACAGGTCAGTAGTTATCCATCTGAAATAGCCTATAATTAACATTTGATGTCTAAAAAGTTTAAACAGCAACACCAAGGAATGAGGTATGTATGTTCTCAGATATCACATCAGACTTTCATTTTATGCAACTAACTGTATTTCACAACTAGCATCTTACAAAATAGAACAGTACCATTGTGCCTGTAGAAGTACTGCATTAAAAACAGAAAAATACATTACTACAAGAAACCACCAAACATCACAACTGTCAGGGGCTACAAAAATCCATTGCTTTAGCTGTTAGGAGACATATCATATGTTGGTAATAATCTGGGGCTGGATTCACTACCAATAAGGTCTACCCAACTTTTACATGGGCTTAAAAATATATTTACTTCGAATGAAAAAGAAAAGAATCATAGGAATAAGCAGACTACCTCACTAAAAGGAGCTAAATGGACATCTGTACTGAACCTGAATCTATAATTTAAAATCTGTACACGGATTGCATGTGTGTGTCAAAACACTTATTGGTTGTAAACAAAAATGCAAAATCTCTATTCACAAAAATATTTTATTAGTAATTTTACATAATACCAGATGGGATTGTAAATAGTTCTGCTCTGCATCAGTATATTGCTAAGTGCATAAATGTTGGCAGTTTATGCCATAAAGTAGGGTACTGAGTTTTTTAATGTGATTTATGACATAATATATTCTAATAGGCCAAATCAATATTAAAGAAATTGATTTAGGAACAAAAAATCAATAGTATTGTTATTTCCTTATTCTTGTGCAACACCTGATATTCCTGTGATGAAGTGACTATGTGACACTAGGTAAATTTGGGCCAAGGAAACAGCACTAAGCAGAAATGAGAACTGCACTTCTGCTATTTTAAAGCTTTTCCAAAAACTTTCATATTTCCAAATGTTGGGTTTTGTCAAATTCCTCGTCATCTGAGGTTCAATATTTGTTACACAACATAGAATAACAGTGTACAGTGACAATGTCATACTTTACCTGAATTGTAAGGTTAACAAATCAATGCTTAGAATGTGTTTTCTATTTTGCTTGTAAACATTACAATAAGTGTTTTAAAGTGTGAAAAAATATTGGTAAACCCATCAACATAATTCAGTAACAGTAATCTAGTAAAATGTGTCAAACATTGGCAAAAATTCATACAAATGTTTCATTTAATAACATTTTCCCTATTTAACCACACCAAGTACCAGCAGGTGTTTTTAAGATAATTATTATGAAAATTCTGTTGCAGCAATAGTTGATTAAGTTGATCTTTGACTTGCATACATATAACTATGTTTCACAATTCTCAAATAATACATATTTAGGCAGCTTGAACTATGTTATAAAAATTTAAATTCAGTACATGCCAATAGTAAAGACTCCAAGAGTTGTGTTAGAATTCACTAAACTAAAAGTGAAAATGGACTTACCAATAACACTGCATAATGAACATTCAAACCACATTTTCATGGCACCTTTACACATGAAGATTAAAAAGTTGGTCTGAAAATGGTTTGTAAGCATTTGTAGATTGCATTTAAATTATTGTTTCTACCACTGCACTTTTTTCCTTTATTTAAAACTGCATAAATTATGTTCCAGTCAACATACCAATTGTGCATGAACAATCTGTCATGAAAATGTGGTAACAGGTGACAGAAGTTATGTATTTGCATGTTTTGAAGAGAAGACACTAAAGAAACTGAGGAAATAAACTTTAATGAGATTCCCCATTCAGTGATGACGCTTCTCCTCTGGGTGAGGATGACCTGGACATTCCCCTCTCTGTGTTGTCAGAGCTAGAACCGCTCTGACTGTGTTGATCTGCAGAAGCAGCACTGGAAGCAGGTGGTGACTTAGTTTTCTCCTTAAAGTCTGTAATTATGACTGTAAGATCTCCCACGGTAACTTCCAAATGCTGAGCACTACTTCGATCCACATTTTTCAATCTTGGCCTAAATAAAGCAAATAATCATATTAAAAGCACACACCCCATCTTATTATCTTACTTATTAGGAGTCCTGGAGAACATGTATGTGTACATAAGACTGCTATGTGCAACATGTAATACACAGGAAAACAACATACCACAAGTATTTATGGTAGACTGTTGCCTAGTATGTTTTCCATTAAAACAGTTGAACGTAACACATTTCCTTCTCCTAAAATTACTATAAAGTTGACCTTATAAATAATGTAACTGTGAAGCAACATGGACGTGTTTGCTGCATATGTGAAGTTTTATAAAGGCTTCTAAAAATTAAGCCTGTCTTTCTTATAGCTATAGAAATTTATAATTTTGATCCAAAGAAGCATCCATGTCTGCAGCAGCCTTAAGCAACAATTCTAAATAGAGAATGATGTTCAGTAATGAAGACATCGGTGTCTGATTTTTTAATTCAACAGCACAGACAGTGTTAACTTGCAACAAGTATTACTTCATTTCAAAACTTCAGTAGGACTGCTCATGTATTATTTGAACTGGACTCTGTTCACAGTACAACTCTGGTATATCCTGGAATATGATGTGGTTTAAATTATGCACAGAGCTGACTGCTACACTCAGTGTTAACAGCCTAAGTCTCTTCATCTAATCTTTCAATTGTTTGATTTTCACAATGAAAAGCACCAAAGAACACTTTGACTTATATTCTACCATCCTATTTTTGCTAGTGACAAGCATAAAGTACTTCCAATTTATTACTTTCCTTTGACTACCATGAAAAACTGTCACCAGACAGCTGAATTTATACAAGCTGTTATGAATAGCATAGCTGTATGCATTAACCTGATTCAAGCTGCAATAAATGACATCACATGTTAGCAGGTGTGCTAACAGCAAAGCCCTGACTTTTACCCTATCATCTGAATTTGTTTGAAGTAGAATTGGCTCCCATTCACTTCAGCTGAACCACCTCACACCTTTCCTCCACTAGAATAGAGATAGGCTTTCACATCTTGTTCCCCTGAGGCTGAAGTAGCACGACTGAAGAATTTAAGAGAAAACTGAAAATCTGGTGCTCTGAAACATGGGAACAGAGAGAAAAACTCAGCATTATCAGCCCGCATAAGTGCCATGCCAGGAGCTTATTAATCATCTTGAGTGTGCATGCAGATTTCTATGCTCCTTTCCAGCAATGATGTACAAGTTTAAAGGCAAAGAGAAAAGAATATCCTTTTCCCAGAAGACACTGAAGAAATCTGCTTAAACTAATCAAACATTGCTAACTTTCTATCCTACCTAGTGAATCAATTCTGTGAAAAATTGAACTGTTTGAAGCAGTTAAAAAAGTAGCTTAGTTATTTCAAATAACAATTCTTAATGCAAATCTCAACACTGGCATTTCAGTCCAAGGTTTTTATTTTAGTTATTTGTCAAACGCTCTCCCTCCTTCCCGACCTCACCTCTGCATTTTTAATGTACTATTGCAATTCAACCACCAATACTTCAGTTTATAATATTTAACTAGCTTAGTTAATCCTATGTTAACTTCAAATACTTCATAACTGGAGTACCTCAGCTACATGAGGCAAGATAGTAAATTTGAGCATTAAAGAAAAAAAAAGGAAGGAACATCTCAGTATCCTTAATCCTAACCGTGACTTTCTTAATGACTGTTCTTTCTTGACTCTCAATCTCTTCCAGGTTCTTATCCTGATGATCCTATTTCAGGCACAAGAGAAGCATCTGCTACTTCTCTGTATAACTAATCCAAACAATCTTCCTTGGTTGGACTACTGTGGAATGCCTCCAGAAAATGAAAATAAAATCAATAGTTCCTCCCACATTTGATTAGGCTACACATCTCTCATATTTCTCAGCTTTTTTGGCACGGCATTCTTGCCACAATAGTTTTACGCATAGACTATAATGATTTAGGGGTTAAACTTGCTGCTTTTGTTTTGCAGTTTGCACCCTCCTTCCACCTGGTCAGGATAAGGCTTTTACAACAGCTTATCTGTACTGTAGTATTTCATGTTTTCAGTTCTAAGAGTCCAAGGTTTCCTTCAGCATCCCAGATGTAACACAGACTTTTATCACTAGGTAATACACGTGCCTTATCCTGTCACATTGATTTATACCCTAGTTCAGCCCTTCAGAGTTTATTCCAGTTCTGCAAGGATAGCAATAACCACATTGCCACTCTTCTGCAGTCTGTCACTGGTTCACTTTATTATTCTACACAAAAACTAGTCACTCCTGTCCCCTCTCTTTTCCAGAGATTAGTATTTTCCATTTGACTATCTACAGTTTTGGATGGTGTGAGAAATACACCCGTAACCATTAATAAAAATAGCCAAGTCTTTATATTCAGCTGGTCTCCATCTTCTGGTCAAAATTACAAACTGCAGGTTTTCTTTGCATTTAGTAGGCATCCTAATCCAATGAAATTTCACACACATTTAACCTTATTGTTGAAAGAGTTTGCCACAGCACTTACAAACCTGTAAAACAATGGAATATTTTCTCATTTTCTTTTCTAAATTGTGTAATACTAATACTGCAAAAGTTTCTAAAGTTTTTACCTGGTTTTCTTATGACTGTTCTTTTTGCTTGTTGTTTCCTTTTCACTTTTTTCCTTTTCTACTTTGTCTTTTTTCTCTTTCTTTGATTGGGTAGGGGGCACGAACTGTTGAGGAACCTGTTGTGCAACCAGCTGAGAGACAGGTCGAGGTTTCCTGTGTGCACATATATATAGACACACATAATGCTTAGATTTTACAAGTCTCAAACTCTTTACACTTCAGTTATTAACAATCACTATAAAAAGAAATACTGCTAAAACTGCTAACCCTTCTTGCTAACACTTCATTAAATAGCATATCAGTTTAAACCATTACAGCCTTTTGTTTCACTTGCATAACCAACAAATGAAATTATGTATTTTTTTTAATGATTTAGAGACAAGATTTTGCAATGTGCCCTCCTTTCACAGTTATCATAGCCAGGCAGAGACTTACAAAATTTTACTTCAAAAGATGAAGCTTCCAGAGAGAATACTTTGCCATCTACTCCCAGCCCTCTCAAATGATGATGGGGTCTGTTTTGAGCGTACTCCAATACAGAAGTATACAATCCATACCACAAAAATGAAAAAGCTGAGTTTTCAGGTATCAGAGCTAAAGCCCCTGCTGGCCTTATAGAGTAAAGCTTCAGTGTTTTCTGCTCAAACAAATTCATTGAAAGCAATAGCAAATCCTACTACATATCATTTTTAACATGCTGTTCACTGGTAAAAAATGCACTGCACTAATATTAGGGAGATGCAGCTATCAGAACATACATACTTTAAAAGCTGGCAACAGAAACTTCCAACCACATTCTGCCACTGTACATAGTGGAGGTTTCATTTCCAAGTTTTGATCCAAGCTAAAAAGCAGGGTGGGAAGAGGAGCAGCAGGCGAAAGAATTTCTACAGTTTATTCTCTTTACATTTCCTGAAATATTTTGAAATGGCTTAATTTTGTATTGGAATACACGCATTCTAATTTGAAATGAAACATTTTACTCTTTCCAATGCAAATGTATTCATTTATTTTAAGATCTTAGAATTAGGAAATTTCAAGTCATGACATATACAAAGGAAGATTCCATGGTTCTACTGAGACTTTGAAGATGCAAATTTCTTCTCCAGAAGAGTGCTTACTCTGCCAGGCTCTTGGGTTTTGTTAGCTGGGTTGTGTGGTTGGGGTTTTAAATAGAAAAAGCACAAATTATATGCACTGCGGTAGTCTGAAAGTATCAACCAGTTACTAGAACAACAGAAGCTATGAGGTCTTACACTTATTCGCTTATCCCAACCCACAGGATCACGCTACCAGCACTTCTTCCTCAGGTGAAGTGAAGAGTAAAATAATAAGAACTGCAGAAAAATCAAGGCAAGTCCCATCAGCAAGTTCCATTTTCAGCAATAGTTCATGTTACACAGTGAAAGCCAAGTTACAAGAATCCATAAAGTGTGGGAAAGGTGGCTAATAGAAATCAGCTGAGATTACACGAGTCTTCATAGCAAGTTCTTCATGAATTAAAGTAAAAATAAAGACTACTGAAACTGTCAACACATTAGAACTTTAGGTTAAAACCTAGACTACCATATACAACTCTACCAGTTCATAGTTAGCATGAACTAAGCCCATGCTAACTCATGAAGAGACAAAGATTAGCAACAGGTCACTTACTGAAAACTACCCCGTTTATACCAACTGGCAAACATATGACTACATGCTTTTCATGAGACCACTGCAACCAGGACCTTGGAAAACACACAGTATAGAGAGTCAAGAATCACTGAAACGTCTCAATGGACTACAATTATTTACATTAACAGAGTACATAGGACATTGTTAGGAAAACTTGTCTCTGAACTGTTTTGATCTTTCGTCATAACAAAGCAAGAACCACCAAGGTGTAATGGCTGCACAAGATTATAATTTCAGGTGGAAAACACTTGTGGTATATAAACAGAACTGATAATCTGTCTTGAAGACTGGTCCAGGAGACAGGGATGTAAGGAGTTAATATTTCTAGTGATGGTCAAATGACAATCCTGGCATTACTACAAAGTGATCTGAGAGAATGATCTGCCACATTACTTACAAAGTTAGACAGCAGTGAACTTCTCAACATAGACTTAATTATTGCTTGGGACTATGGACTACACCATGATCATGGAAACTTGCTAAAAAGGTCTAGAGACAGGAAAAAACATTCCTAGCCAACTATGTTAGGGGTTCTCAATTTACAACAATTTCAATTATTGAGGGCAAACTAGATGATTTCTATTAGAGTACAGTGAGGAAATTAAGCTTAGAACCAAGTTCTAGGTTTAGAACAATTTTTTCTACTGCCATTAACCAAATGAGACCGACAAAACCGCTATTTACCATAAGACACAGAAGCTAGTTAAGACGAAGAAAACCCACAAAGAAATCACATTTGAGAGGATGCACTAAAAATTAACATAGAGGTTCTATGTGGTTTTGCTGTGACAAAGAATTCCACTCAAATGTTCTATTCCTTGCAATTAAACAGTCATCTTTGTTGTCAATTATTTCTAGAGCTGTCTATCAGTTATATCTATGTCCTACAATCTCTTACCTGCTTTGTCACTTCCAGATTGCTTAAATGAGGCACTCAATGGTTTTATCTTCAAAATTTGAGAGGAAAAAAAAAATTCACATCTCTGAACACTGACAGTGTCTTTCAAGCCTTCCTTATATCCCCTGCCCCAGGTACACAGGAGGGGCTACTGAACTGAAACCTAGGGCTTTGCAAGCCATGCAGGCTTCAGGAGATAACTTTACCACTCGTGAAGCTTTAGACTGATAGAATTGTTCATGATTTAGCACCAGCTGAATCACGTCATTCAAGCATGAAAGAATTCATGGAGAGAAACCTTTCCCTCAGACAAGATAAATGTAAGAAAAACTATTCCTGTAACAGGAAATTGATTTTGATGATTTGCCAACATGCAACATTTTAAATTACTGGTTTTCAAAACGAGTTAAAGACTCCTTGTAATAGGCTGCTACAGATTAAGTAGATATAGACAATGTTAACACTGCCTTTTACTTTATCAATGTTTACAGTAACCTGCTTTTTGAGCATACTCAAGAGCACTTCCTTCTTTAGAAAGAAGCTCTATAAACTTCTGCATTATGATTACAAGAATTTTTGCCTCTGTCACTGGGAGTGACTTTACAACAGAAGAAGCTAGAACTAGAGAAAGAAATGTTCATAAATCCAATACATATTGCTTAGCCCCTCAAAACCTTGCATTTTTATCTCTTAATTTCATTTCAATCATTTGAAGTGAAACACTCATCAAGAGATTATACACTATTACAAAAGATGTAAGAGCTATTAACTCTTTCCAACAGAGGTGAGCTTTATGGTTTAGTCCCTAAGCACTGCAGCTGTACCACAAAGTGATTTCCCGAGCTTCCAAGAGATCACTAAATATCATGCCTCTCCTTCTCTATCACTTAGTTTTCCTTTACATCCACTGTTACTTTTCTTCTACATCAACATCAGCCATACTTCTACCTACATTTCTATTCCAAACTCATCCATTCCACTTTATCAATTATTTAATTCCAATGCTGCTTTCAAGGTCCTGCATAGAAATACTCACTTCATAATCTCCTTTGAAAAAAAGGAAAACTTACATTTTTGCTTTTTTCAAAAAGCCAACAGACAGTAATGCAAACACTCAAGGATACCATTTTTGTCTTCTCTGCAATTTCCATTAATGCTAAATGACAAGGATGTCATAATTTTAACTCTATTCTTCGTTGCTGGATGTGGCTATGTTTTATTTTACAGGATTTGATCTGCTTTACAGGGTATATTTACAGAAGCTGCAGAGACTTGTCTGTTTAGGTTTTGTGTGAAGAAACTCATTCAACACTGATGCTCTCAAAGGGAGCGAATATTTAATACTGAGAAGGATGGCCTAGTTTTCACTGTTGGCATTATTTAATAAAAATATAGCAATTTACATGCTTAGAGATGAACAATACTCATTAAAGACTACATGCAGTGCACTAGACCAAAAGCAACTTTTGTCCCAAGTCACTTCCCTCTCCCAGAGCTCAACACAGCATCTTCCTGCTTGTAAGTCATTCTAGACATCTCACAGCAGTACATGATTCCTTAATCTCCCTCACCTAGCAATAGCCTGTGTAAAAAGAATTCTGACCAATTTGATATGATGGAATAACTTGGTCTCATTACACAAAGCAGAAAAAAGAGAAATCCATGTACCATACTAATAATCAACATATGCAGCAGAAGCACAGCAAGCTCTCAGTTGTCCAAATTGTGCAAACATGCAGACAATTGAACTGGCTTAATGCCGACGCATGTTGGGGTCTGTCTGAGTTTATTTAATTATTCAGAGCACAACTACACTTGCACAGTGCTGCTTCTACAGCGGTCACGAGTCCCTGAAGCAGTCTCATGTCTCCTGCACTGCTCAGAGTATAAGCTCAAATTCTGACAGACCTCAGCTACTTATCTGTCAAACCAGCTCTTGGGTCCATCTGCTACAGTCTGGAAACTAAGAGCATGATGTGGGCAACTGTTACTTTTCCAGGAACCAACCCCAAATCTACCTGCATTTCAAGCTAGTCCTGCATTAGCACGATGCACCCCTGTGTGGAAGGTCAGGAGAGGATTCATCTGTTTGGTGCTGCGTATCCTGAAGACACAGAGCCAACCAAGTAAGACTGCCAAGCAGCACACAGTGCAGCCAAGCTAGTAAGACTGCTGAGAAGCACAGCACAGAGACAACAACAGTCCAATCGCACAGCCAACAGCTGAGCTTTGATTCGGTGCGAGCCATGCTGGACTTGGACTGGTCCACATAGAACCAGTACCCATATCCTCTCTGCAGCCACATACCTCAGAATATAACCTATGCTTTTCTGCATGGAAAGACATGCTATAATTAAATCCAAGTGCTGAACACATAAGACCTTTTCAACCTGTTGTGGGAAAAATGCATTGTCATCTATAACGCATGATTTGCAGAGGCCAGATATTCTGAGGACACCAAGACGTACTCAAAGGCCCACTATTGAAGCTACATCTCCTCTGCTTTGCAAATTATTACTGTAGAAGTATTAAAATTATGGTTTCTCAATCTTAACAGCACATGTCTAAATTAAGGAAGTGCTGTCACCTCAGCTTTCAATCAAGCTGAAAAATATTCAACAGATAACCTGGATCCAGAATAGTATCTGTCAAGTAGAGCTTCCATTCTAATGCGATCCCTCCCTTCCTTCTTCTCAGGTCCATTCACCATCTGGTTCCAATTCAGACAAAATGCCCTTGCTGAAGGCTTATCCTGTCTGCAGTGCAAATCATCTATTTCATAAAGAAAGTGCCACCTGCAACATACGTAAAAATGTTTACAATACCACGTTAAGTCAGATATTTAAGCCTGCTGTTGAGCTCTGATCACTTGCCACACTCCCTCCAATGACTAGAGCAATATTCTTGTCCAGTTTTACTTACCTAACTTAGTTGATAAATTTCTGTTTTCAAATTCCTCTTACTCCCTGGTTACTTGTGAAATTATACACATCTTGCCTCATCCTAGAAATCAGGAAGAAACTGCCTATGAAACAGTACTCCTACAGAAGGATGTAATGTCGTAGCTGCCCAATATGGTATTGATCTGTTTTGGGTTTCTCTTCCAGATACTAAGAAGCTGCCTTTTGAATGACAGAAGGATTCAATGAAATAGATAAGATGCTCATACTATTAAACAGAACAGGTAACTATTATGTACCACGACTCATTTATTCATCAGAACAGTTTGAGCTTTCAGGCTGATATATCTTATCTCCCATCATATTTTCATTCTCAGCTCCTGAGAAAAACAAGGTCTGTGGTATTTCTTCAAAATTCTTCACTTGCTTTTATGTAGAATCTTTACGCATATTCCATATATTCTGCAATTACAACTTTGCACACAAATTGTCCTTTCTTCCACTGCAACAGATTGTAAAAGACTGGAAGACCCAAACAAACCTAAACAGGTTTCAGAAACCTAGAGGTTTTATTCAAAGGCAACCCTAATCCATAAGCAGTAACATTTATCTGAACTCCTCTTCCCTGCAGGGAGATACTGACCTTTTGTTCAAGACAGCAGATTTATCCCTCAAAAAAGAGAGGTTAGAAATAGCTGGAACAGAAACCTCACTGATTTTGTCCTGCCCTTGGTCACAGAATCCTTTCCTCAAAAATGAAAATCCACATTATTCTTCAAATACAAAGTATTCTTCCCTTTCAGTTGATTCAGAGGACAGAATAAATGCTTCTAAGTTAATGGAAGTTCCCCAGTCTTCTACTTCGTTTCTTGTTGCTTTAAGGCCCTCACTGCACAAGACTCAAGTAGTAAGTCCAGCATGTTTTTGAACATCAGCTTCATTCCTACTTCTGCAATCTCTTCTGTTCCACCACCAAGGCATGACAGAACTCATTCTGCCAGTAATCTAGTCAACCAGTGCCCCGAATTTCACTCTCCAGGGTGTTTCAAGAGTTACCAATATCCACTGTCTGTCTGATTAATACCCCTTTGATTTTTCCTTCTATCTTAGAAGAAATAAGGTTAAGTTTTAATGAAGCCCTAATACAAATCTTGTTTTGCTGATGTGTGTAACGTACATGTCTTTTAAAACTCTAAACAGAATACAGTTAAGCACATTAAAATCTTGTTGAGAACAAAGTTGAATCATTCAAATCCTACTCTGTTCTTTCGTTATTAGACTGGATCATTTCCCAGTACAAATGTACAGGCTTTAAATATCTTACAATTTATTTGAAGATCATTTTCCACTCACATCTATCCTAAGTATTAATGTCTCAAGAAGCTAATAGAAATCTGATATCCACAGTAATACTCTAATCTTCATTTTTCTAGCTCATGGTCATTACTGAAATCTCAAGAAAAACTTATCTTTGCATACTTTCTACTTCATCATCATTTTTTCTTGCTAGTCCCTGCTCACATTTCCTTCATCACATGTCCTCCTTTCTCCAACTGAAAAGGTCCACATTCTCAAATATATCATAACGCAGTAACTAGAGCTATTAGCTTCAAAACAAGTTATTCCTATTGTCCAAAGCAAGCAGATGTATACAGGGAGTCAGCTGGAAAGAGGCATGACCTTACAATAAACAGCTTTTTAAACAGACAAAAAGAAGGATATGAAAAAGTTGTTTTAAGTAGGAGATTTTCTACGTGAAAGACTACTCTTGTAACACGCTATTAGGAGAATATCTTCACTTGGGTATGAGTGTTCTGAGCCATTCTTACAGCATTGATGTCAGTAACTTTTACAGGGTACAGCTATAGTTAAACATTGCAGCAACATTTTAGTGCGATATGCTCCCTGCGTGTTTTCAAAGAGACATTAATTATGCAAAGTTCTAACCGTAACTGTTAGACGGCTTAGACAGCTTTTTATTCTGAAGATCACAGGACAGGTTACAACCAGCAGCTTTGGAATGTGACTTTTCCATGATGGACTGATGATACAGATTTAGACGCCAGAAGGTCTAAATAGCTCCAGTATATATATATGTAGGCACACATACATACACATATTTCAAATTCAGTTTCTCTAAGAACACAATACCTTGAAGTAGAAGTTACTAAGTAAAGGAACTTTCCTCCCATTCACTAGTCACTTCTTTTTAATAGCTATATCCCTCCCCCCCACCTTTATATACAGATTAACAAGTTACTTAAATATCAAGTTCCCTCTTCCTCAGGCATGTCTTCTCTCTTTTTCAGAAGTCTTTCTGCAACTCAGGTTACAATGACACTGATGATTTTTGTATCTATACCCCTTTTTTTTCCCCTCCCACTGTAACTGGCTCTAATAATAGCAAATGTAAGCAACGTCACCTTGACAGACAGAAAAATTAAACATACACAGAGCTACCCAAATCTTCCTTGTTTTGAGCTGTCCTCTGCCTGCAAAGGATGTGACTTCAAAGAGATTGCCTGGTTGGGTGTTTTTAAAGACTAGGAATCCATGAAAAATGTTGAAAGGCCAAGGCCTGTATTTATATGGACATTGCAATGGTGTTGACAGCTTTAAATAAAATAAATGGAACCAAATTTAATTTAGCATGGTCCTCTTGTTATCATGGCTTACAAATGCACAGGTGAAGCATTTCCTAAGAGTCAAGAAATTGTTACTTAATTTCTTTCCAATATAGAAAGAAATCAATAAAAGAGAGACACATGTACTGTCCACACATAATGATGCAGACAGCCAACAGTCAATTTGACACATAGTGAATGGCAGAATCTTAATAAACTTCAAGGAAGAAGGCAAAAGTTCAAGTCTTACATTTTAGGCCGTTCATTTCAGGCCATTCATTTCAGTTTATGCATGAATCTGTATTGTTAAGGTGCAAATACATGCAATCTGGCTATACAGAAACCAAGACAAAAAATTCCCTATTTGTACCCTATCCATTTCTGGATCTTTTTTACTGATCTCCCTTCACGTCTCAAGAAGCCAATGATATTTTCAAGTGGTAGTTTGACCATAAACACTTAAAGTGTGAAATATTTTTCAGACTTCAATAGTGGAGGACTATTTTTGTGAAATGCAAATCATTCATTCCCAAATAACTAGAGAGAATTGTCACAAAACACACATACCCCCACACATATTTGCAGATTAGTAGCTACAATGCTTTCAGACTTTATTTTCTTCCATCAGGCAATTTTTCAGCTAACAACTGTTTCTTTTCCTAGATTTGATACATAAGGAAAATTTACTATTTCAATCACATTTATCTTTTAATGGAGTATCACGCCTATTCCACAAACTCTTTGCATGGCACCTTGTGCAACAAGAGCTTCTAGGTGCTGCCAAACAGAACAAAGGAAATTGCCTTTTCAACTTCACTAAAAACACAGCACAAACATTTGTTCCATTAGCATTGCTGATTTTTGCAAACAAGCACCACCAGACCACAACCTCCAAACCCCAAAGAAAGAAGACAGAAAAGGCAGAGGAAGGGGGAGATGTTAATTTCTGCATAAGCACATCAATAATATCATTTTAAGCAAATGGGAAATTATCAGTATACTAAGTATACTTAGTATATAAAGTAGTACTGCAAACACTGTGCCTAATTAGACCTTGCAAACTGTGGTCTACACAGAAGTTAACAGGTCATGTAATGATGCCACTCCTGATTTTTAGCAGTTGAAGTCGCATTATGAAAAGCAAAGAATATTTCCTATTACCCATTCTTGTAATGCAAGTACAGTGATTGCTAGCAATTAAATTAAATCACTAGCAGAAGCAGCAGCCTTAGGATTCTGACACAGATCAGCTCACCCTCCCTCAGTCATCAGTACTCCATTAAGCTATTCATAGAATAAAAACTATCAGATTAAACTATGTTTAGCTTGCCGTGTCACATGAATATGCTCACACTAATCACCACACAAAGCCATCTTGTGAGAAACTAGTCTTTATTCCTACACTGAAGCAGCTCATGATTAAATGC
Organism: Lathamus discolor; assembly: GCF_037157495.1. Lineage (NCBI taxonomy): Eukaryota > Metazoa > Chordata > Aves > Psittaciformes > Psittacidae > Lathamus > Lathamus discolor. The sequence continues at coordinate 12,471,841 of NC_088884.1, read as the reverse complement.
ATCCTCAACACTGATAATTTACGTTCTTATCCAAATTTATTTTTCCTCATTACCATCCCTTCTGTCATATCCTAGAATGTTAACAGTACATTACACTGCCTCCACAAATAATACAACTGAATAACTATGACAGCGCAAACAGTGGAGCTAGTGGTCTGTATGGGAAAACATAATATAGATCCATATGCATATTGCAGAGTAACAATGCAATTTCTACACTTTCTATGTATATCTGTATTCTAACTTTCAGCCAGTGTTTTCATATTCCTAGCTGGTTTACGGCGTGAATCACTTACTTGGAATTCATCCATTCAGTGCATTTCTAGCAATTCTGTCTTTCAATAAAAGCTGATTCAATTAGAACAGACTTACAAAACCCATATGGTTTTATCAGTCACTGTATAAATGTGCAGAAAACTACCCCTTGAGGCAGTGTCCCTATTTAATCATTCCCTTAAAGGGAATGCCCTATTTTCCAGATGACATTTAACAGATGAGGCCAGCATCAAGTCTCCTGAAGAAAACTGGTACACTGCACAACAGTCTGCCTTTAGAAGAAATACCCATATCAGAACCTTTATAAAGCCCAAATTCATCTTCACAGATAGTTTTTAAAGCAGCCATCAAATGTTACATTTCCAACAACCAGTCTTAAGGCTTCAACCTCTTGCACACTGTTGTTAGAAATTCTTCTCTATGAACTGTGGTTCACTGATGCTCAGCATCACAGATATATTAAAAATATCCTGTTTGAGAAACATATGGGTTTCAAGCAATTTATATTCCCTAGATAACAATGTGCTACATATAAGCAGGGGTCAGAAAGCTCAATTTCCTTAACATCATCCCCTGAGGAGGCAGCATTTGGAAGTCTGCAGAGAAGGCAGTGGTTACAGTGGTTTTGACCCCTAGATCCTTGGGATTCATGGGGAAGTGACCTCTCCCAGCCTCCAGTCCCACAAAGGACTGACTGGATCCTCCAGGCTGCTCCTCTGTCCCGTTCCTGTAGAAACGGCGGTGCTTCTTGCACGTAGCAAGAACACACACACAAAAAACCATGAGGTTCATACTGAGGCAGCAGCACAGTCACTGTTGCACAAAACGGAGTGAACACTTGACACAGCTAGTTTTGGAGCCAAGCAGGAAGGAGCTTGTTTCTGGCCCATCTTATTTGTTCTGCACTTATGTGTAATCTTTACAGGAGGCTACAGCATTCTAGAACTTTCTTCCATTCAGAGTCAACCCCGTGAAGACGTCCTCCTTAAGTAGGGGAAAACACTATGCACTTTGCCTATAAAGTTAAGTCTCCATAAGCTATCCAGAAAAGATGTATATTAGAAAAAGATGCCACAATTGTGAGCCCTGACCGTTTCTTTTTCCCTTATTCAGCTACAGAATTCAAGCTTACAACCCTCATCACAGAATTCAATGACATTTGTAAGAAACAACCTTCCTTTTGCTGAATCTGTCAAAGCAATTTTTTTCCAGCTTTTAGAGTTAGGAACTCTACTTTTCAAGTGAATTTTAAACCCCCCACTCGTTCACCTATTTTTTTTTTTTCTACCAAGCACTGTCATTTGACCTGTGCAGTTCAGAAAAAGAATATTCAAGGATTATGGAAAAGTTTGAAGTCCCAAAGTTCTAGTCAGTTAAAACAGGTAAATTTTCTATTGTTCATTTCCTCTTCACCCTCCAACTCTTTATGAAAACAAGAAAAGACTTGTAGCGGACGTCAAGGTTGTATCTTGTAGTCTTCAATCTGACTTCTGAGGGAAAGTTTGCCAGCTGAAAGCCTACCAATAACATTCTGCAGCTGAACTCTCCCAAGTTCAATCCTGCTCTACATCAACGTACCACATACCAGTGGAATGCACATCACAGACAATCCTCGGGATCTCTCTGTCCTACTTAAACTAGGATAAGCTATTGCATGAAAGCATTAAAAATGATCACTTAATGTTTTGTTCCACTAGCCTACTTTGAAAATATTTTGTAGCTGGCTGAATCAGCTAACTAGACATCATTTGATACCCTGAGAAACTTTTCTGCAAAGCATACTATCCTAACCTGACTTTCAAGATGAAACGTACAGACACTTTATCACAGGAACAGGCACAGTGGGCTGTCACAACAGTAAAGGGAAAATTGTTACAAAAAGTTGTATGACAGAAAATGCAACTTCTCATCACTCTGCAGGCGATAAAAGAGCTTCCTCATCAGCTAGACTTCTCTTTTAACATACTTAATCTAATTGTATGTGTTTATTCAAATCTCAGTAGCTTTTAGTCTAGGACAGCTAATCATTTTCCCTAGAAAAGACACAACGAGCAAGAATACCACTGGTGGCACTAAAAACAAAGATAACATTTCCACTAAAGAAAGAAAATAAAAAAGCTAAACACATTGAAACATGCATTACTTATGGCCCAAAGGAAAGTACTTGAACATGGAAATAGAAAGAAAGAAGTATAGCCATTATCAAACATGGAGAGAAAGCAAATACCAGATGGCATAAAGGCTTCTTTGCTTCAGTCTTCACACAGAAGTTTAATACCGTGTAACCAAATTAAACAAGGGGATGCAAGTACAAATTAGAATAAGAAACAGACCAGGCTACTGAATGTTACATATTTGACAGTCAACAGCATCTAAAGAAATCCATCCTGAGAAACAAATTGTTTAGAGAACTACAGGAAGAAGAAAGATGTCATCAAGTACTGCAGAAGAGGGAAAAAAAGTAAAAAAGCAAACCCAAAATGGTATATAAAATTTCAGGAAGTAGTAGATGAGTCACAGCCTAACTCAGATTTCAGAAAGATACTAGAATAACATTATTTAACAATTGGGAGCATTAAAGAATAAAGACAATTGGCTTGACACAGTCTAGTTTCTCTCTTGAATGGACCAATTGTCCTAGCAACTAGGAGAAAAGCAATACACGGCCCAAGTCTTGACTTGCAATGAAATCAAAAATATATTCCCCCACTCAAACTAGACTTTGACGGGGACAAAGTTGTGCAGAATGAAGTTCAAAATTAGATTTTGTTTGCCCAGTTTTAATAGTTCTCAACCATCAGCTGTAGATGTAGGACAGCATTTATAGTGAGGTTCTACAGGTATACTATTAAATATTTTTAATCATGTTGTGGACAAAAGAATAAGGAATAGAATAAACAAGCAGCACCAAGCTGAACAGTGCTGAGAACTACCTGCCAAAATCATCCTGAGTTAACAAGACTCAAAAATTAAAACAATGAAATCCAAGGAAAACAGTACAAAGCACCACAGGCCCCACAAAAAGCCCTACTTAAGTAACAGTGGAACATAAAATGACCCCAGACTGTACTGAATCAAGTAGATCTCAAGGCATGAAGAAACCAACATTGTGACGCTACTGCGCAAGAAGAAAAGGCTCATTCAGGGAAGCACCAACATCAGACATCATTTAGTAGAATCCTGGAAAGGCACAGTCTCACTACACCTTACACTGGCGATGACTCAGCTGTAGGTATGTCCTCATTCTAGGCCACTACTGTAAGAAACGTGTCAACTGAAGAGTCAAGAACAAAGAACTGGGATATAAACTGAAGAAAAATGACACCTATAAGAAAGGGCTGCTGAAATTTTGCTTCCTTAAGAAAGAGAAAATGGGTGAACATGGAAACCATAACCCAGCAACAAAAGAACTACAAATATAGTGGGTAATTCACTGGGATAGGGAGAATATAAATCAACTCACTGAACACAAAGGTTAGATATCTGGAAAAACATCAAGGGCAAAAAGAGCACCAGAAATAAGCTGTATAAAGGGGTTACAGTCTCCTCCACTGGAGACTTCTTATGTTGCAAGTTGCCCAGGTTTACTGATTCTCTTTCAGTATCGGGGGTCTAGCTCACCGGAAGACCTTTTTCATCATGAGTTCCTAGGGCAACATGGACAAGCCAAGTAAGACATGTTAGCCTTCTCAGAACCACCCCTATAAAGAACTCAGATGTATTCAGAGCTGTTACTATTTTAGTAACCATGAAAAACAAACACTCACCTATTTTGCTTGGCTTTGGTACAATTCAGTTGAACAAGCCATTATTAACTTGCAGAACCTACCTCTGGCCCTGCAGTGCCTGTTAACAAAGTTGGCCTTCCAGAGAGTGTATCTTTTAAGCCCATGATCAGATTCAAGATCTTGGAAACAGAGTGCTGAGAAGTTTTCCTTCCTGTTCAGCAGCTTTGATATCATCAGTTATCATAGGAAGGGAACAGAAAAAGTTTACAGAAAGCAATAGGTTTCTGCGTTTTTTTAATTATATAAGGTATATACCCATAGAACAATGACAGCTACCTAAATTTCTAGCCAAAGATGACTGCTGATACAACTACTATTTTCAATATGATGCAAAAAGAAACAACTAAATTGGGTTTAAATCAACCATCAGAGCTGGATCAGACAGAGACCCTGATGGGTCTTAGATCAGTATCAAATAAAATACTGTTCATTTGGGAGTTACAGAAAAAAACCAAACAAATCTCAAACCAAAATATAGATATTATATACCGAGCTCATGCTTAAAAAGCGAAAAAGCACATTTTTTCATAAGCTGTTTAGAAAAATGGATTAAAGTATCTGTCAGGTTCAAAACTACATAGATTTAACAAAGAATTAAACTTAAACAAACCACCACAAACCAAACCAAGACCAGCTTCTAAAATATAAGCTTCATTTTCCTTTGATTGGCTGCTCATTGCATTCTCTGTTGCCCATACAAGCTACACCTATCAACAGCATCAGAGAGCCACCCCAGTCAACAAAAATGACTATGTTTGTTTAGATAGAAAAAAACCTCATTCAACTTGATGCGTGCAAACTTCCTAAGTTTCACTGTATTTTTCAGGGAAAATAATTCCTAAATAAATTCCCAAATAATTCCAGTGGATACTTTTAAAAACTCCTTTTAAAAAGACTGGAAGTCCAGAATGACTAGATTTCCTGACTGCTATCTGCAGAGCAAAAGAGAATTATTTATTCATTATTGTATTCATAATTTAATATTTAAGCTAAAACATAAAACTTGTAATACAGAGCTTGGTAAAATATGGATTGTATTATATGACTTTTCCACTCACTTCATTCCTGCAAATATTTCCTTCTCCAAACTACCACAAGTAAGGAACAGCTCCTCAGTCTGTTAAGCTTGATTCAGTCATGTATCTGTAAAATCAGCATGACGGGCGGTTCTTCCTCTTTCTCTCCTTCACAACCTTCCCCCTGACACATAAGCGCGCATGTGTGCACGCAGGCTGCATACTGGAAGGCAGAAGAGAGAGTCCTTAACAAGCTGTTGTAAAACAGACATGTTAAACCAGATATACAAGATAAGCACTAACTCCCTGTCCCGAGCAGCACTGCATTTCAAGAGAAATACAAATACCACATTTGGTTAAATGTAACTGATTTGTGCTTATAAACATCCAGATGGTACATGACTAAACAAATTGCACATGTTTTCTGAAGAAAAATGACCTTGATATCCAAGTTAAAAAATTAAACATTTTATTTATGCTTCTCAAAGCATAAAACAAACTCGTGACAGTTTCAAGTAGAGACCTGTATCTCATATATTTAGGAGGCTGTCAGACACACTTATAAAATACATGCACATATTGAATGGCCACACTCTCAGGCACAATCAAGGAGCACAGACCAAGTATCAAGCAAATGTACAAAGATGGCATCCCAGTTCGTTACACCTCAGACTTTCATGTCTGGTATGATTTAAACTTGGCTTTTCATACCTTAGGCTGGGAGAAAAGGAATGATTCAGTAATGGAAATCAATAGAGCACAGGACACGGAAGCCATAGCCCTCCATTCAGCTGGTTATGTGTCTACTTCAGCACTACAGGATGTTAAGAGGTGTAGATACCAAATCCACAGAAATTCATCCCGACTTGAGATGGTTTTCTCATTCTGGCTACAAATTTCAGGAGCTATTTGATGTAAATGATGTTACAGATAGCAGCTCACCCAACATGTATCAGAAAGGAATGCCTAAAGCAAACAAAAAAAACCCTAAACCCCCAAAATACTTCACAGAAACCACTTTTACCTGGTTTATCTTCTCACTCTCCTTCCCTCCGCCCCCGCTAAAAGGAAAATACTTTGGGCTTGAATAGTGTGCACGAGTCTCACAGATCTATAGCTAAGATTAAGTTTTTACTGAACTCAAAGCAAGCAATAAAAGTAGTTCTAAAAATTAAGTAAAACCATAACAAGGATAAAATAGTTACAACATTGTACAACAAACCTTCTCCTATTATTAGCTAAGAGAATCCTATTAGCGAAAATACCCTTTGGAATTCTGCCCTTTTTCCTAACTTGAAAGTCACAGAACGCTATCGACTCTGAAAAGGGGAAATAGATCACATATTCCTGGCCCTTTTTTTCCTTTATTTACACAGCAGAGTATCATGCCAAGCATTTAGAAGTTTAGGAAGCTGATTTGCAGTTCCTCCTGTAGGTCCTTACTACACTGCCCTAAACATTCCTCCTTCACACTGGAACGATGGAAAAGCAGAGCATGGAAAAAAGAATAGCATGCTGCAACTAGAGACCAGACCATAATACACATGCACCAAAAACATACCAAGAAAAGCAGAGCAACAAGTAATTTTAAATCTGGATGCTGTCACTAACTGAATAACAACAGCATTAATATGATCAGGGGAAGATGAAGCAAAGAGGTGATGGAGCACTAACACAGGCTCCTAAAAGACAGGAGAGAGCAACAAACAAACATCCCTTTAGAAAGAATGCTAGTCCTTTTGCTAGGTCTTCCCAGCAGCAGCAGAACTCCTAATCTTTAACAACACATCTAAATTACAGTGACTAACCCATTAGTTGGCAAGAAAACAAAACAAGCCAAACCCCAACCACCTATTGAAGGACAGACAAGCTGGGAGCAAATGCTGCAATAAGGTCTGTCCAGGGATCCAGCCCAGCTCTTGAAGATCAGCTAGTACTGGTGTTCTCTTGGTTCAGATAACATCACGAAGGGCAGAAGGAAAGAAAGAGGAAAAATGGTAGCGTGCACAGGGAGACAACTTTCTTTTGGCAAAGCAGTATTGTGAGAATCAGACCAAATTCAGCAACCCCACTATAACCTTCCCAGGAGCCAAACAATTCTCTTCCTGGTTTTCAGCATAATATAATTTCCACGACTGCTTTTACAGTGACACTGGTGTGGACTTTTTCCAGCAATCACTTTACCTTTTTTGCTAGGGTTCTAGCAATCACTTTTCTGTACAACACGAAGGACAGAGGAGGAATCACAATTTTCAAGTGCTTATGTCTCAGCAAAACTTAAACAATTTCATGGGGCAAGGAAATCAAACCACTTATTTAGCTAAGGACTCTTCCTCTTGCCAACCTTCGATGGCTTTTGCAAACAATAGAGCTTCTCAAAGAGATCATACAATTTCTTTATAATGGAAGCTATTAGACAACCTAAATATAGAGTTCATTACCAGTTCCCTCTATAACGCAGTATGTTAGGGTCCTATTCAGCATTCCTTAATCATGCTTCTAATGAACTTCAGCAGGAGATTTGTCCAAGTAAGGAATGATTATTACAACCCTAGGTTCCTTACATTTATACAACATCTTTCATCTAGAAGAATTTGACAATGTTTTAAAGGTCACATGTAGAAAATTGCTATATTCAGTACAGTCTCCTATCAAGAGGAACACAGTAATTTCTCAGTACCCAAGCAACAATATAGAACAATGTAGGTTACAAAGTAAGTAAGAAAGCCATATATATATATATATATATATATATATATATATAAAAGACAACATTTTTAATCAACTTTGCACTTAATTTCCCGGTGCCTTCAAAACCACTAAACTTGACTATGATTGCCTGTTTTTCCATCTGCAAATCTGGTCGCATTCAGTGTATTTTAACATGCAGAAGCCCACAAACCATCCACCCTAAAGACTTCTCTGAACCAAAAAAAAAGCCCCAGTACTTTACAGTATCTTAGAGACAAAGCCCTCAGTAAAAAAAACACAGTAGAAATTTTGAAGAACCACTGCACACTAAGAACTGTGCTGAAGCATCAACTTAATCTAACATTAAGCTTCAAAATGGAAGACTTAAAAAAAATAAATTCACCATGTCATCAAAACACCATAGCATTGTTATTCTGACCAACACTGATAGAAAACATGTTGTTGTACAGGCAGTACCAGCAAATGTTTTAACAAGGCACCAGTTTGGTGTCTGGGACTCCAGCTCCTTAGGGGAAAAAAAAAAACAACAATGCACCCAAATGGCCTTTTGTGTCTCTCTGGCACCCTGATGACTCCCTCCAGACACAAAGGTCTGCTTACTAGCTCAAATCTGATTCCTAAACTGGGGCCTAAAACCTCAACCTGCAGTTATCTCATGCTGTGTGTACATCCTGGGCTCTACAAACATCTGAAAATGCAACCCATTTAAACCTAAGGGAAGAAAGAAACCCATAAACCTACTCAGTTACACACTGTTTCAGAATTCAGGTAGAGAAACAAAAATCAATGTATCAGATAAAGGTCTGCCTACCAGACTGCTGTGGGGGACAAAGTGGAAACAAAAAAAGCAAAACCAAACAAAAAGACATTTTGTTGCTAAAGTATTAAAAAATTATGAAATACTCAGGAGGGGAAAAAAGAAGGCAATGATAACATTGCTTTTCCAGGACTCTTGTTTTTTCCACACTTCTTTGCCAGCTTGTTTGGTTTTTCTTTTTTGTTTGGTTGTTGGGTCTTTCTCAGTTTCACTGCTTTTATCCAACTGAGTTTCCAACGCAGCAAAACATAATTTTCAACTGACTTCACCTATCGAACTGACTGGAGGTTACAGAGGCTTTACTCGTGCTGTTTCAAAAGATTTTACATTCATTATTTCAGTAGCATTATTTTGCTGAGCATTACCAATTTTACATTCATTATTTCAGCAGCATTATTTTGCTGAGCATTACCAAACTGCACACATCTATCTGTGATATGAACACAGTGCCATTGTTATAACTGGAAACCACACTATACATGACAGATGCAACTCCTCTCAGCACATTTATCTCACCAAGTTCCTTAGTTCAAAAAATAAGTAACAAGATAAAAAAAATCAACTAGCATTCAAAACCTGAAGTTATGACAAGTCCTTTCAACATTCATTCCGGTTTTCAGAAGTCTAGGAAATCAAGTCTAGAAGTAAAGATGAATCATTCTTGTCAAGTAATTGAACCAAACCCTGCCCTTACAATTTCAGACATACAGCATTTGTTGCAAGTCATATTCAGCACTGCTTTGACCCGTATCTGGAATGTAATTGCTGGTTTTGATCAGATTGCAACTTTTATTGCCACTTAAACTTGTCTTGCTGACAGGATAAACCCCTAGGTATGATAACTGTAACAAAGGATCCTGTAGCAGTATTTTCCTTAGTGAGAACGCAACGGCTACAAGTGCACTCCTGTTGGTATTTTAAACACCCTCCGTTTCCCAGGCACACACGCTTAGGCCACAATACGGACGGACAGACACCGCCAGACACAGGGACCAGGTAATCGGCCGCAAGCTTTCCGACGAGTGCACAGGGAACAGGTCCTCCTGGGAAGTCAGGGATACGCAGGGCAGCACTTCTGCACGGCACAATCAACAGTCCCTCCCTAAACAGCCGAAGGGTCTTATCCACCCCTACAGCCCCCAGAAACTGGCACAGTGATGTGCTACGATTAAAACCTAATTAAAATAATATTAGTAATAATTTTTAAAACGGAGGTATTTATAAGGCAAAGTTAAACTCACGGAAAAAAACAGTTTAAAAGGGGAAAAAAAACCCCAAGCATGGCAGGGCTAGTGTCTTAGCGCACGCTGCAAGGGATGGTTCCTGGGGGTGTGAGGGGCACGGCCCCCGCGGAGTCAGGCCGCGCGGGCGATCCTGCCCTTCCGGGTGCCTATCATCCCCGTTTCCACACACGACGGGGCGCCGCTCCCCGACTTGGCTCACGTTTACCGGGGCACCCCCTAGCCTGGGCCGGGACCCCCCGGTAAACGTAACCCGATTTCTTCCACCGCCGCCCGCCCTCACAGCCCGGGGCGGCGGGAGGCTGCCCACGGCTCCCCGCCCGCTCCCCCTCCGCCGGCGACCCACCGTGTGGAGGTGCCCTTCCTCACGTCGCACATCATGCACTTGAAGGCCTCGGCGCTGTTGCGGAAGGTGCAGACGCTGCAGTCCCAGTAGCCCTCGTCCGAGGAGGGTTTCGGCTGCCGCTTCGGCCTGCGGAGACACACGCGCGCCAGGGGCAACAGCGGGCACGACGCCCTCACGCCGCCGTCTCCCCCCCGGGGGCGCCCCGCCGGGCGCCATCGCAGGCGGCTCCGCGCACCCGGCCGCCGCGGAAGGGGCCCGCGGAGGAGAGGACGCGCCACCGCTGCCCCTACCTGGTCGGGCTCTTCTTGTCTCCCATGCCGGCTCCAGACGCGTCCCCCGCCCGGCCCCGGCGCGGCCCTTTGTGTGTTTGTCAATAAGGAGGAGCGCGGGGGTCTCTCGGCTCTAACGGGGACCCGGGGAGGAGGAGGAGGAGGAGCCGCAACCTCCAGCTGTCGGGGAAACTCCTGCCGCCGCCGCCGCCGCTGCCCCCTCCCCCCTCACGTGTCCCCCCGCCGCCAACCAGCGCCCGCCCGCCCGCAGGCCGCGGCGCCCGGCGGGCCGCGCACGGCGGCAGGGTCGCGACCGCCGGCGGCTCGGGCGCTGCGAGCCGGGCGGCGGCGGAGCCGGGGCGCCGCGGGGGCTGCTGGGGCGGGGCGGGGCGGGGCGGGGCGGGGCGGGGCGGGCCCGCGGCGGCGGGAAGGGGCCGGCGCCGAGGGGCGGCCTTGGCGGCGGTTGGGGCGAGGGCGGCCCGCGGCCATTGTCCCGCCGGGGAGTGCGGCCAGGCCGCGCCGGGGGGGGGCCCGCGGCAGTGCCCGGGGCCCGGCGGGGGTGTGCTGTGCTGTGCTGTGCTGTGCTGTGCTGTGCTGTGCTGTCCTGTCCTGTCCTGTCCCATCCCATCCTGTCCTGTCCCGCGGCTCCCGGCCCCGGCGGGGGGTGCGGCCGGGGCTCAGCTGGGAGGCCGCGGCCGAGGGAAGGCTGCGGGGAGCCGGCGGCGCTGCTGCCCGGCTCGGGCGGAGGGGGCCGAGGGACGCGCCGGGTGGGCAGGGCAGAGCCGGGGAACCGGCGGCAGGGCTGTCCCGGCGGGTGGGAGTGCGGGGGTGCTGGGCAAAACGAGCTGGCCGCAAGTACGAGCCGTTTAAACTGGCCTGTGGGGCTCCGCGGAGAGCTGCGTGTCTGTCAGCAGCCGGTACTGCCGCAGTAGCCTCTAGGTTGCCTTGGTCTCCTTCCCAGAGAAATTGCCTCAGGCCGTGCTTTGCAGTAAGAAAGACTCTGGCGGGGGGGAACTCACCAGGAGTTTCTGCTTAGAAACCTTGGGCTAAAGCAGCCCGTTCGCCTGAGGCGAGTGGAGAACGTGCTGGGTACCCATACAAAACAGGAGAGAGTGGTGGTAGTGCCTCTGTGCAGCGTGGGGCTTCAGCCCTTTAAAGCTTACCAGTACAACACGGATCACTTGCAGCGTAGCCACATTAAACAAAACACTGGTGTTTATTACCTGTGTTATCTTAGTGCACAGGAGCCCCAGCCACAGGCCGGGATGCCATCTTGCAAGATGCTGTACAAACAGAACAAAGAGCACATGTCCGAAGTGCGCAACAAAAGGCGGCGGTAGATGGGAGAATGCAAGCAGACAATGGGATGATACTGGTCAGCATCGGAGGGGTCAAAGCTATTTTTGCTGCATTGTCTTTGGCAAGGAACAGTGGGGTCTTGAGAGCAAAATGCGCCTGAGGAGAGCTTTACCCAAGTGTCTGAAAAAGCCTATATGAAGACGTAGGTGCCTTTGAAATTAAGCAAGTGGACAATGGAGAAACTTTCTGAAGACAAAGTTCTCAAAAATTGTTTCAGCTAGAAATAAAGGGCTGTGATGAAGGAAAAGAAAATGTGGGTAAAGAGCTTGAAGTCTTCTTAGGGAAGCTATAAAAGACCATTAGTTGGAACATCACCTTTACTTGAAAATAGTAATACTTTTACAAGTTTCTCAGTCTGTGTTTCTCTAACCGTCCTGCACACCAGCAATTGGATGCCAGTGTAGTATGTCCTACTTGTGCTTGGCCATTTACGCTAGTTTCCTTCTGCGTTCACATCCTGCTTCCAGTATTGTAATTTTCATCACCTACTTTTTTCCATTTTGCCTTGCCTTTTCCGTTCTTCCTCTATTGCAGTGTCTTCTCTTATGCTTCTCATAGAGCCTTCTGTAAAGAATGAATGAAATGGATGGATTGCACATCCAAGGATGGGCCACGCCATGCACAGACAGCTGGCCTGGGTTCGTTGGTATGTAGACATCTATATGAAGGAAGTGCCTAGGCCCAGCCCCCAGCGGGGAGGAACAGGCCTCTGCCAAAGGTGATTGATCTGATGCCAAGACAGACATGCGATTTTCTCACAGTGACCGTTTCTCTCCACTGACTGTAGTCCAGAAGTGCACATCTACCCTTTAAAATTACAGAATTAAACGAGGTGACTCACCTGTGGCAGAAGCTCATGCTATGTAGAAATCACTAGACAGGAAGCAGTGGAGAAACCTGTCTCCTTGTGCCCTTTTCCGCAGTGCACTCTCTCTACTGTATAAACAAACATGTTATTTACCCACTTTCAGAAAGCAATTATTTTGAAACAACCTCTTGACCTTTCCTCTGTCGCAGTCTACTTTCTCCATACTGATTGTAAGAAACAAAACAACTTCCACTGATGGTTACAAAATGCTGGGATATGCTGTAATCCCGCAGGAACCATTCTTGGAGAGAACCGTTTCCAGTCAGCAGGAGGAATCACAACTGCCAGCCACAAATGTTATCCCTAACAGCCGAGTAATCTTTCTGGTGGTTGTGTTCCAGACTTTCTGCCGCATGGCCATCACCCAAAAAAGGATCTTGGTGTTTTCCCAGCATCATTGGGCCTGTTTACCACTCGACTCCCAACTAATCCTTATTTAGTGAGCTCAGGTTATTCAGATGGTGCATTCAGAAGGTCAGAAGGATGGGTCATGGTGCTGCCTATGGTGCTCATGGGTTTTATTCTTGAGTAACACTGAAGAGGAAGGAAAGGTTATTTTCTCACACCTTGTTCTGTCTTCAAATAGGAGCACAAGAGAACAGCGGTGAAAGCACCAAGCCATCCCATGTAATCTCTGCAAGTGGTGCTAAAATGCATCTTTTAGCAGCAATGCAGGGAAGCACATGTGTGTGCAATAGCCAGATGCTTAATCAAGAGATTTAGGAGGACTTTGCTACAAACTTAAAAGTTGAAAATACCATAGCCGGATGTTTTGTCATCAAGTGATACCTGCGTGAACCTAGAAAACTTATACTTTACTGCTAAATATGTATATGGCACATGACCTTGATCTTTGAATGACAAAATTGGTGGCATCAGTGTGAACAGTCTAAAGAAATGTTTCAGGGAAAGGGAATGAATGAGCCATTATTTTCAATTTCTTTAGGTTTATGTTTGATTTTATCTAGATGTACAGTTGTTCCAGAATAGTTATTTGAACCCTATTTTAATTCAGCTGAGCCAAAGTAAATGCATCTTTAACACAGAAGGGCTAGGCAATATAACTGTATCTTTGTACATCAGGCACTCACTCTCTAGCTAGTGTTCGGTCTCTTATTATCTTAAAATTGACTTTTTTATAGTGTTGTACTAGGGAAATGCTCATGGTATGATTATGATATTGAAGATGATATGCTGATAGCTTTGTGGAAGTTAAAGATCTAATAATATTTTCAACATCTTATGGTATAAATGTTCTTGCATGCATGACTTCTCACTTCAAATTTATTCGTATTAAAAAGGATGTAAAAGGGTATGGTAGCAATTTCTGAGTATCTTTTTGTGTGAAAATTCTTGCTGCAGAGAAAATTACAGTTGTTCCTGAAAAAAACTGTCCACATACAGTTATTTAAGAGTAGGCTGTTGCTGTGTAAATCCGCATGAAGATATGCCAGTTAGTCAGTACTGGGACCATTGTTGTGTACATCAAACCTGTGCCAGTTGCTTCATTGCCAGCATCTTGAGCAATTAAGTAATCATTTCATCACTGCTTGAGTTTAAAAAACTGTCCACAAAGACAATTATCATTGTATTGTAGATAAACTATCTTTTAATCCCTGTTCATAAAAAAGAAAACTAGGTAAGTATAAAATTGCACTGGAACAAATGCACATTATTCCAGCACAGTGTGTCTGTTTTGCTGGGGTTGTACTAATAGAATAAAATCAACACAATTAAATCTCTTTGTGGGAATTTGGTGAGGTTTTTTAACGTGCTTGGTATACCGAGGCCCAAGTCCTGTCTGGGCTTCTGTATGCTACTGCACTGCAGAAAAACCCAACCCAACCAACCGAACAAAAAAATCAGAGCTTTGAGAAGTAAAAGGTACTTGCAGACCCTCTAATAAAGACAGTAAGATTGGTGACAGTGAGGACTGCCTATCCAGCATGTGTTTGCTCAGCCTTGGGGTCTGCCCAAGCCATCACAAGCATATCAGTAGCTCCTGGCAGTCCAGGCTTCTCCTAATGTGTGGAGGCAGGAGAGGGAAATTCTGCTTTAGAAAGTGTTGGGGCTGAGTGGGACCACATATACAGTATGTTGTAACCTGAAAGAGCCTATAACATGTTTTAGAAGAGTTTGTTGGGTGTACAAGCCTGACCTAAACACATCAAATAATTTTTAGGGAACTATTGTATTCACAAGTCTTGGTTCACCACCATATCCTTCAGGTTTCACACAGTTAGCATACCCCTGGCATCAGCAGGGATGTGCTCTCATGAACCTGGAGTATCACGGTGGTGAGTAAGTCCAGGAGTCTTTCTAGGGCCATAATTTGACTCTTTGTGTGAATTTGGCCCCAAACACATAAACCAGAGGATTGTACATAGAGCACTCATGGGTTATAGCATGAGAGCAGTATTCATGTGTGTAGGATCAAGAAAAAATTGACCATAGTGGTAATGTTTTATATTTGTCCTCTGTGGACTGGAATGAAATTATCAAACCACTTAATATTCAGATGCTTAGTAACTATCAAATAATTCTTTCAGTTACTGCCTATTTCACATTCACTGTCCTGGTTTGGGCACAGCCTTTATCCTTGCAGATTTTTCAGTGAATTTCAAAGATGAAGAATGTTCGGCTCTATAATCGCTCCCCTTCATTACAGAAAAGTCTTAGAAGTTTCCCTACTTGTTCCGTTCAGCCTCTCTCAGAGGTGATCCGAGGTGTGAAGGATCACTGCTAGGAATAAAAGAACGTTCTCAGCACTCGTTAAATATTTCTGGTCCTTCTGCTGTGATTCCCAGGCATGGTCGTGCACATACCAGTCTTTTAGACTGAAGATGGTAATTCATTTCAGATAGGTCACTAGAAATGATTAATAAATACTACTGATACTTAATTCTTCTACCGTACCTCTCGCAGGAGAGGTGTGCTAAAAGAGGCACCTGTGCCACAGAGAGGTGCTTGTGAATGCTGAATTGAAGCTATGCCAGGAGATGGCTTCAGACACCGGAAGGCTGTTCACACACCTTGTGTCTGGACTTGAGGAGCCGGTGGAAGTTTCTGTCCTAACAAATGGTGAAAGATGGGCTTCTCCAGGGGAAATGGTTCAAAGGGCTAAAGCTGGGGTCTGGCTTTGAACCATCTATAAAGGCAGCAGGCTCACTAGCCTTTGTAGATTTGGATCTCGGGGGTTAAAGGAACTGGAGTGAAGCTGCCTGTATCACCTATTTAAATTTGGGTCTAAATCTTTCCCTGGCTGCTCCCATCGGGGTGACTTGAGGTAGTATACAGTACATCCTTTCCTGAGGGGGGTTAATTTGGATGAAGCTGGAGCACCCCGAGGAGGAATGGGTATGCATTGCAGAGGCTCCTTTAAACAGAAACAATCTCTGTCTTCAGCTGCCAGTTCTTGCTGACATCAGCATAAGATCTAGTCTGTTACAGGGGTGAACACATACATACCTTGATTGGCAAGCCAAGCTCCCTCAGGGCTCTATGAGAGAAGATAGCCCATTCTCAATGCTGTCTGTTCAGGTCTGCTCCCTGATTTTATCATCTGCCTTTATTCCTCCTACTTTGCTCCCTCTTTCCCTCTCTGGTACTTGTCATTTTCCTGGTTGGTTCTTTTTTTCCCCTTTTTCATTCTCATCTTTACGTGTACTTTCAACCTCCTCCCTGTTTTCTTTACATCTGAGATTTATCTTTTTAGCTGTTTTTCTGTACTAGTAATTCTGCCTACTGCATCCTCCAAGTTCCCTTTCTGTCATGTCTTACTCTTCTCTTGCTTGCCTTTCACCTTCACTGATGCTCTCTCTTTTAGGAGTTGTTTTAAAGCATTAAAGTCTGGCCAGAGGTTGAGTTTCCTATTTTCGTGTTGGGCGGGTGGCAGGCTTCCAGTGGAAATGGTGCCAAAGGAAGAACAGCAGCCCAGAGGAGACTTCACACTTTACAGCACCATTTAAAGCATTCTGAATCTGATTAGGGGATACGGCTGAAAGTCACACTGCTGCCTGGTCCTACACGGCATTTTTAAAAAGCTGTCAGAGCAAAAAAATGAAATACTGGAACTAAAGCCCCTGAGCAATTCCAGCTTCAGTGCAGTACTCCGACATTGTGTCAGTCAGCACGCAAACACCTACTGCAGCGGCTGGATTCACAAGGGCCATAAGCCACCTTTGGATGAAAAGTGCATTCAGTTTTTCTCACTTTAAATCTCTTTCATAAATTCCTCTAGATTTACTTTGAGATCAGAATTTGACTTACAGGCGTTATCTCTGACAAACGAAGGGGAAAGGGTGAAGGTGCAGCACTGTGGCATCAGGAGAAAAAAAAAATGAGATTGCAGATGCCCTGCTTTTTTCAGATGTAATAGAAGTAGCGAATGAATAAACCAACCTTCTGTCAGACAAAAGCATACAAAGGTAACGAGTCCTTAAGAAGAATGCCTTCTCTGTGTGTAATAAAAAGCATATTTCACTGCTCACAGCTATATATGCACACATCCCCACACAGAGACACAGGTACATAAATATTCAAAACAGCTGCAAATTTGACTTAAAAGGTATTCCATACCAGCTCACTACGTTTTCATTATGAAATACTCTGATGTAAGAGATCTTCGTGAAAAACCTTTCAAGTCCCCTTTTCCTAGTTTCCATGTTACGCTAGGTACGGAAGAGAATGATGGATTTAGTAAACGTGCAGCAATCAGGAGTGCTGGTAAGAGATCTCACTTTTCTTTTTTGGCTTGGAATTACTAGCTTTGTCTCAGTTTGCCAAAAGATTATATCCTTCATGACATAATCTGTGTCAGCATCCTCTGTTTCCAGCCCCAGTGTTACACTTCCATTTTTCCTTTTTTTTTCCTCCTTTTAATTAAATTAATATAAAATATAGCATCTAACAATAAAAAGGAATAAAAAAAGCACAGGGATCAGATCCAGTTAACAGAACACATCACTCTGTGGGCTCAGAATCAAGGCTGGGCAAGGAAGCCTGTCCCCTGAGGAGAAGATGATTTCCCTGCCATCGCGTTAAGGTTATTGCAATGCCAGCATCCCTAAATAACCATGCACTGCATCTTACCACCCCTTTGTCTCTCTCCCCATCTTTTTGGTTGGATCTGTATTGCTGCCAAGTGCAGGACTGGACTGTGTAGAGACTCAATATTTGGTAGAAGTCCTTTAGAGAGCTTATTTTTCAAAATAAATATATAGATGTGAAATAGTAACAAAGTTCTTTTAATTAACGCAGACCGTACCCTCAGGCTTTGCCTGTAGGTTCAGAGCACTGTCTGTAGTGAGCCCATTGCACTGACAGGTGGTCTGGGGCTGGGAGAAGCAGAAATCTCCCAGAGGAGCCTGTCAGTCGACACGGATCGGTGTTGATTCCTCCTGTTAGGTAATTGCTCAAGTAGAAGAGTCTCCACATTGTTCAGAATTCAAGAAGGACTGATCAAATAAAAGCCTCTGCTCCTGCAGTGCTGCTATTTTTAAGATGATTTAAACCTTAAAATATGCTGTGAAAAAGAGTATTGCAATTATCAAGATGATCACCGTCACTGGAAGTTCAACATTGAGGTCAGACACTTCTTCACAAAGCAGCTGCACTGCATGGTCTGACTGCTGCTGTCTCGCCTACAAATGATGGGGAGGCTGCGCGGCCAATGCTGCAAAGGCACACACACCACTGGTGCCAAAGCTCTGCTCGCAAGCTAAACTGCTGCTCTCTGCCTGCTGAAAAGGAAAAGGAAATGCAGTTACACAAAAGGGAGTTTGAGAAATGACAAATTTTGCTGCTTAATTCTGCACTGGTGTTATCAGCATCTGTAGCCATTGCGTGCATTTGACTAACCCCCAGAATGCTCTCTTGCAGCCTTACAAAGAAATCTTCAAAGAAACCCTGGGATCAAGGCAGTGTAAGCGCAAGCTTTAAGTCAGCTTTGTGTGACAGCTTCTGATTTATGCTTTCAAACATACCGACAGATCTCTGCCTCGGTTGTTAGTTACAACTTGCAAAATACATAAGGGCATGCAATGCCTTAATATACCTCTACCAGAAGAGTAAAATCTTTATAATACTCTATTAAATTAGATGGTTTGGAGAAGAATTACATTTTCCTGAAGACTGGATTTATGAAAAGGCTATCTAGAAGCTTCTGTTTTTAATTAATGGCAAACTCTATAGCATTCGAGACAGCTTTAATGTCCAAATTTGTTCTCACTAGCTCTATTTAATTACTACTATTTTCATATAACCATTGATACATATTGCTAAGAATGAAGTGTTAAATGTCTTTTTTATGACACCAGGGGAACATACAGTAAAGGCTTTACCACTTCCTTTATCCTTGGGGAAGTACTTAAGCAGATAAACTAATTAATAATGTGAGTTACTAGCTTTGTATAGCTTCAAGAGAATATTTGTTAGCTGCACACGTAAGAAGACTTCAAATAAATTCAGTAGTTCTACCTGTAATTCAATTCTTCAAAAGAAAAGAAATCCTATGATTAGATTTATTTGTTGGAAAAAAGCTATTCCACAGTTAAGAAGGGAGAGGTAGCAGAAATTCTTTAGTCATGTCTCTCATTAATGTGCAGTGAAACAAGCTAGATAGTCTGCTTGGGTTAACCATCATACCTTTATGTCAGCTTTTTGACCTGTACACTTAACTCCAGATAAGAATCTGTCCCTGTGTAACTAGAAGATCACAAACTGTAGAGGAGACGTAGGAAAAAAGCACCTCAATAAGACAGTGTCAGGAAATGATTGATTGACTTTCTGTTCCCTTGGTAACCTCAGGAGGTCATGTACAAGAGAGGTTGTGGAGCTTCAAAGTCTAAAACCTGCACGTATTCAAAGGGCTGCGTTCTGTCTTCTTAGGAGTTTGCCCGGGACACTAGCCAGAATAGCACTGCAATAGCACCTGACAGATAAAATTAAAGTATGAATCATAATCGCACTGGTCTGCCAAGCTGAGCTTTATGCAAGTTGTAGCTTTGAGATAGATTGCAGTTTATAATTTGATGGCATGTCCAAAAGCTAACTATCCCTTAATTTCAAACAGGGTTGCGGAGAGGTCGTGTATTTGCATTGGGATATAAACATGGTTTTGTATGATGAAAATTGAGTAAAGGGAGTTCAAAATCATAATGGTTTCTATTGTTTAAATTCAAATGAAATACCAGCTGGACATTTGCCAAGATAAGATATCATTCTGACAGAGCAGAACACTCAAGTGTAGCGAGCAAACACTTTGGATTAGTCTAAAAGAATAAAGGGCATCGTAACACTCTTACCAGGCAGAGAAAATGTGGAATGCTTCAAAAACAAGCAATCAAAAGAGCAATGCGAAATGACTTAAATGGAACTTGCAACATGTAATTCTTGATGTTTGAAACCTTTTATTTTGATATGAGGAAGAAGATGGGCAGACTAGACCTAGAATAAAGCCCATTATAGGGTAGAAGGGAATTATTTTCATTAATGCTAGCATTATCGATAGGTTGATCTTCCAAAATTAATCTACTTAATCTATAATCTTTGAAGCTATAGAATTGGTTTGGTACCACAATAAGTATCACCCTTCCAATTTTCATTTTAGATGCTGCAGTAATCAAAGGATGATATAGCTTCAAAGAAGAATACAACATGGTTTGAAGTTCAATTGAACATGCTCATAATGGAGCAAACACTGGGATTTTTTTAGTTGGCTTGACTGGGACAAGGCATGAACATAAAGAAGTCTTCAATTAACAGATTACCTTGATATGCATGACTAATTGGTAGTCTGAATATAGGGTTAGGTAAACTAAACACTTTGTAACTGACAGCAAACTGCCTGCTTTATCAACACCAATGAAAAAGACTAATGCGATCTAAGAGTTTTTCTCTCTGTTCCTAAATATGCAGCAGATTCGTATCTCTTAACAAGTGCTGTAATCTATAGATCAAAGGATAAAGTAGTATAGAAATAAAGCAGACTAATCAATTTATGATTCAAAGCATTCTTAAAATTGAGATATCAACTCACAAAAGTAAAATAGCCATCAGACTTCAGTGCATGAATATGTATTTACTTTTAGTCTCTTTGGTAACATCCAGTCAGGACCTGACATTCAGTTCATCATTTGCAAATACAACCAAATGTGTGAAAAAGGGGATCTAGCTTTTGATGTGAGCATCCATCACTATGTGCAGTTCACATCTTTCCTGGCAGTACTTTCAGTTAAATTAGTGATATACGTTCTCAATAGCAATGCCAATTTAACATTGATCTGGGAGAATTTTTTTTAAAGGTTTTACATGGGAATATTTAGCAATAAAACCCAGAAAGAAACTCAGTAAGAAGACACAAGAGCAGTAGCATAATATTGGCCAAAACCTAAAGATATATATGAGGAACCTTGGTGCAGCTGAAAACATATCTGAAGTTTTGAGACAGATTCATCAGTAGGCACTGGTTGCTTTGTGCTGCTACTTGGCAATGTAAAGCAAATGAAATACAGTCATGAGCTAGGCCAGGCCTACAGCTGCTTTGCATTACTGGGGGAACCAGCACCAGCCAAAGAGACCATATAAACCTGATCATTAATTGACTCGCAGTCAGGCACAGAGATCCTTCACAAGAGTGATGGGGACTTGGTGGTAATTGGGTGTGCTGTCAGGGAGAGCTATTAACAGATGAGGCCGGTGTCCCCGACTGATTTTGCCCAATTAAACTGAACCATGCAAATCTGTGAGTGAGGAAGGATGATGCTTGGCTTTGTTATCTCCAGTGTTGTATGTTGAGGTATAGCTCTGCACATGGCTATTGCCTACAGCAGTTTCTATACCAGTCCTTAGTGACATACGGCCAGTGTATGTTCTCCAACTGAAGCCTACATGTGAGATTTCAGGAGCTTTAACTCTATGAAAGTTTGAATGCTCCTGTTTTCCCATGGTTGAACAGAAATGTGGCATTTGGCATATTTGGCACTGCCAAGTAGCAAATTGCTAAAATTACTGGGTTTGGTTTAGGGTTTTTTTGGGGAGGAAGTGGGGAGGTGTAATTTTTAAGTTAAAAATTACCTGAAACGTTGTATCTGTAAGTTGTCACAAAACCTGCTATATCCAAAGAATAACTGATGCATCCTGTGAAATCTACATCCTATGATCCATACAAAAAGATCTTGAATCTTGGTATGTAAAAGGAAAAGAAGTTTTGAGTATTGAATCGTTCACTCAGATCTCTATAAGAAGACACATACCACAAACATGTCAGTACTCTTATGTTCCTTACAGTACATATGAGGTCTGGAAATAAGACCGAAAAAAACCCCAAAATCACCTATGGTGATGATATTACGCATTATATAAGCTTCCTCTGATGTTCAGAAGGTGTAGAAAGGGTTGGGGTAGTAGGCGTAGTCAGGATGATCTCTCACGGCATGCTGCAGCTTCAGTTTGAAGTCCTCAGTAAAGAGCTTGGAAGAATTATTTCTGGCCAGTCCAATCACAGTGTCTTCGATGTGCTGATGAATGGTGTTGCTATACAAAACCTCCAAGTTCAGAAGCAACCTTGAAACGTCTGCTTCCAGTGCTGTCAAAGATGGGAAGCATTGTAAAGCTAATGTTACCCATACAATGATGAACAGTAGGGACGTCGGTGATAATATGAGTGTGCTGCAGCTGTACCTGGACAGTGGGAAAGCCGGGGAGTTAAAAGCAAGAGACAGTCAGTTCCCGAAGATTGTCTGGGTGAAATACTTCTTTTGTTGTCTGCTGGTTTATTTAATTTTTAATTGGCGAGGAGGAGGGGTCAGATTCGGATACCAGGAGGCTTCCGAAAGTCAAGAGCATCAGATACAAAGGAAGTCAGTGTAATTCTTTGTTTTCTTGGGAAAAAACCCCTATCAGCTACTGACGTTGCTTTATTAGATACACATTTCTTTGAAGAAGCAACTGAGCATTGTACAGCAGGTAACAAGCTGGGTAATAGCAGGGGGGTTCTGTTGCATATGAAATATTTTGCACAGGCAGATACGACTGCACACTCACTCTCTGAAATCTAATAGAGATGGGAAGAGTCAGAGCATTTGTAAAAAGCAGTGATGCACCGTGGTTTTCAGCTGTATTAGGATAACTGCGTTGCAAAACATTCTGCAGCTGGGAAGCCTGGATACATTACTCCCGGATACCAGCGACTTCTGCAAATGTTTGCATCGAGGTCCCCATAGAAGGATTAAATCATACTCTCAGAACAAGTTATTGCTTCTAGTTTTTATGTGTCTGCTAACCTGCAGTTGTTGGAGCCTCTTGGTGCTTTCAGCAAACGAGCCAAGTTAGATGAGTTCTTAGTGCTATTTCATTTTGGAGGCTGGCTTTGCAACAACCTAAATCCCCCAAATCATGGTAATATTCCCCTTTCCTCCAGCCTGGCTTCCCTCTTAACTAGCAACTGAGCCCTGGAGCTTAGTATTCAATACTCCTCCAGTGTCCCACCTGAGGAACCTTCTTTTGGTAGTTAACAGGGTCAAATTTACTCCCTGAATTGATTCACAGACCTTATTTCAAGATAGCATTATGTGTTCATACTGAAATAAACAGTGGGCACAAGTTTTTGCTTGTTCAGACCTGCTTCCAGGGTGTTTACATGTGTTCCTAGCTCATTTGGACTAAGGTTTTGAGTTCTTGTCTGCCTGTCGCTATAAATCTTCAGTGACTCTGCTTAACTCCAGGCATCGACTCTTGATTCTAAAGAGGTTTAAATGGATGCAGACTTTTCAGTTTTATCTTGTTTGGGGTTTTTTCTCTTTATTTTCCACCTGGGAAATAAAATAAGCAGATGGAATCTCAAGTCTTTAGAGAACAACAGCAGGGAAGAAGTTTTCTGTGGGTGTGCAAAAAGCAAGCTAGAGGACAATTTGTAATTTATTGCTGCACTGCTGAGTTTGAAGTAATTGTGCCACTTCTGAGCAGTCTGAGGAGGCTGGGTGAAAGCACACATTAACACGGGGACGTTACTAGAGAAAAGTGCAATGTCAAACTGGCTAGTTCCTACCAAAAATTGCTGATGTGGAAATAATAGAGAAATTGATATTTTTCTGGATGATAACGTATGTATGGATTGAGTTGAATTGTAAATAGAAAAAAAAGATACAGCTTTTCTGGTTAGAAACCTATGTTAATGGATGCGAATACAACGTCGGGAATGATTTGTTTATTGCCAGCCAAAGCATTCTGACATAATTGTGGCACTCCATGGGCTTTCTTAATGGATAGTGTTAATTTGGGAGCCTATCTGGGTTTGCAGAAATTACTCACTGTATTAATAGGTGCCAGCTGTGAGATAAGCCACTGACAGCGTCTTAAAGATTCTGTTGTTCTTTCACAGTGACTTCATGTAAACCCAATCATTGCACAGGTTTGCATTTGTTGCCGGAAGCTAGAAAGAAAACCACCACTGCACTTTGCTATTGTAAAGATTTAACTGATGAAGTATCTGTTCTCTGGCTTGCTCTTGTTCTATGTCAGAAGATTACCATTTTTAAGTAATAACCATTAATATTAATTTATTATTATATAATAATATCTATATAATTATACAAATATATATAATTTTATATATAATAATATAATTAAATAACCATTTTTAAGTAATCATCCTTTTCTGCTACAGCTGTTTGAGGGTAAAACAAAAATATGGTAGGGTGTCTTCCACAGATTCTGCAGCTTCAAGGGGAATTTCTCATGGAACTCTATTATATGTAAAATCACCTGAAGAAAAACTCCAGTGCAAATACTTCTGAGGAGCACAAGGTGACTGATCTTGCAGTTTCTTGGTCACTTTATACAAGCTAATTGTAAGCTGTCCCCCAAGGGCGCACACCCCTTCTCTGCCCAGGGTCCATCCATCCCTGCCTTGGCTGCCATAGGGATGGAGCAGGGCCTGGGGAGCTGGATCAGCTTGCCAGGCTGGCTGAGGCTGCTCTGCTGGGTTCTCTGCAGAGTTCATTGCTCTGCTCTGATGTGTGAGCTGGTCCAGCTCAGCCCACAGCTGTTGCGTTGGGAGCAGCGGGAGCTTGTGACCAGAGGCAAGGAGGAGAGAGCTGGACCATTCTTTCTAGGCTGCAGTGAGTCAGGCTTCATTGCACACATCACAAGTCAGCAGTATCAAAATAAGTAACCCGAGCAATAAGCAGCATTGGAGTTTGCACTGAAAATTCTTCCTAACATCAAAAACGACGTGAATCTGACCTACAATCAAAAGACAGAAGAGTCTCCAAGCAGGCAACAAACTGGGAAGCAAAAAGCTCTTTGTAGATCATCACTTATTTAATAGCAGACATATAAGTGGTACTTCACAGATACAACACTTGATTCCTGGCATTCACAGTCTAAACCCTTGCCCTGTACACTGCAAGACAGAGGCACAGAGACCAGCCTGCATCGTGGGGTTGCAGTCGTGAAGGATCAGCTCCTATATTAAATAATTAAACATGATAGCGGGAGAACTGCCCCAGACAGCGATTAGACACATCTACATTAACTCACAAGAATAAAAGTGTACTATCTCAGAGCTGCTGGAGGCAGAGGCTGAAGCCCTGCTTTCCAGGGTTAATCCTGGCCATGTGGCCACATTTTCCCATTTCCTTGCCTCTGGCAGTGTCTGACCCGTGGGTGAAGCAGGTCAGCTCACTAACCTAGCTTTCTGCCAGCTCAGCCAGCGGATCCAGTGAGCTGTGGGGCCGTGTGAGCAGTAACAAGAAAGCAGAAAGACAGGCAGAGTGGAAACCACCCTTCTGCGGCAGCCAAGCACCCGATTGTCTCAGCCATAACAGGAACCCTTACAGCAGTTCTCCAAAGCGCTAATGATTTGCATTCGGTTTATAGCACTGGTGACAGCAAACCTGTAGCTGGTCATTTTGCGCTTAGGAAAATCATAGGAACAGGATAATTCAGGTTGGAAGGGATCTCAGGAGGTCTCTACTCCAAGCTTGAAGTCAGACTGGGTTGCACAGGGTTTTGTCCTTTCTTGCCCTGAAAAATCATTGTCTTTTTCTGAGAGGTTGCACAGTTTATATAAAGTTTGTGACAATTTACACATTGCCCTTCCTCTGTCGCAAAAACATCTTACGTAGCTTACGCAGCTTATGCAGCTATAAAAATGACCACTGTCCTCCTGTTTGGGCTGCTCGGGTGTAGGCAGAAGAGCACTCTGCAAATACCTGCGTGCAAACAGCACACCAGCACACTCACAGCCTTCTCTGTCAGGAGCACCAGTTAGAATCATAGAATAGTTAGGGTTGGAAAGGACCTCAAGATCATCCAGTTCCAACCCCCCTGCCATGGGCAGGGACACCTCACACTAAACCACGTCCTTAGGTACCATTTCTTAAGGTCTGCTGAGAGAGTTACAAACTCCCAGCCTTGACTTTCCCCTAACCACTTCAGTCTGAATGAGGCACGTAAGCAAAGCCTCCTTCTCACCCTGTTTAACCTGGTGTGATTTCATTCCGGCCTCGGAGGCAGGCTCAACCTGTGGGTACAGGAGTTTTTCCTGGGGAAGGGGTGTGTGACTGTTAACTGCAGGGAGGATAACTCTTCACCCTAGCACATCTGGATGTGAAAAAGGGCATCTGTCTGTGGGCCTGAGCAACACATAATATGGTTTCATCTTCTTCTTTAAAAGTAACTTGAATTTTTATTTTTTTTCTTAAAAAAGAAGCAAGGAAGCTACTTAAAAAGAATGCTATCTGCATAGCAAAGTCAGCTGCCCAAAAAGTTAGAAGATGCCAGCTGACTATACGACCTTGACTTGGTCCCCCGAGCAAAGTGCGTTATGCAGTGTTAGCACGTATTGCTCCTCCATGGGATCTCTGACTGGTTCAGTGCAGAATACAGATGAAAAAGGAGTTATAAAGGGATCTTAAACTTGCCACTTTCTAACATTCAAAAGCTTCACCTTGGACCCTATATCCAAATTAATATTCGTGTAATGTGGAGGGTCACATATAGTATGCATGATACGTGGACACACCTGTATATACTTTGTACCAGGTTCTCACCGCAAAGAAAAGTAAAAATGACCTGAAAAAGACTGGAAAATTAAATAATTACTAGTGAGGTTTGATTTTATCTCCTTTGACAATTTATGTTAACTTTGGACTTACAAGGTCATGCCGAACAATTCATATAGGAAATAGTAAATCAGCTTATCACAGCAAATGTGAAACAAATATGACCGAGTTTGGGTATGACCGCATGAACAGTCGCATGGGGAGAAAAGCCAGGCGGCTGCCTCCAAATAACCATTAATCCTCCCAAAGGCGAACAGACAAGAGAATGGCCTAAGGCCCCTGGAAGCCAGACTGCATTTCAGAAGTAGCACTGAGGAAGCTGGGGAGAGGCAGAAGGCTGAGAGCTCAAGTACAGTGGCACCATTTGGTGCTAACGCTGCCTGTTATCCAGCTCTCTTCATTCCTTCAGCCTTCCCCCCCGGCTTTTGTTCGCTTCTTCCAGAAGTAAATAACAGAAAACAATACGTGCATAACATGAGCCACATTAAAAATTTGGATGTTTAGGAATCAGAGCAATTTTCAGGTGAAATTCACTATCCTCCTGCGATTCTTGTGGAAGGCAAAGAAATCTGCAGAGAAGGCTTCAAGGAGGGAAATGTCTGCCATATATTGAGTTCAGCAGCCCTGTTGTGTAGCCCTCTGCCTCTTTACACTTTCGTATTGTGGATGAGATACAGGGACCTGATATTGGTTTTTATTTGGTTCCCTATTCCTATTAAGACAATGGGGGAATTATAACATGTTGGTAGCAATGCACATTGGATGAAAAAGTACAGCAGGAAAGTGATCAGGAGGTTTCCCATCGATTCGGTGTGATCAAGATTTACACCGCTGTTCTTTTAATCCTTTCCTTTCTGTCCATACAATAAAAGAGCCAAAAGGTGCCTGCATTTAATCAGAACAACGCAAGAAAAAGAAACGCTGTAAAATATGAAAACCCTTCTGACATAAATAAGATGCCTTTAAAGATGCTATTGTAATTCAGATCAAGTGTTTGTAAATTAAGAGCATTAACTGGGGACACAGTCATCCTAACTGGCATATGCATTCATCCATGGACGTAGCCTGGAGGGGTGATGATCAATTATTCAGCAAGGCATTTTATGCTGCCTCCACCTTTCATAGCACATCATCTGCTAGGCTGTGATCAGTGGCAAATATCTGAACGGCAGCAACAGAGAAAACAATTAATATTTCTTGGTTGAAGCTCAGTGAGATTTTAATTTTCTCAGTAAAAACTCGCCTCAGTCACTAGATTATGGAAAATGCATGAGTCTGGCTCCTTCCTTTCTCCAAAAGGAGCTGAGATGGTGGTTTCCCATTCTCCAAATGTCCCGTATGCTTTAACATCCAAACCCGCAGAATTCTGCCTCTTCCATCGTTTACTGTCACCTCCTCCTCCCTCGGATCTTTGCTGTTGGTCCAGCAGCATGTTGACAGAAAACAGCTCTCACTGTGCACTTCGAAGCTGTGTAAAACTGCACTCAGAAATGTTGCTCTGGCTAAAGCTGGTGGAGGCAAAGAGGTCACTGCCCCACACACTCGTCGGTTTCTTCCCCATCCTCCCCATCTACCTCCAGCTCAGTTGCCTTCGGTCAGCCTGAGCAAACTATCCCACCAAAAACCTGCTCATTTTCTGTTGCATCAGGGGAGCTGATTCACCCTGAAGTTGCATAATCCCTTGACGTGATGCAAGCAAGAGAACAGGGACACAGATGGGAGTAGGGACATGAAAACAGAAAGACTGCCATCTTTGGCAGCCCACAGCTATACCAGATTAAGTGCAGCATGAACCACGCTTGGAGAAGAACCTGCTGACCACAGTCTCTCTACTGGGGAAAACAGGGTCATAGAATGGTTTGGGTTGGAAGAGACCTTAAAGATCATCTAGTTCCACACCAATGAGGTAACATGAGCTACTTCCCACTTCTTTTGGGTATGTAAGTTTGGCTTTCACTGGCTTACCCCTCTCTGGAGCTGGAGTCACAGTTTATGCACTTCAGAGATGAGATACGTGTAAAAATTCCTTCCAGCTAAGTTTTTCTTACAGTATCCCTAACACGTGCCTGAATGAAACCATGCAGGACTCCTTCCATGCTCATTCTTTCACTTTCTAAGTTATTTATACTTCATGCCCTTGCCTTTTAGCACTAGGTAAGCTTTTTTTTTCTCGTGTAGCAAACATCTTTTTTTACCTCATAACAGGAAAAAAAATACCAGAGGCCATTATAAAACAATCAAGATCATTAATCCTGTTCTCCTCCTGTGAGAGCTGCTTTGTGTTTCTGTTGCTCCAGGGCATCCATCTCTTAGAAGTGCATATTCAGCGTTTTCCCCCTTGTATTTCTTGCTGTCATGGGTAATTTCAGGTATGGAATAGGATACCTGGGTGAAATTGCAGTATCTCTTCATCTCTCTCCCTCTCTCCTAGGAGGTTAGGGATAAGAGCAACATAGCTTGGGAGGCAGGATTTCAGTTGCTCTTCCTGTGGGCAATTACTGTATCTGCATTGTCTAGGTGCATTTGCTTAGCACCTTGAAAAGGCCTGGCTGATTCTAAAATGAGGTCGGTATTTGGAAAACAAATGGGTTTTACTATGAAATTAAAAGGAAATGGAAGTTCTGTAAGGAGCTTGGTAGCTCCATAAGAAGTAAACTCTGCAGTTCTTACTTTTGAGTTAGTAACCAGACCTAAACCTAGACCTAAACAATGAAACCTATTAGGTCACTAAACTATGTTCTGTGTGGTATTAAACGCATAAATAGATGAAGCAATTCACAAGCAAACACTTGGTCACACAGGTGCCTCAGGATGCCCAGGTTTCACCAAAAAACACCCACCTAATTTCTGGTATCAGTTAAATCAGTACATATCTGATCACTGAAAACTGGCAAAGGATGTGGCTAGGCTGGTTCTATGTCCATCCATTGCCAAAACACTTTCTGATTGTAATGAACAGCACTGGGTTCCTGTGAGATGTGTGAATGTATCTGCCATCACTTCAAAATTTGTGTCTTTGTCTGTTCAGTGGGAAAGGTTTTGGGAGAGGGAGCGAGCAAAAACTACATGCTTAGAAGTAGTTTCCCAGCCACAGAGGGATGGGGATGCGACACGGTCTTGATCAAAGCTTCTGAGGTGGGTCGGGTCAGAAAAGGGAGCATCCGTGCTGTGGAAAGGTCAGGATGTGGGATAAACGACCGGACAGTGCTGCTGGAAAACCCTGCTGCTTGGCAGTGTGCTCAGAAGGTAAGACTTGCCATGACAAGCAGGCAAAGCACCCACAAAGGGGGCTGTCCCTCTCAGTTTGCACCCCTGTTAACCTCCCAAGGGTACCTTGGAATTGAGGAAGTCTTGTTCACCTACTGTCCCCCCATTGCTGCTCTCACAATACCCCAATCAGCGTAGATGGATGCCCATCTTCAGAGGAGGGAAAATGGCTCTTATACAAGGGAGGCTTGGGGCTGTACCACTAAATCCCTGCTGCACTTGGGAACTGCATTGTCACTCCCACATCGACAACAGCCAAGTTCATTCTGCTACAAACAAGACATCCCCTGGCACTGGTCCATATATTAATATTATTAGACTTTTTATAAGCCCTGTTCAAAGCTTTTATTAGATGCCTCACTAGTCCAAGTCCTTTTGATGCCTCTCCTTAAACCTGTACAAGGCACTGGCACTGTATTCCTTATCCCTGGCCAATTTTTGCTGCACATAAACTCCTTTCCAGAGCCTCAGCAGGTCTCTTCCCAGATCAGTTTTGGAATACAGCTTATAAGACTGAGAACAAATGACATTTCTATAGCCTTTGATGGGCTCTACATGGGTGGTAGGGCCACTGCTGGCTACTACAGCAATGGAGACCCATGGTTCAAGGCAAGGTCCAAGGTAAGCGCTGTAGAAATCCAGCTGTGGTAGCTGCAGGAAAAGGATGGGCAGGGCTGAGAATGGGTACTTTGGGGAATCACCTTATCTCTTGGACAAAACAGGTATAAGTGGGCTAAGAACTGGCCGAGAAAAGACTGGAGGAGAGATAAAACCCTGGTGAGAAAAGAAAATAATGTGATCTGTCATAAGACTCATCAGCAAACCACTTGGACCCTTTTGGGAACACATCACCTTTTGGAGTGATCAGTATCTTGTATTATGTAGCTGCAATATGGGGTCCTCACCCCGCTACCACGTCTGCTTGTACAGTGCAGGACCCAGGGACTGCGGGTGTACTCACAGGTCTGCCTCTCTGCTCCGTAAATCACTGTTGGATTTCCCTCCCTGTATCCTCTAGAGCAAACTGCAAAGCACCGTTGTGAAAGGGGGTTGTTAAATAAAAGCTGGCGACGAACAGCCTCCTCTTGTGCAGGAAACTGTGTGTCATCGAGCTTCTCCTTATGTCAGGGAAGAGAGGAGTGAAGGAGAGGTGATAATGACAGGGGCTGCCTCCAGGGAGGGAGGTGGAGACAGCACTGGAGGGGGTGCAGAGCTCAGATTGTGGCAGAGGGAGGAAAGGAATGCAGTACAGCCAAATGAACAGTGGAAACTGATAAAGGTCAAACAGAAGAAGAATTTATTAGAAGTGAAACAAAGCAGAACCACCAAAACCTTCAGAGCCATAAAAATGAGGAAAGGAGAAAAAGTATGAAAACATTCTCATCAAAATTCCTAAAGTAGGCACATGTTAGCACACTCGAAGAGGGGAAAAAACAACAGGGAGGCTTCGATCTTGTCTCTCTCTTTCTCTAATCTAGCCAGCAGTGTGCCCACGTTTCCATGCAACGTGACTATAATTATAAGCTGCGATCTATCAAAGCAGGACCTGGAAATTTTCATCTTGTTGCCCTGCAAACATACAAGGAAGGCTGCAAAACTGTTAGAGCATTGACTCTTCTCATCTAACCACACTGTTATTTGGCACCACGATTCTATACATAATGACAGTGGCTGCGTTTCCACTGAGTAGGGCTTGTTAGCATCACACAATTAGATAAGAAGTGTAATGAGCATGATGGACACGGCACCTCACCCAAGTTTACTGTCTCTTGGAGTCTAATGGAAATTGCTTGCAGTTGCCTCCTTTCCAAATGATAATCCCACACAAGGCTCTCTTTCCAATTACAAAAAGCCTTGAAGTGTAAGAACACGTTTGAAGAGCCCCTTTTTTCAGTTTTGTCACTTGTTTGTGCTCAGGAGTCTGTTTCTCATTCTTTCCCCCACATGCTGATAAACCGTGCTGACAGACCGGAGCGGGTGAACTCAAACGAGCCCCGAACATTTTCATTTCAGCTTTGGCATTTACTATATTGGCAATGGATGTCACCCCTTTCCACTTCACCAGAGCACCGTCCCCCTGCTGTAAAGCACAAAAGCCAGACTGCCAAAGAACAGTCCAAGAACACTGAAGTGTTTTATAAATGTGGTATTTGACCTTGTTAGTGGTGGGAGGTTATTGATACTTAGAGGAACATCACAGATAGAGGCATAATGGAGCTTGTTGGGGGCTGTGGGAAATACAGTCTATGGCCCCGGGCTTCAACAGAGCCTTGAAAGGCAGAGGGCAGTTATTAGCTTTGAAGATCTTATAACTTGCCTCCAAGGAAAAGCAAGTCTTGTTTTGCTAGACATGGCCTTTGAAGATACACCTCCCCCCCAAAACAATGAAAATGCAAACCTCCCAAAAGAGCCCCCCTCCCCAAAACAGAAAAACCACCACACCCAGCTTTAAAGGGTCTCTTCCCGGAATATTGAAGTGCCTGCGAACCAAACATCACCAGATCTAGCATTCCCTGGGAGAGAGATAGATACAGAATCCACTGAAAACTTAGATCAAGCCAGGCAAATGGTCAGGTGTGTGAATCCAGATTCAGGGGTTTCAGTCCCGTTTTTATCCAGAAAGCTTTCAATAACATATTCTGCCTATTTACCAATCACCTTGTCATTGTCCCCACAGGGCAAAGCCACATAAGCCTTGAGCACAGGTCAGTTCAGCTGGTGAAATCGCTGTGATGAGCAGAGGGGCAGAAGCCTATGCCAGTGTGGAAGAACCATGGGGAGAAGCAAGGACTGAGCAGAAGGTGCCTGCAGGGGTCATGGGAGGTAACTGATTAGCTCAGGAACAGTCAGGAAAGGAAGAGCTATTCTTGTTCCCATTCAATATTCAGCAGTATTAGATGGAAAGCCAAGACAGCTGGTGTCCTACGTGATGCTTGTTATTCACAAGTTTTATAAGCATATTTTCCATTCCACCATCCAAGGTTTAGAGTATTGAACAGTATCAGATTCCTGACAGATCTCTGCAGAACCCCATTCAGTACATCTCATCAGCTTGTCTGTAAACTACCGAGGTTACAGTAGTAGCAGTTAGACCTTGTTGTTACTACGTCAAAATACCACAGAGCTTAATGAAATCAAGATAAACAATATCTACCACCTCTCATTTACATGTAAAAGCTACACCCTTGTACAGGAAGACATCAGATTGATTACAGTTTATACTGAGTTTTACTCCTCACCCCTTTGCTCAGTAATCTTGTTCCAGGATTTCTTTTAACCATGGGTCTAAAATTCCACAGCTCCCATTTTTTAACACCAGCATCTGAATGTTTGCCTAGAGTTGCCCAGGGTCTCTGGGTACCGCAGGAGGCCCAGCCATTTTGATAATGTCTAACTAACCTAAGCACCCACTACCCTTTCTTTCCCACTCTGACAGATGGTTGCCAGCATTACAGTTGACTTTATTAGTAAGGGCTGAAACACCTCTTGGCCTTTTCAGCTGCGGTCCTGAGGACTCCTGCCTGTTGAAGGGTTTCACCCTTCCTATGAATGTAATCCTCTTTTCCTGTTACGTGTACAACCCTCATTACTGTTTCTGGTTTGATTGCCTGCTCTTTTGATTTTGACTCTGTGCACTTGTGCTAATTGCACTTGGCAAACTGACCTAGCTTCCCCTTTTCTTTTTCTGCTTTAACACTATTGAAGATTTCATGGTTTAAAGTTGGGCTCTTATCTCACTCCTTATTTTATTCCACTTTCAGATGGTTTGCAGTAATGCCTTTATCACAGCTTCTTGAAGAAATTGCCTTTTTTTTTCGCTTTTGACTACTTCCCATGAGCTCCAAGTTCTCATCTCTTATTGCTTCAGTTCTGTTGTGACACTATTTGAAATCTAATGGGATCAACAGTACTTTTACTGAGTGAAACTTTCTCGGGATCAGAAAAATAGGTTTAGAAACCAGTGAGAGTGAAGAATTTCTCCTCAGCAAGGCGGCTTCTGTACTTCATATAACTTTCCTGCTTCATAACAAACTACTAATGCCATGTAAATGATAGCAGCCTACTGAGGCTCCTCCCAGCCTCAGTTCCCTCCTGTGATTGAAATTTGAGTTGAAATGCAGTTTTTCTCACCCAGTATTGAGCTGTCGTGGTACCAGTGAGAAATACGAACATTTGGGAACAGCCCGAGTGTGGTTCTATAGAAATACGACTCAAAATATGGAATAACCATCTGCTGGTTGGCTTATTCTTATTAAAAGGGATGAACAGCTTATTTTTATTTCTAAGAGGAAGTACAATAGAATCATAGAATAGTTAGGGCTGGAAAGGACCTCAAGATCATTCAGTTCCAACCCCCCTGCCATGGACAGGGACACCTCACACTAAACCATCCCACACAAGGCTTCATCCAACCTGGCCTTGAACACCGCCAGGGATGGAGCACTCACAACCTCCCTGGGCAACCGATTCCAGTGCCTCAACACCCTAACAGGAAAGAATTTCCTCCTTATATCCAATCTAAACTTCCCCTGTTTAAGTTTTAACCCGTTACCCCTTGTCCTGTCACTACAGTCCCTGATGAAGAGTCCCTCCCCAGCATCCCTATAGGCCCCCTTCAGACACTGGAAGGCTGCTATGAGGTCCCCACGCAGCCTTCTCTTCTCCAGGCTGAACAGCCCCAACTTCCTCAGCCTGTCTTCATATGGGAGGTGCTCCAGTCCCCTGATCATCCTCGTGGCCTCCTCTGGACTTGTTCCAGCAGTTCCATGTCCTTTTTGTGTTGAGGACACCAGAACTGCACACAATACTCAGGTGAGGTCTCACAAGAGCAGAGTAGAGGGGCAGGATCACCTCCTTCGACCTGCTGGTCACGCTCCTTTTGATGCAGCCCAGGATACGCTTGGCTTTCTGGGCTGCGAGCGCACACTGAAGCCGGCTCATGTTCATTTTCTCATCGACCAGCACCCACAAGTCCTTCTCTGCAGGGCCGCTCTAAATGAACTGCATAAGCATAAGACAGTATCTTTAAAGTCATATAAAAGTATTACAGAGATTCCCCACCACACTGGTTTCTATTTGAGAAATAAAGATAAGATTCTAAAGTGAGTATTTTCTGCCAAACATCAGCAGATTTCCACAGTGAACTCTTAAACCCATGAAACTAGGGAGAAAAAGAAGAAAGAAAAAAAGTAATGGAAGAGCTAATAAACCTTTAAAGATAATGACAGCAAAAAATACTGCCTATCATAATACTGTGGCACAAAATACATCTTTTAAAGCCAGCTAGCAATGAATAATGTACTTATCACTCAGACTGGAGGCGTGTATGGAACTCATACTTGAGTATTCTCCAAAGGAACATGTCTAGACATTTGAAATATAGTTTGTTGGCCTCTTTCATCAGCTGAAGCCTAAGTATGATACATCTGTCATCAAACATGGCAGCAAACATTAGCCTGTGTGATTCATTGCTGGTTTTGCTATAATTCAGTTAATGATGACCATATATATTTTAATCATCTCAGTGGCTTCAATTTAACTCATTCATACTATGTCAAGGAACTGTACCCATTCCATTGCAAGAAGAGAGAGGAACAGAGATGGCAGAGGAAAGTTCCCAAGCAGCAAATTGTCTGAATTAATTTCTTGTGCCTTATTCATTATTAATACGAGTAATTTTAGTCCAAAACACGAGATGAGCTTTTATTATGAGTGGCTCATTGCAACTTGCAAGGGTCGCAGCCATTTTTAAACATTTTATGGTTTTCTGCTTAATTAAAAGTAGACGGGTGGAATGTGACAGAAGATAACCGAACCCCTCACATTGTTAGCAGTTTACTGAAGGAAGAAGAAGCTGAATGAGTAAAGCCTCCTTCAGCTGTAAACCTAGGCCTTTAGGTAATAAATTTAGTCAGTGATAATGAATGTGGAAAATCAATTGTACAGAATAACTGAATGAATGGCAGAGCTGGAAAGCACTTTTTCTTTCTTCTTTTTAAAAAGCATCTTGCAGGTGAAGTGCAAGTCCAATGAGACACCCTGGGGCTGGTCTGCAGACTGGATAGAGCACATAAAACCCCACAGAACAGAAATCTCTCCATCTGAGAGAGTCAGAAATGTAGGGAGGAAACCTCCATCACAGGGAGAAGAAGAGTCAGCAAGTTATGAATGAGGAAAAAACCCTCAGCATAAATCATATCAATGGTGAAGTGAATAGAGATGGGAGGAATCTGTCATCTGGAGAAAGCTCTGAACAAGAACAATCCCATGGGGGAAGGAGGGCAGGAGAGCAGGGCAGTGAGTTGAAGAGACGCTGGTTTTCAGGAGCAGCTTAGGAGTCATTTATTGGCTAAAGAACTCTTCAGCAGTAGCTGGTGACACAAAGGATGGATTGGGAAGTCATTCCGGGCTGTATCTGTCAAAAACAGCTGAGCTGCACTCACCTTTCCACATTGCTGTGAAGTTCAGCACCTGGGAAAATCAGATAACTGAGGTCAGAGTTGAATGTGAAAAACAAACCTTCACTGCAAAATCGCTCGTTTCCTGTAAAAGCCTCCTTTAAACAGAGGGGAATTAATGTTACAGACCATTGTGTATGTGGGTTTATCTGACCTTTTCTGCTCCCTTTGGCTCCTAATTCTGATGCTGGTCTCTGATCTACCAATATTCTCAGCCTCACCTGCCCATTTTCCTTTCTTCTTTTTCTTAGTCCCTACTTGTGAAGCTCTCCTTCCTCTCCTCCCAAGTATAATACATCCTCTTCATTTTCACAAAGCCCCTGTGCTGTCTGCATTCAAGCCTCTCATGTCGGAATCTATTTAAACTTAACACCTATGTAAAAAGTAGTTTACAATAAATAGTGCTACTAACAGGCAGGTGTCATTGTTCCTCAGGAGAAGCCAGTTAAAACAGGAGGATAACTTGATGTGAAGATGTGGCAAGTCCCATTTGCATTAATATAATTCATGTTATACTTCTAAGTGACTGAAACAAAATCTTTGCAGTTAGAATTTGCACCTATGTACTCCAGACAGCCACATCATTTTCATCCTCATAAATTCTGATCTGAAGTACTGTTAAAGAGGGCAATCTGTGGAAAGAAACCAAAAATGTTTAGCATAATTGATATACAGTCATTCTGGATGGGCACTTGGCCTACTCATTCCCTTGCCCCCTCCCGCCTCCTTCCCTCCTCCGCTGGCTCCCAGCCCCTAGGAGCAGGGAAGTTGCATCCAGGGAATGCTGTTACAATAATTACTGATTGCCCCATCCTTAAAAAGCAGAGTCATCTATGTGCAGTGCTCTTACCACATTCAGATCAAGGCAATGCAGTGCCTTCCTATCAACCAGCTTGCCATTTCAAAGGTCTAAGTAATGACTGCATACATATGAAATCCCAAGGAAGAACACCACACCAAATTTGCAGTAAGTTGG
This sequence comes from Lathamus discolor, assembly GCF_037157495.1. Classification (NCBI taxonomy): domain Eukaryota; kingdom Metazoa; phylum Chordata; class Aves; order Psittaciformes; family Psittacidae; genus Lathamus; species Lathamus discolor. The sequence continues at coordinate 12,434,382 of NC_088884.1, read as the reverse complement.
CAGGAGTAATAATAACATATTGTCGCATTTACTCTTAATATTCAGTGGGCATCCAACATGAGTGCAGTATAGTACAAACCCTGCCATCCTAGTACAAAGGACATCCAGTGGAAGAAAGGTAAAAGTTTTGCAAGGGCTCAAGTATTCCATCATGGGCTTGACCTAAATTGTGCAGCAAATGAAGAGGATTCTGGGCATTCTCGAGCAGCTTCAGCTAAATTAAATATGAACACGAATAACGCCCCGGGGCCCTGCATTCTCTGGGATGCCACAGGCATGGGACTCGCAGAGCACCCACCCTTGCTGCAGAACCGTGCTCCAGATTTTAATTAACTGACTTTGTTCAGCTCTTCCTGTGAAAGCCTCCCACAGTAAAAACACTTCTTAAAAACACGATGCTGCAGCAGATGAAAATGAACCTAGCTGTTGAGTTTTCAGAAACTTTCTTTGAAATAACGTCATTCCAAGGACCACAATCACTCATTCCAGATGCACGGTTCATGAACTCCCAACCATCGCACCCAAGTACTGCATGTTCTCATCTTTCCTAACTGCCATATGTTACTAAGTCATTTCATTTTATACGCACCCTCATGGCTCCAGGCTTCATGGACAGATGGCTCTTTGCCACCTAATCAAATTTGCACATCAAGGGCATCCCAAGTGAGGTCCTTTGTAGAACTGTAGCCTCCTTCAGTTCCTCTCCCGTTCTTGAACATTTGCACATCAGTACACACTTGTACTACCAAAAGGTTCATAGTTTTCAGATACAAGACACTCATTCTTCAATTAAACACAACATAGTACAAGCAGTTCTATTCCATTCACTCTAAAAATACAATTCGGTGCCTTGGAACTTCACAGCCTACGCACACACTCCTCAGTATCCCTTTTTGGTTCTATTCTGGGTCTCTCTTTTCTTCCACAGCCACATTTGTTCATTGGGCAGAACATGCCTGTGTCCTCTGCCACCACATACGCGGTTACAATAACGCATCGTTACTTCTGCAACCAAGTGGTAGTTTTTACTGTACTGTGCCAAGCTTGATGCAGTATCTACATTTAGAAGCCTTCTAATTTTCTTTCTCTGCATATTGATAAAACTGAGTTTTCATGGATCAGCTCATCTCAATGTAGGCTCGTGTCTGTTGCCTTTGATGAACTCATAATCTCAGAGCTGCATTTGATTCTCTGGAACATCCTATTAATCAGACAGGAAAGCTCTCATATTAGCAACTGTGGTCTTTCTTTAAGCCACTCTGACCTACATCGCCTCACTGGGTTGGTTAGGTTTTTCGCACACACTTCGACCACATTTTCACCGTCACAATTTCTGTAACTATTTACTTGCTGCATTACCCATCGTATCCATCAAACACCTGTATAAGCACACATCTCATCCGTCTGAATGCCCAGCAGGGTTGGGGTTAGCCTAGCACTGACAAAAGGTTATTTCACAAACCTGTGCAATTCTTCAACTTAAAAAATATTGCTTTCTTTTACAGACTGAATGTCCTCATCTTATCCCTTCTAGGATACATTTTACAGACACCAGGGCACATTACGAGAAACAAGGTCATCCACGTTGAGAGTGACTAAACCCCCCACTTTACACCTTTTTCTCTACGGAGGAACAGTGTAGTAATATTTAATATTGCCATCAACAGCTACAGAAGAAACCTCACCCTGTTAAGATAAACAAAGCTGTTTAGTATGAACATTTTCAGGACACCTAAAAACAGTTTTGCAACCTATACTAAAAAGAAGCAATCAGCTATTCAACACCAGTGACTTTAAGATAACACATATAGAAGAGTGTTATTTGTAATATCTTTATAGAAGAGCAATGGTGGAATTGTGATGCATGCTATATCATATAGACACTGCAAACACCGAACAGAATATAAAGCTGAAACAAAGAGGTCTCTATGCTCATTACTTCTAAATGTTCATAGTAGCACTTAATAAATCACATTTTACACCTACATTTTCTAAGCAATATAATATTTTGCGCCTCAAAAGACTACAGCCAAGCAGCGTACACAATTCACCTTCCCAGGCTACAAGTCATCTCTGCAGATTAAAAAAGGGCTATCCCAAAGAACACGGTGACCCAGAAGCCAAAGATAAAGTGTCTACAATTTGTTCCAGACATCACCTATTTAGCTACACATAGCTCTTTGTATTTACAGCCCCTTCTATTGCTCTGCTGAGGGTAGTAACCTGAATATGCCAAGCCTGCTAAACATTGACTAAAATTACTCCAATGTCTCATAGCTACAATTGTTTAACAAGTGCTGCACAGGCACAGTATGAGTAACACCATCTATAATCAGTTAAACTAACCATCCTTATTCCCCTTCTATAACCCCTTTTTGACCAAGGACAGATAGAAGTCATCTTCTAGTGGCTTTGGACATGCTACTCAGCCAGCCATTTCAATAGACGAAAGGGCCCATGACCCAGAAAGCATTATTTTGACAATTTCCAAGCTGTTTTGAAGAAAAAAAAAGGACAAAATCTATTAAGTGGATGTTTGCAGAAAGATCCACGTTTCTGACATGATTTAATAAAAATCAGTTTGCCACCTAATGTCATTTCTCTATAATCAGAGCCACGTTATATATACATAACAACTAACATTCCTCTGGCTAGTCTAAGCTCGGTCCTCAAAGATGCAACCTCTCTGCTGTCAACCAGCACAACTCCCCTCCCCAAACTCCTGTGGTTTTTCTAACAATAACAGGAAGGTGTTCTACAGGGCGTTTCCTATTCTTCTCTCTTTTGATAACATGGCTCCATAGCCTCATCTGTCTGGCCTGCAGCCATGCAGCCACCAAAGCTGTTTTCTGCTTCCTGAGCCGGTGCTTTAATACACTAAACTGACAAAAGCACCGCTGTTGCTCAGGTTTTGAAAACTAACTGCATCCTGTTAGCCTGATCTAAATTAGGAGCCCAGTTCACACTGCCGAGCTTCTCAGCAGTGATCGGACTCACGTGGAAACCTGAAGCCATGCTGCTTGGAGCGGTTGGGGTTGGGCATGAACGAGAGCAAATTCCTTGGCTTCAAAGAAACCAGCTCCCAAAGTGTAAACAGCCAGCCGCCGCTCCTAAGCCTAAGGTGCCAGGACAGCAAGCTGGTGCTGGGCATCACCTACACATGGTGAGCTCTGAAACAGTGCCACCAACACGGACACCCACCTAAAACTCCCATCTGTGTACTGCCTCTGGGTAGTGCTCTCAGGTATACCAGAAACCAGCTCCCGAAGTGCCAACATCCAGCCCCTGCTCCTAAACCTGACAAGCTCTGGCCATTCTCCAGGATGAAGCAGGTACATCAGGGAGTGCTGCAGACCACAATTTTGGATTTAAGCAAGCAGAACTGGTACTCATGCTATCCAACTCACTGGTTATCTAATGCTAGTGTTCTGAGTTGCTCACCTAGATATACTTTGTTATCCTGCCAACAAAGAACAGAAACTTAAAAATGCTACAGGAGACCAAAGTGCAAAAAATCCTACTCCTCCAAAGTCTCATTAGGTCCTGTGCTAGGCACCAGGCACTTTCTCTTTACCCTGAGTCCAAGCCAAAAACTGTAAGTAGCACTAATCAATAGAAGTTCAGAGTTAAGAAAGCTTAATGGAAGATGATTTAAGGTGAAGAATTCTAGATGCCAGTTGGTCACAGAAGCAGGCTTATTTTTATCTGTTTCTTTTCCAGTGTCACCTGCCTCAAGTGACTTTATGCTTGGAACAAAAGACGATAGAGGAAAACCACTGGGTCAGTTGTAATAGTCTGGACTGAGCTACCGCTCGCTTCATGCTGACAGCGGCAAATCCTACAGGGAAAGCAGTGAGGCAGAAGCAGCAGAGTAGAAAGATATATCAACATGCTTCAGCTGCTGGAACCCTTGAAGAAGTACTGTATTAAGTCAGAACAAAGGTCAGCTTTGTTTTTATTCTTTCTGACAAGACACCAGTAGCAAATATGAAACAGTAAAGTGTGTAAGAATAAAACATTCCTAGACTGTTAATATGTCTGTATGTTTTACAGTTAGAAGTAGTCATTAATTTAAGGTATTTCTGAGTGGAGACTGTATTTAAACTAATACTTTTAAATATCACATTCCACATACAAGTGTAATACTTTTGACCCTTTGGCCCTGAGAAAAAGTCACATATCAGTGAGCTCCACTAACACATTACACAGCGTAATGTCATAAAAGTTTGAAATTTGCTGCCTGATCACTTCATTTAAAACCTCATTCTTGTAAGCTACCAACCATTCCCAAACCAAAGTCATGGACAATGTCAAGCTGCTCCTCTGTCACATTTTAGTTCTCTTTTTTTAACCAGCACTGAACATGGTATTGGAGAAGAGAACAAATCCTGATTTTAAGTAGTAGATTTTAAGTATATTTGTTTTGCTCTTCATTTATTTATTTACTTTACTGCCATTATGCCCTAACCTAGCATTTGCAAAGAAGCACAATGGCAGCAAGATCTTCTTCCTTAGCAGAATTTGGAAGTCCTCAGTCTTCACTATTACACACAAGATGTAACTTACGAGTTAATAAATGCAAATCACTGTACACCTGGCACGTTGGCACTCAGCTATTCAGTATGAAGAGATCCTTCTGAAATTCAGCAGTAAATCACAAAGTCTAAACAACATTCGTTGGATTACCGATCCCAAGCCCTTTGTATGTATAAAGCTCCGTATTTCTTCCCATTCTGTGGCTTGAGTAGTTTGTACGGAAAAATCTTTTATTACCTTCTTCTTGTTTCTGAATTCTTGTGAAAGTAGCAACAGAAGACCCCAGAATAACCTTCTGAATATGACTGCTTTGCATTGGAGAATGTGTGTCTTCATTTTGCACCTAGCTATATACTTGAACGTGTATCAGTATTAAGACTACATAATGATACATTTGAATTTACATTTTCTATATTTGGAAGAAAAATCAAATCCTGATGAGCAACATGAAGAGCTGAAAATAGAAACAGAGGCCAGCTGGTCTCTTCTTTGAAGTGTGAAAGTGCGAACATGTTTTATATTGTGCTTCCTAAAAATTAAAAGTTTGACTACACGAAGTGGCCAATGTAAAAGGGTTACCACTATCACCATGTGTCTGTGGTTTTGGGAGTGATCACTGCTGCAGGGCTTTGTACTGTTCTCCTAATGTGTCTACGAGGCTTTGTAGGAGAACGTGACTAGAACACTACAGAGATTTAAGGATGCAGACCCTATATAAAAGATCTGAACAGCTTTAGGTGCAAAACAGGCACCAACACACTTTGCTTAGAGACCATGACAGTTCCAAGTATACATGAAAACTGATTTTTAAGTACGTGGAAAACTTTGTGCCCTTTGGATTTTGCCAGCAGGTTCAGATGCCTGAGAAGACAAAACTGTGATCCACATTAGATACAAGTATATTTAAAACCCTGTGCATAACCATAATTATCATGTTAAGCACCCAAACTGCAGTCAGGAGAAAGAATGCAGTATAAGCCCTTATCACAGCAAGAGACTTTCAAGATCATATTTGAGCACATTAGCATATATGCACATTCCTATCTTTAAAACATATGGCTATTCTCATTTTTAATGAAAAAGCAACAGAACTATCACTCTTAAAAAATACTAGGTATGTTTCAAGACTGAACTAATTGCCACATCACTTTCAACTTGCATCTCCTATGAAGCCTATATTGTATACAGTCCATGTAATACTATGAAGTGTGAAGCAAGTTCCTAAAACTGTGTTTAAGGCAGAAGTTCAACATCTTAATATCTTTTTGTAAGCAGACAGATGTATTGTTTAACCTAAAATAAGTTCACAGACTGAACTGACGTGACATTAATTTATTATATTACTGCATAAAGAGTTAAAAGACTAGTACAATACTTGAGGCTGAAAATCAACCCTGTGCCCAGGAACTAGTGCAAGATTCATATGCTACTAAAGGACTGCTTCCAAACATAAAATAAACAGACCAATACCTAAAGATTCAGTGGTGGTGATAACAGTAATGCTAAGAGGAACTCCTCTTAGGAAAAAAAATCTCAGGAAATTCTCTTATGAAAGCTTTCACTTGCAGGGGTTGGGTCTAGATACTAACTGCAAAAAGCATTCTCCCAGATATTTTTCTGGTTTTAACTGTAGAAACACATAATTTTCTTAAGAGGCTGCCTTGAAAGGTGAAGTTTTGAAAAAGAGAGAGATTAAAAGACGGGAGGTTTGGGGGACAGGGTTTGGTAAATTCCTTCTACACCAAGACAAATCTGTATTACAGAAAACTTTGTAGCACTTTACAAAATGTACACTATGTATATATTACACATGGATATAAACCAGCATTATTTCAATCACTAAGTTCTTCCTCATCACTGAAATAAGCACTTTTCTTAATCCGTGGACGTTTTGATTCATCTGAAATTGAAGATTCCCCTGCAGTCTGCGTCCATCTTTGTTGTTCTTCCTCAATTTTGGCTTGCTACAATGAAAGAAGGAAAGTATTAGGTGGGATTAAGAAAAAGTACAATGCATTCCATAAATAATAATGCTAATTGTCATTTAACTTATTGAATTAAAGAATTCAAAGAGTTTATCTCCATTTCCAGGTAAACTGCATAATGAATGCACTAGAAAACATTCAGGAAAGTAGTTCTCATCTGCAAACAGTACGTATTTCGCACCAGTGCAGGCCACATGGAGCACCCTCCATTTTTAAAGAGAGGAACTTTGCCCACGGCAAACATACAGAACTGTAGAGCAGCTGAGATCTGAAGCAAAGAATCCATCACATTTTAAACAGACATGATTGAATCAGCTTTGTTCCACTAGCAAATCTTCTGATAACTTTTGCAATCGTTCATGCAGGAAATTAACGTCTTCGGGGATGTAAAGGTTTATTCAACTAGATGCTTCCTATTTTTACTGGGAAATATGCTATTCCAGTTAAAATCTTTGGATAGCAAGAGAAATGAGAAAGTTTCTTGGCTTGTTTATATTTATAGATTTTACTTCCATCGTGGAGTTTTCCAATTGTGGGAGGATAACTATGCACATTTGCATTGGGGATTTTTTTGGACTATGTCATCTAAATGTTCTGCACTCATTACAGTCATATTCAGAACAAAGCTATCTTAAGAACTCTTGAAGGTTTTTCTGGAGGGACAAAGGCACACAAGGGGACAGCTGAGAACCAGGGAGCCAAGAAATTTGAAGATCAGGTCAGGCTTGCTCTGTGTAGAGAAGGAAAAGCTTGTAAAGAAGTATTGAAGATAGTCTGACAGCTGTCAGACTATCTACCTACATAACAAAAAAATGCATTAAGTATGTTTTGAGAAAAGAAGTCCATTAGAGACCACAATGGACTGCATAAGGCAAAGGAAATGCTCCAGAAATAGATGTTATTGAAGGACAAGGTAGTGAGTGAAGACAGAGAATATACCTAGTCATTTATACATGACTGTTCTTCTGGATGCTCAGTTAACAGAGTAAAGTGGGATTTGTGGAACAAAAACCTAATAGAACATCACAGCGGAGATGACAGGAGGAAACTAAGCAGCAAAAGAGCTTGAAGGACAAAAAAGAAAAGAAACCTGCAACACGCAAACACATCAATAGTGAAAACAGTAAAGGGAAAAGAAAAAAGAAACCACCAACTGAGGGCCCTGGGTTACAGAGCAGGCAGTCCTAGGGCTATGTCTCAGAGCTTTGCAAAGCAGCTCAAAAAAGAAGTAGAATTGCATCTAAATAATAACAAATATGCACTGCTTCAGTTTTGTACCTGAAAAGCTATGGCTTGGCTGAGACTATCTAGAGCAGGGTCTTCTCCTTCCTCTTCGCTTTCTTCCTCCTCCTCACTTTGTTGTGCAAAGAGAAAAATATAGAGATCTTTAAATGTTCAATATGAAAAAGCTTCCTAAAAACAGTAGTAATTTGTCAATAGATATACATACACTTCTTCTGGCTCAACTATCTTCTTTCTTTTCTTCTTTTCTTTTTTTTTTGGTGGCTCCCGCTCTCCTAGCATATTTTTAGGGCATGCATAACTTAAGTGTCCTGCTTCCTTGGAGAGAAAGAAATACTGCTTAACAGAAACCATTACAAACAACTATCTGTTAAAACATATCATGAGGAAAGTTAATGAAAGACAGTTCACGGGGGAAAAAAATGGAAGCAATTAGTAAGATAAATGGAATGCTGAATTAGCACACAGAAGACAAACTCTTCTCTATAAGCTTGCCATGGAAACTAAGAGATTAGTGGCGATATGCATGTTTAACTGCAAATTGAGAACAAGCTATAAGCAAAGTAGACTTTTTTTTACTATTGCAATAGCCGAATACACTACAGCACCATTTATGTTCAAGTCAAGATATAAACGAGCCGGCAGTTTGCGCTCGCAGCCCAGAAAGCCAACCGTATCCTGGGCTGCAACAAAAGGAGCGTGACCAGCAGGTCAAAGGAGGTGATCCTGCCCCTCTACTCTGCTCTTGTGAGACCTCACCTGGAGTATTGTGTGCAGTTCTGGTGTCCTCAGCATAAAAAGGACATGGAACTGCTGGAACAAGTCCAGAGGAGGCCACGAGGATGATCAGGGGACTGGAGCACCTCCTGTATGAAGACAGGCTGAGGAAGTTGGGGCTGTTCAGCCTGGAGAAGAGAAGACTGCGTGGGGACCTCATGGCAGCCTTCCAGTGTCTGAAGGGGGCCTATAGGGATGCTGGGGAGGGACTCTTCGTCAGGGACTGTAGTGACAGGACAAGGGGTAACGGGTTAAAACTTAAACAGGGGAAGTTTAGGTTGGATCTAAGGAGGAAATTCTTTCCTGTTAGGGTGTTGAGGCACTGGAATGGGTTGCCCAGGGAGGTTGTGAGTGCTCCATCCCTGGCAGTGTTCAAGGCCAGGTTGGATGAAGCCTTGTGTGGGATGGTTTAGTGTGATGTGTCCCTGCCCATGGCAGGGGGGTTGGAACTAGATGATCTTGAGGTCCTTTCCAGCCCTAACTAATCTATGATTCTATGATTCTATGATTAACAGTTTAAGAAACAGGAGCGAGTCAACATTTCTGCTCTAAAAGGTGTTATGAATATAAATCAAGGTTGTATTTGACATTAAATACTACCCAAATCCGAATCTCCTATGCTATTACGTTTAGGGAAAGTGAGGACTTGCCTAAAACTTAAAATACGCTACTTCTGTATAAAACCAGTTGTTTTCAGTATTTATTTTACTGCCAGTGATACCATGAATTTCCAAAAGTACAACAAAAACAGGTATTTTGAAGGAGGTTTTCCTTATCAAAGAGCATCATACTGATACTCAGATCAGGATGCTGATCAACAGGTTAAGCAGCACTCACATATACAGTCTTCCCCCCCAAATCTCAAATAAAAGACAAAAGGGGTACTATCATTCTTGAAAATGGTAAAATTGTTCCCTTAGTTGGTAATATCTACAGCAAAAAAGAAAAAAAAATAACAGCATGGGCAGGATTTAACAGCAATGGCCAAACTGAAGAAACAAGCCAAGAACCTGTGCTGGTTTTGGCTGGGGTACAGTTAATTTTCTTCATAGGACTTAGTATAGTGCTATGTTTTGCATTTGTGCTGGAAACGGTGTTCATAACACAGGGATGGTTTAGCTATTGTTAAGCGGTGCTTACACAGAGTCAAGGCCTTTTCTGCTCCTCAGCCCATCCCACCAGCAAGTAGGCTGGGGATGCACAAGAAGGTGGGAGGGGATACAGCCAGGAAAGCTGACCCCAATTGACCAAAGGGAGATTCCATACTATATGATGTCATGCTCAGCAATAAAACTAGGGGGAAGTTTGGTGGAGGAGATCTGACTGGGCATTCATTGGCTGGCAATGAGCAATTGTTTTCATTTGCATTACTTACCTTTCTTGAGGTTAATTTTTCTCTGTTATTTTTATTTTCATTGCAATTTTTTTATTACTACTATTTGATTTCAATTATTAATCTGTTCTTCTCTTAACCCACAAGTTTTCTCACTTTTACCCTTCCAATTCTCTTCCCCCCATCCTGCTGGGGGGTGGAAATGAATCAGCATGGTGCTTATTTGCTAGCAGGGGTTAAGCCACAATAGGGTCAGAAGATGGAATACGTTACTTAATTTTTGGCTTTACTCACCCCACATTCGTAACATTTAGACTTATCAAAGTAGTTACGCCTGCGAATGAATTCTGCTGCTCTTCCATTATCAATGGCAATACTTGCTTTTATTACTCTTCCAAACAACTACAGCAAATTAGGAAAAAAAAAAAAAATCAGTAAATATTTTGGAACTGTAAACCCAACCCTCCTGCCAGAACAAGTGTCCACAATTTACCTGCTTGTTATTAAGTGCCCGAGAACAGTTCTGTGCAGATTCTTTATCCAAAAACAAAATAAAGGCAACTCCTTTACTCTTCCTGGTGTCTTTCTCTTTCATAATAGTAACTCTGAAAACATATAACCACATTATTGATACACTGAAATTACTTCAGAGACATTTGTTCCTTGAAGATAGAGGTGGGATCTTAGCTTTGTTATATAGCAAAAAGGAAAAAACATATTTAACAATAGAAAGGCTCACTTAAACAGAAATTCGAAGGAACAGCTAAACTAGCCATGTGGCCAGCAGGGCCAATAGAGTCCTGGGGTACATCCAGAAGAGTGTGGCCAGCAGGTTGAGGGAAGTGATCCTCCCCCTCTACTCAACCCTGATGAGGCCACATCTGGAGTAGTGCCCAGTTTTGGGCTCCTCAGCACAAAAAACCAAGAAGCCACTAGAAAGGGTCTAGCAGAGGGCCACGAAGATGAACAGGGATTTGGAGCTTTGCTTATGAGGAGAGATTTAAGGAGCTGAAAAGGTTTAGTCCAGAAAAGAGAAGACAGAGGGGATCCCATTAATGGATGTAAGTCTCTCAAAGGTGGGTGCCAGGAGGATGGTGCCAGACTTGTTTCAGTGGTGCCCAGTGACAGGACGAGGAGCAGCAGCCATAAACTAAAACACAAGAAGTTTCACCTCACCATGAGGAAGAACTTTTTTACATGGAGGGTGGCAGAGCACTGGAACAGGTTGCCCAGGTTGTCTCCCTCTCTGCAGATATTCAAAACCTGCCTGGACAAATTCCTGTGTAACCTGCTCTAGGTGGCCCTGCCTTGGCAGGGGGGTTTGACTGGATGATCCCCAGAGGTCCCTTCCAACCCTAATGATTTTGTGATTCTGTACAGATAGAATGGAGATGACTTTTAAAAACTTATTCCCTTGGATGACTTGAAAAACAGAGAACATACTCTATAGACTTGAAGACGACCTAACTGTAGACAACTACACATACTGCAGGTGAAATTGAGGAGTAATGTTACCACTGTTATCACTACTGAAAAACACAGCGACTCGAACTGCATCCAAACTGAGGAATTTATGTACATGTAAGTCTAATCAGTTAAACAGGTTCGTGATAGGAAATGATAAATACACACAGTATTGTTCTACAAATATCTCTAAGTGGAATCCAAGCAGATTGTAGATGCATGTGTTATTTTATGGAACATACAAAGTCAAATCTTCACCTTCACATTGGAATCAACTGCTCCAGTAGCACACCAGGAAACTCTAGAAAGCTCTTAACCCAGTAAAAACAGCAGACAAAGAATGACAAGAGGTGAAGGGGTAAAGGGGCGGGAATTCTTTCAATCTTAATAGCAATTGTATTTAGCCCTAGGAAACAAACAAATAACAAACAAACAAAAAGTACACGTTAAAAAAGTGGGGAATAAGCTATTCCTTGCACCCACCATGGACAGAATAAGGTTCATCCATAAGGCAAGCCAAAACTGTAAGTAGTAATGGAGCAATTTTAAAAAACCCAAACAAACTCCACTCCAATGCAGAAGGCCTACCAGGGAACCTGCGTAAGTAACAGATGACCTACACAGTAAAAAGTGTATTAAATAAGAGCTCAATACAGAAAGCTCAATTTTCCCCCAAATACATGCACAGAAAGACAGAGCTTGGTACAGGCTTTTTACCAAAGCTTCTTGGACAAGAATGTGTCTAATTGAATGTACTGAGTTGAAGAGTCAGTAAAACTGACTTATCAACAATACTATTAATTCTTTCTTCAAGTTACTCCACCAATACTTCCAAATGAGCCCCAATATGACTGTCAGGTATCTAACTGGGATATTGAATGTACCAGTTAATAACACAAGCATAGAAAGAAACAAGCGTTTCTTCTTCAGGAATCTGCTTAGTAAAGTTCCATGGGATATAGCTCTAGAGGGCACCGGGGGCCCAAGACTGTTGGTTGATATTCAAGGATCACCTGCTACAAGCTGAGGAGCGTTGCGTCCCGACTAGAAGGAAGTGTAGCAGGAGGGCCAGGAGACCTCCTTGGAGGAGACCTCCGGGTTGGAGGAGGTATCGGTTGGTGCTCGGCCAGGGGGAGTGGGGCGAGTTATCTGTTGGCTGGTGCTGAGGTGTTGTATTCTCTTCCCTTGTTATTTCCTTTACCATTATTATTATTGGTGGTAGCAGTAGTGATTTGTGTTATACCTTAGTTACTGAACTGTTCTTATCTCAACCCGTGGGAGTTGCATCCTTTTTGATTCTCCTCTCCGTCCCTCCAGGAGCAGGGGGAGGGCAAGAAGTGGGGGGAGTGAGTGAACGAGGTTTGTGGTTGGGTTTAAACCACAACATATAGGTACGTAGCGAATAAAAGACAGACTAGGGACAACATAGGCCCTCTCCGGAAGCTATCAGGAGAGCTGGCGACACAGGATTTGGAGAAGGCTGAGGTTCTGAATGACTTCTTTGCCTCAGTCTTCATTGGCAAATGCTCTGATCAAGTCTTGGAAGGCAGACACAGGGACTGTGAGAATGAAGACCTTGGGCCCACTGTAGGAGAGGATCTGGTTCGAGACCATCTTCAAAATCTGAAAGCGCACAAGTCCGTGGGACCTGATGGAATCCATCCGCGGGTCCTGAAGGAGCTGGCGAATGAAGTTGCTGAGCCACTGGCCATCGTATTTGAAAAATCATGGCAGTCAGGTGAAGTTCCCGACATCTGGAAAAAGGGAAATGTAACCCCCATTTTCAAGAAGGGGAAAATGGAAGACCCGAGGAATTACAGACCAGTCAGTCTCACCTCTGTGCCTGGCAAAATCTCGGAGCACATTCTCCTGGAAGGCATGCTAAGGCACATGAAAAACAACAAGGTGCTTGGTGACAGCCAGCATGGCTTCACTAAGGGGAAATCCTGCCTGACCAATTTGGTGGCCTTCTATGACGGGGCTACGGAACTGATGGACAGGGATAGAGCCGTTGATGTCATCTACCTGGACTTGTGCAAAGCGTTCGACACTGTCCTACACAACATCCTTGTCTCTGAATTGGAGAGACATCAATTTGATGGAAGGACCACTCGGTGGATAAAGAACTGGCTGGATGGCCGCATGCAGAGTTGTGGTCAATGGCTCAGTGTCCAGCTGGAGACCAGTAACGAGTGGTGTCCCTCAGGGATCGGTGTTGGGACCGTTCTTGTTCAACATCTTCATCGCTGGCATGGACAGTGGGACTGAGTGCGCCCTCACTCAAGTTTGCCAATGACACCAAGCTGTGTGGTTCGGTTGATACACTGGAGGGAAGGGATGCCATCCAGAGGGACCTCGACACGCTTGTAAGGTGGGCTGATGCCAACCTTATGAAGTTTAACCATGCTAAGCACAAGGTCCTACACCTGGGTCAGAGCAATCCCAGGCACAGCTACAGACTGGGCAGAGAAGAGATTCAGAGCAGCCCTGCGGAGAAGGACTTGGGGGTGCTGGTCGATGAGAAAATGAACATGAGCCGGCTGCAGTGTGCGCTTGCAGCCCAGAGAGCCAACCGTATCCTGGGCTGCATCAAAAGGAGCGTGACCAGCAGGTCGAAGGAGGTGATCCTGCCCCTCTACTCTGCTCTCCTGAGACCTCACCTGGAGTATTGTGTGCAGTTCTGGTGTCCTCAACATAAAAAGGACATGGAACTGCTGGAAGAAGCCCAGAGGAGGTCACGAGGATGATCAGGGGACTGGAGCACCTCCTGTATGAAGACAGGCTGAGAAAGTTGGGGCTCTTCAGCATGGAGAAGAGAAGGCTGAGTAGAGACCTCATCTGAAGCGGGGCTATAGGGATGCTGGGGAGGGACTCTTCACTAGGGACTGTAGTGACAGGACAAGGGGTAATGGCTTCAAACTTAAGAGGGGAAGTTCAGGTTACATATAAGGAAGAAGTTCTTTACTGTGAGGGTGGTGAGGCACTGGAATGGGTTGCCCGAGGAAGTTGTGAATGCTCCATCCCTGGCGGTGTTCAAGGCCAAGTTGGACAGAGCCTTGGGTGGGATGGTTTAGTGTGAGGTGTCCCTGCCCATGGCAGGGGGGTTGGAACTGGATGATGCTAAGGTCCTTTCCAATCCTAACCATTCTATGATTCTACTTGCCCTGTACTACTTAAGTGACTATGTAAAGAAAAAAAGATTGTGCTCTGATAGCTTACTACATGCCCCTTGTGTAGGACAGAGTTGTAGCAAGTGGTTATTCCCCTTCTCTGGGACCAAAGAGAGCATCAGTTTGAACTCCTCGTTTACCACAGATTTTTGGTATAAGCTTGAGCCAAGTTCCCACCACAACTAATGGTTGTTGATGTGGGTCTCAACTCTGTTGATACTCTTAAATTGGGCAAAAGAAACATGTTTTGATTTTAAGGATCAAAATAGAACTCAAATTAGTCAGCCTGAGAGAGTGTGATGATTTGTGAGTCACTTTAATTGACTAAATCACAAATATGACCTTGCTGTTGTGCACCGAAAAACACACACAAACACAAATGAGTTCATGCTCAAGTTGGAGTGTTGATGAAAGTACCGGTAGATTCACTTGATGCTTCAGAGGCATCTGAACTATTTTGTTGGTGTCCTTCTGTGCTCTGGGATAGAGTAGAAAAGCCAGTTACTGAAAGTAGTCATTGTCTTCTCTTGTGATGCTTTCAACATGAGTGACAGATACTGCATTAAGCATACTGGTTTCAAGGAAAACGTACTCATGACATGGGTTAGTGCAAGATGTCCCTCCCCATGGCAGGGGGGTTGGAACTAGAAGATATTACGCTCGTTTCCAACCCTAACTATTCTATGATTCTAAGCATGACAAATCTTTAAGAAGCAGTTTTTGAAGCCCTACAAATTCTGATTTCTCAGTGAACAAAGCAAGCTAAAATCATCATAGCCAGGGTATACTGGGGTGAGAAATGGGAGTACAGAAAAAAAGTCCAGAGTGATTTTCCTGAGCCAAGGAAAAAAAAATAAAAGAAGTCTATTAAAGCTTATTAATTAAGTTAAAGCTGACATCACATAAAGATGGCATCACAAAGCTTTCTGTAAAGTGTTTTAAAGTCCCTGAAGAAAGACTCTACAGAAATCAAGCTAATGTTTGAAAAGATTTTTCTTGGGAATTAATGACTAGTTACAAATAGTAAAAACTGATCTTTGTTAGCCTCGGTTTCATAGTGAAACGGGATACCAGTAGACTCCCCACAGTATTGACACTGTTTATAGTCAGGTCAGGTTGGAAACCGGTGAACAGGAAACAAATTTTGCTAGATAAAAAACCCCATGGTAGTATTTTACACATGATATTCTGCGAGTTTCTGCATTTGGCTTAACTTCTGGCAGTGACTAGACAACATTACAAGAAAAAGTAAGTATCAGCAAGTGATTTTTTTGCAAAACAATATATAGATGGGGGAAACCGGTTACTGGGCAGGCAAGAATTGCAAGTTCTAAATGAGCTACTTTCACACAGGTCGCAGTGCAGGAGAACACCATTTCTATTGTCTATGACAGTAAAAAAAGGCAAATAAAATACCAGAAAGTATTAAAAAGAGAATGGGGCTGTAACACCTTTGAAATAAGCAACGCATCATACAGCCAACACTTCATACAATTCTGATTCTCCTATCAAACAAGCTCAAAAGCCAGGACAGCAGCAGACTCGTACCCCCAAACACACAGAGTACAGGTATATTACCAAATGATAACAGGGAGATCAGCAGTGTCACATTTATGTAGAACAAGCTCATCAATGGACAAACACCAGTATTACTCATGCCTCTGTCACGATTTTTCTAGATTGGTAGTTCAGCAATCAACTAACACAGGTCACACGCCCCCAGCCTGGAAACAATAGTGCCCAGTTGTGCTGGTCACTGCCTGTCTGCCAGAGCCCTACATAATTATTTTCCTCTCAAATTTTGAAAAAACCCTACAACTTCAGAAGAAGTTATGTTTTTTCTTGCTATTTGTCACCTCAAACACATTCCTGAGTTGAAAAACTTTTAATTTAGCTCTGTATCTCACAGATTATTAAATCAACTACTAGAAGTTAAGAGTAGATATTTGCTGGTGTAGGGTTAAAAACTGAAGTCTTGAGTCTGGTTATTATGACCAGTTAAAAAATAAAAAAATCAAGAAACAAAGCAAACCAGCAAATTCTTTATTGTGACAATCACATCTACCACTTGAACACAGAGACAGGTATTCCCAAGTAGTGTTCATGAACACCTCACATATTAAAAACTGTTAATATGCAGCCTTACACCTAACCTTCAGTACAATACTGAGCAGTCACAATAACAAGTCCTTCTAGAACTGCAAACAGAGGAATTGTATACGGTAATTGTGGGAACTGTTTGTGGGAATTGTGATGTCTAGTTCACGTAAGTAGAAGCTCCCACTTTTACACTAATCCACTTATGTCCCAGGCAGTGTTTGGGGGAAAGGAAATAACACAAGAAGAATATTGTTTCAACTACTTAAAAGAAAAGAGCATTGGTATATAACAACGTTCCTCTTGCTCATAAGAGGTGGGTAGCAAACCTGTCCCAACACAAATATTCTTACATCATGCATGTAAGCACAGGAACTTCAAGTTGTTAAATTAAATTTATACTTCATTAAAAATTGACAGCACTTCAATACAGTTCCACGTTTATTCCTAAATTATAAAAAGCACAAGGCTGTCCAGTGAAGCAAAGACATTAAATACTTAAAATGACAGCTACAAAAATAGCAGGCCATGTCAGGTCACTTACTTGACAACTTTCCCATACTTTGAAAATATCTGAAATACAAAAAAAAAAATAAAAAGGTTTAGCAATAGATAATTGCATTTCCTTAGTAATACATTTATCAAGACAAACTTTTCTAAGTAAAAGCTATATATCAGTATTGTATTTACACTCAAAATTGTTGTCAACAACTCTAATCTGATCAATGCAGCTTTTAAAAAAAACTTACCCTGTAGAGATCGTTGTTTGTCAAAGCAAAGGGTAAATTGGACACATACACTGTGCTTTTGCTTGGGGCCAACCCACCGCTCATTTTCCTGATGAAAAGAGAAAGAGAAGGTTTAAATTATATTCAACAGAGAAAGCAATTAAAAAAAAAAGTTGCAAAACTTCAAGTTGTTTTTCAAACCTAGCCCAGACAGTCATCCATTATAAAGTTGCAGGAAAGCATAGACTTTATTCCTCTTCTGTTGTTTTACATGAAATTAGTACATTCCTTCCTCCTCTCCTGCATCTTAAGTATATTTTTGCTGCATGCAAGTCAATTTGTAAGTCATGAAAAACCAGACATGTCTGCACTTAAAATAAATATCTGCTGATTTCCGCAGTAAATAAAGGTTTAGATCCATTTACCAAACATCATGGCAAATATAGGAAATAACTGACCTTTGTTCAAGTACCTTCATGATCTGATTCTTTATACAAGTTTCAGTTCAGCTGCATTCAAGAAAGAATAAATCACAATTGCTTAAGGGTGGGGGGTGTGGGGGGGGAGGGAAGCTTCCCTAAAGCAGGGACCTAATTATTGAGGGTAGGAGTGGGAAGATACTACACTGACTTTGGAATGTATCTAAGATGCTAAAGCAGCACACATTTCCTCTTGTATCTCTTGCTCAGGAACAAGTGTCCAGAGCTAATCACAGCACATCCCCTAGAGAGACTCCCCCCACCACTTCCTCGTCCTGATCAAGCAGCTGCTCTACACCAAGGAACCAGGGAAATCGCAAAGCCATTTTCATTTCCAATGTCTTTCAGCCTCTTGAAACTAAGTGTGTCTGGAAACAATGAATCAATTCAAAACACTGTTATAACTGCATACACACCATCTAATGCTAGGTGAAGAGTAACTGAAGTAACTTGAACAGCCTATGTTTTTCCTGGTGTTTGGACATTTCCCAAAATTTTAAGTGGTGCTAAAGTCTGGGCAAAACATTTCTTTTCCCTTTGATCCATTTTGAAGTCATGGCTCAATTCAATAAGCAAAATTCAAGATGAGAATAAAGCACAGTCCTTGGGAGAGAGCACACCAAACATGTTCCCTGTGCAGTCCAACTATTATCTCCTTATCCAGTTTCCTTATTCCTGCTTCTTGGCACCTCTAGCCAATTCCTGAGGATCAAGCCATTTCTTCAGAAAGGCCACCTCATTTAAAAAATTAAGACAAAAGCTGATGAAGAGATAAAAGAAATTAAAGTATTAAAAGTCAACATCTGTCACAGTACACAGTTTCTTAGGGGCATGTTTTGATAGTGAGTCTGAACAGACTGCCTGGCCAAGTGCCAACAAAATAACTAGTATCACACTCTAAACTGGCTGCGGTTATTTTCTGCTATTTTATGATTCAGTCATCTGAAGACCTCATATTCCCAGTAGACACTGATTATCCAAATGTTTTGCTTCTCTTTCCTGACATGCTTACTGTATTGCAATTCATTTGAGTGGCAGTTTCCAAGTGACTGAATTTTGAGGTTTTCCATGTCTAGAGACTGGTTTTTTGGCATGAGCAGAAATGGCAACATAAAGGTTAAGCAAATAAAAATAGAATAAATTTGCAGTCAAAGGCCACACATTGCATCTGGTGTTACACAGAGTAGATTCATTATCCCACATTCCTTGCTGCTTGGCATTAGTATCCTTGACAAGCCTAACCAGACTGACTTGGCAACGTGCCATGTGAATAGATGGCCTGAAATGCAGTTATCCAGATGTACAGTGGATACAAAAGATTCAGTAAGAGATACCTTAGCTCTGCATTGTGGTATATTGCAAATGCTAATATATTGCAATAGCAGAGGAGGAAACAGAAGAGGCGAACCTCATGTGGGGGTAGACAGCAATTTAACTCTGCCTAAAAGACAAGAGAAGATAGAGCACCCTGTAACAGGAGATAAAGCAAGCACCTTACTAATGAACAGATGCCAGTGAGAATGGCACGACTGGAGAGCAGTCAGCTTACATATTCCACACCATCACAGTGCAATCCTCTGAAAAGAATTTGATGTGTCACATGAAGATTACTACAGGTCTAACAGCTTAGTTGATAGGAAATTATTAATGAATGCAAGCTACAGAACTGCCATTTTCAGCTGCACACTACTTTCTTCAGAAGCAAGCTGAGAGTGTGGCACCCTGGAGTGCTGGCTGCTAGACAGCTGAGGCAGAGCTTTGTTTCTAGTCCCCCAGACAAATGTAAGTGAAACAGCCTTGCCGCCTTCAACTGCCCAAATATTCTTAGCAATTCTTATTGTTTAGGACTACTGTGCCAGGATTTCTTACCTGTAATGTCTGACTTGCCAAGCAGGCACAATTTTAATAAAAGAGGAAGTACAGTAACTGTAAGGCTATCACCATGGTCATGTTTGAGATGGCAAAGGTTTACATTTAGTACTCCAGGAAAGAATATTTTCACAGATCTGCAGGAGGACTTTCTCTTCCAAATACTAAGGGGTCACTGGGATAGTTCATAAAAATCTTATTTAACTCAGCAGATACTGACAGTTTTGCGCAATGGTAACATTTGGGTCATTCATCTGTCTACTTAAAAGCCTCGTCTTCCTTACTAGCTCTTCTGCAGAACATTCAAAAATAATATTCTACCAAAAGCAATCTCTCAAACAGCTTGAGCATGTAAACATGCAGATTTCTGATTAACTGTTGTGAATACAGTAGTATAAATGTAATTTTAGATTCAACCACTGGCACAATTCTTCCCACCACCAGAAAACTTAAAACATCACACGCTAATTTTTACTCTGCCATAACCAATCCATTAGTCTTTTAAACCACCATGAAGCCCCTCTGGGGATACCGTGTCAACACCATATGAACAATAGCTCCTCCTTCCCTTTATTTATGGATGCCAACCAACCTTGCCAGACCAGCTTCATATTGACTGGTCTGTTTTCCAGCTGGGGGCAGGCAAAGGGGGGAATAAAACCTGCTAGTTTCAGCTTTAAGCTGTCTAGATGGGACATATCTCACCTGCAGCCTCATCATTACAAGGCTCAGAGAGCTCATACTTGAGGAACTTTCTAACTTCACAGAACTGCCTAATATGATTTTAACATTTTCATCATATTCTTTCTGCTTGATCACCAGTCTCTCTGCTCTATAGGTTTTCACTTCCTAGGCTGAAAAAAACACCCCTTCCCTCCACCCCAAAAAAACCCATCTGAGCTTTCTACTTGCTGCAGGGGACTCCCCTGAGAGTCACGCACAACCTGGCTTCTATACCCTGCTAGAATTCTCCAACAAATCAAAACATTTCTGTTTTGTAGTGAATGCTATTACGGGGCCTCTCTGATCTTCAGGGTATACCTGTCTGCTTAACTTTAAAGCATGAGCTGGAAGCCTATACATTAGCTCCATGAGGTTGAGCACAACTCCCATTGATGTAATAGCCTCTCTATAGTATTAATGTTTTCTTCATTTATCATTTTCACATATTAACTTTCAGGATAGAGTTGTCTTGAAGTCATCTTTTTCTGTCTTTTCTAACAACTCAAAGAAGGCATTTTTTAACAAGAGCCATCTGTCAGTAATGATTTAGACTCCTGGAAAATATTTTGGGCACATGAGCATGTTTTGCTTGAATCCAATATGCTTAATGCAGCATCTGTCACTCATGTTGAAAGCATCACAAGAGAAGACAATGACTACTTTCAGTAACTGGCTTTTCTACTCTATCCCAGAGCACAGAAGTACACCAACAAAATAGTTCCGACGCCTCTGAAGCATCAAGTGAATTTACTGATACTTTCATGACTTAATATCAGCACTCCAACTTAAGCATGAACTTCTGTTTGTGTGTGTTTTTCGGTGCACAACAGCAAGGTTATATTTGTGATTTAGTCAATTAAAGTGACTCACAAATCATCACACTCTCTCAGGCTGACTAATTTGAGTTCTATTTTGATCCTTAAAATTAAAACATGTTTCTTTTGCCCAATTTAAGAGTATCAACAGAGTTGAGACCCACATCAACAACCATTAGTTGTGGTGGGAACTTGGCTCAAGCTTATACCAAAAATCTGTGGTAAACGAGGAGTTCAAACTGATGCTCTCTTTGGTCCCAGAGAAGGGGATTAACCACTTGCTACAACTCTGTCCTACACAAGGGGCATGTAGTAAGCTACCAGAGCACAATCTTTTTTTTCTTTACATAGTCACTTAAGTAGCACAGGGCAAATAGAATCATAGAACGGTTAGGATTGGAAAGGACCTTAGCATCACCCAGTTCCAACCCCCCTGCCACAGGCAGAGACACTGCCAGGGATGGAGCATTCACAACTTCCTCGGGCAACCCATCCCAGGGCCTCACCACCCTCACAGTAAAGAACTTCTCCCTTACATCTAACCTGAACTTCCCCTCTTAAGTTTGAGGCCATTACCCCTTGTCCTATTGCTGCGGTCCCTGACGAAGAGTCCCTCCCCGGCATGCTCACAGGCCCGCGCAGAACGCCACAACCACACAACCTCCCCGGCTGCAAACAACCGCTCCGGCCACCCCCGAACCACGGCGAGAGCGAGCCAGGGCTCCGCCGCTCACCGGCTCTCCCGCCTGCTCCCCTCAAGGGGCCGCGGCCCCCAGCGCAGCTCCGGCCCCGGCCTACCCGTCACGGCGGGGCTCACCCCGCACGGGCACCCATGGTGCGACGCGATACCGGCCGGGACGACGGCAGGACAGGACGCGACGCACCCTCCTACCCCACAGCCGCCCCAACCGCCTCCTCAGCGCGACGGCACTCTTCCGCTGACGAGCGGCACCCACCCAATAGATGATGGCAACGGTAGAAGGAATGAGGGGACGTTTCCGATGACGCAAGGGGAGCGCCGGAAGCGGCGGGAGAGGTGCGGCGCTAGCGGAGGGAGAGGCGGGTGAGCGGGGTGCCGGGGTCGCGGTCCGGGCTCGTTGCTTCGGAGCTGCTGCCTGGCCTCCCTCGTTCGTGGAGCGAACGTGACGCTTTGCTGTGCTCAACGTGGGCCCCCGCTCCCTGGCAGCGGTTTGCCGCCCGCCTGCCCTGTGAGGCGTTGCGGGGCGCCCGGGGGCCTGTTCCTCCCCGTTCCCCGCTGTCGCGCTGCGGACACGTGCTCGGGTGGTCGCGGAAGCGTCGGTAAGGCCGCTCCTGGGGCTGGGGACGGCGGCCCCGAGGGCTCTGCGGGAGCTGCGTCCCGCTGCCCGCCCCGGTTCCTTATTCCTCCGTGTGTCTGGGAAGTGGCGGGACGGGGTTGGGGAGGAACCGGGAAGGAAAACCGCCCATGGGCGGGGGTTGCTGCGTGCCGACGGGAATGGCTTTTGTAAACGTTACCTTTTCACCCCTTTTTTAAACCCGCAAGTGATTTCGGTTCTCAGTTTAATTTGTGGTTTTGTTTTGAAGGGAAAGGTGATCCCACTTGTGGGTACGCCTGAAAGTTAATATAAACTTTAATAACTGGTAACGAATGTTTGGAGGCTGCATAAACCACGTTGTAAATGCCTCCAGTGAGGTGTCTTGTGGGTGTGAGGGTGCAGCATCAGTGTCTTTATGCTTCTAGAAGGATAAACAAGAAACAAGTGTGTCACTCGGCTGATTTCCTTGGAACTACTAGAATAAGTCTTTACGCTTAGCTTAACAACAGGATGTCTGTAGATTTAAAGCCTTTATTAGTATTTAAACATTATCAATGTGCTTTCCATGGTTCTTCATTCTCATCCGCATTTCTCTTTGCCCTGCATTAGTGTTTTCATGGGTAGTCTTAATAATTCTTTATCTGAGGTGTCTGGGACTTCAAGGGAACAAAGTCTCTGTTAGAACGACGCAAAAGGACGTGGAAACTGATCAAATCTGTGCAAACAGTGAGTAGAGTTCAATACTATTATTTGGGTGAAATATTCAGAGCTGGTTGGTACTTCCAAGAGTAAATGTTGAAAGCATTGCAGTTTTGACCTGTCATGGCAACAGTATGGTGAACTGACATATTTTGTTGTAAAAATGTTTGTGCAGCAAGATGGAAAGTCACGTTGGAGGCAGTGATCCATGCAGTTGTTTGCATTGTCGTTGCTAGCGTAGCAGTCCTATTGCAGCCTGGTAGAATATTCTTTAGGTAGCACTGACACTGATGAAGGATGGGACGTTGGTAACTGCAGGTGTTCAGATAAAGATAAGCACTAATACATCAGTCATTGTATTACTATAACCCCCAACTCATTGCCTCCATTTCTTTTGCTCCCGGTGATATATTAGAAGGATGTGGTAAGAACACTGAACCAGTGGGATTGTAAATCCTCATCAGTGTGCTGCTGCAGATGATAATTTCACTCAGTTTACACATTTCTGGCTTTTTTCCCCTTTTGAGCTGGGAGTTCATTTGACTTTTGTGGGCAGTGCTTCTTTAAATATTTTTTTCCTTCCCCCCCCCCCCTTTTTTTTTCTTTGCCTTATTTTAAGTCAAATTATTGTGAACAGGTCAGGAAAGATTGGAAAAAAAGCCTCTTCCTTCAAGCTATTTCATATCTAGGTTGAATACACCTAGATCTGTCGCAGTCATGCTTCTAATTGCTTTTGAAAATCTTACAGTCTGACATTTGTTACTAGAAAGAGGTGGGTTCTTTTTGTATTCCTGTTTTTTTTTTCAGTGCCCCCCATCAGAGTATTTTATGTACTGTTGTGGTGGATTTCTCCCTTTGCTCTTACACTTCTGCTTTTTCATCTTATCAACAGAGAAGTATGTCTGTTCAGTGTTTTCTGCCTGTCCCAAGTATGGGGGGAGGAAAAAGTTACCTTTTTGTTCCTCCAAACTCAGCTTTGTGTCTTGCTTCCTGTCTGGGTAAGAGATACTGGGATATCTTTGAAGCGTTATTAAATAGAAATTCTAATTGTTGGACAAAAAAGTGGTATTTTCTACCTGTCTTTGTCCTCAAAGCAGTAACTGTTGCAAAATTATTCATGATATGTCTAAGAAGTTGCAATTCTCTGAGCATCTCTCCTATGCCTTACTCATACAAAGGCATCTGAGCTTTTCAAAGCAGAGGAGAGACAAAGCTGGCCCACATTTGTCAAAGTAACAGTGTAAGGCCAGATACGTCCCAGTAGCATCAGAGATATGGCAGCTGCCTGCCCCTACATTTAGAGCACAGCATCAGTTTTATGCTTTGTTCACATGTGCCAAGATGTGAACATCTGGATTAGAAAGCTGAGTTTTTGAAACAAAAATGTAGATCTGCAGAAGGCTGATGGCGCACACTGGAAAATTGCGAATCCTGGAGAAGTAGCTGTTTCTAGCCATGATGAAAACTGATGTCTTGAGCAAGTGTAAACAGACAAGAATTGTGAACAAAATATTGCAGAATACTGGAGTACTTTTGCAAATGTGTCAGATTTTTCTTCAGCATATATGATTTAGGGAACAAAAATAAAAAAATGACAGATAAAGAAGATCCAGTTGTGCAAAAAAATCTAAAGTTTGAGTGACCTGTGTAATCTGCTTGATGAAGAAACCATTTTTTTATTACATCAGTTATAGAGCATAGAACAAGATATATTGCTGAGGTAATCAGAGCAAAGCCGTTCTTGGCAGCTGGCCACAGCAGAGTAGCTTGTGCTGTGTTAATAGATTGGCTTCTGCATACGCTGGGGTGTCTTTATTTGAGGAAAATAAAGACCTTGCTTTAGGGAAAACCATCATCTCTGATCAAAAATAGGAAGAGGTTGTTTAAATTAATGTAGCAAGTGATTATATGTCACTATATTAAAGAAATATCAAATATCTTTGCTTTGTATACTAATAGAAAATAGTAAATATGAGTGACAGTGGTGTTAGGTGTGAAACAAAAACATAATGGTTTTTAGTCTTTATTGTAAAACAACTTTTTACTGTGGGAACAGATGGATGTGAATACAGCATAGTAAACTTGAGGCTTGATCTTTGGAAACCTTGTTAATGGAATCTTATATTAATCCCAGGAGTTTAGGGTTTTTGTTGTTATTAAGGCTGGGTTAGGTCACATCATTTAAGAAATTAATTTTTTTTTTTTCCTTAGAAACAGATTAAATGTGCTCCAGATCCCAGGAAATGCATGCTCCTCTGTTTTTTATTTTCTTTTGGTATTTTCAAATGCATTCTTACTTTATGTCATTGGGCCCTGTCTGTTTAGTTTCCTTCTACTTTTTTTCCTTATCAGCATTTTGAGCAATGTACTTGATGGTTGATTCTCTCTGGTTAATCTTCATTTCACTCCTATCAGTGCAAAGTATTCTCACTTGTGATATTTTCTTTTTCCACCTCCATGCTTACTACTTGTCTATGCAATTGTGATTCTTTTTCTTCAGCAGTCTGTTGACTTTTCTGATAGTGTATCTCTGTTTTTTCTCCAGCTTATGCTTTTGTTTTGTCAAAATACCGGTGATAATTCGTGCTAGTTTCAGTGAGGTGCGTCAACAGTGATAAAAATGGGAGTATTTGCAATGTTTTTTTCCAGGCTTACTGCCTGATAACATAACAGAGCGTGTACGTGAATGGCAGTGCCTGGTGGCTGCTGGTGGTGGTGTGTGTTGAGACGTTGGAGGCGGCTTGACTGACAGAGCAGCAGGATGTGGAAGCTTGCACTCACTTCAGCGGCACTTACCTGAAGCATGTTGCTTTTTGAATATGGTGTTCAATTAACTATTTCAAGCAGCTGCTGCGGGCAGCAGTGCGTGGACACTACTGTATATATCAAAAGTGCCAAAAAAACCTCCACTTGAAAACCTTATCTGAATCCAGCTTTGGATATCTGCTGTTGGTCTAAGAACTGAGTGAGGCTGGCCCTCAGGTGTCAGTGGGCACATGAAAGGCAGGTGGGCTCCAGGGGAGGCTCGGGTGCTCTCCAGCCCTGAGCAGGAATGGACACCTTGGGGCAAGGCTTGTGCATGAGGGACCAGTGGCAAAGGTTTTGAGAAGGAGCACATGATGCTGTGCCAGCATAATGATTTGTCTTGCTTCAGCTAATTCTATCCCCTGCCCCTGTTACATGTAACATACAGGAGTTTCCAGGGGCTGTTCTAGGTACAAAGAAAAGAGGACTGTGGGGACAGTGTGGGAGCAGATAGAGTGATATGGGTGATATCAACCCATATCCCACATCACTTCTGGTGATATGGGAAGGGGGCACAGGGTTGGCCTAAGAACAGTTAATGCACATATAGCCCTTGATGTGAATTTTTAAGGCTTTCAAAAAAGCTAAATGAAAAAAAGTTGGGGCATTTACTGTGAAAGTGGCAGGAAGGTGCTTCTGATGAATATGCCTGACCAACAGATATAGCAATATGACCAGTGGTTTCAGAATTACTAGAGAGGCAGGGACAGCAGACCCTCTAGCTCTTATCCTACCAAAACCAGGATCAACCAAACTCAACTGGTTTAGTCGGTTTTTGATTTATAGACCTGTGGCTGCATCAGACTAGTGCGGTGACTTGGTTATGGAACATACTTAGGTCAAGACTGTTATAAAATGGAACAATGTTTTAAGAAGGTACTCTGGTTCATTTGTAGCACTGGTAAGGTCAAAATCTCTGATCATGAAGGCTTAGAACAGGAAAGAGCTGAGGAAAGAGCAACTTCATCAGGATTTACTGTTACCAAAGGAAAAGCTTCTCTTAAGTCAGACTTTTCATTAGCCTCTCATCACATGCAGCTGAGTCTTATTTTTTTTTTCCTTAATGATATTCAAAGATAGCTGAATTAATATCGAGTGAATATATTAAGTATTTTTCTGAGTGTTTTTAAGAAAGCAGTTGCACTAGTTTCCGAAAGCTTTTGCTAACAAATGGAAGGAAAACTGAGACTTGAGGTAGTGACTAAAAGATGATAAAAGGGAGAGAAAACTCTGGAATTTATTAGGAAAATATTGTATCTATAACAATTTGTCATGGTGAGATTTTTGATACTGTGAGTTCAGCTGAGTAGTTCATATTCTTTGTTAGTTGAGTGTGGTGAGTTCCTGTGTACTAATTCAGACAGATCATGGGGGGGCAGTTGAAAGATTTTGATTTTAAATGCCTGATTTACTTAAAAAAATACAGTTATGAATATATATGAACATTTTGCTAACTTCTGTTTCTTCTTGTTTGTAGATAATTGAATGGATATTCAGAAGCAGAGTTGCTAAAACTGACAGAAAAGTAAGTATGTGAGGGTTTTGGTTTTGTTTGGTTTGGTTTTGGGGTTTTTTTGCCCCCTCACAAAAATACATATCTGAGGTAGTGCTACTTCTGTTGACAGTAAATAAACCCTTGTGTCATGTTGATTCTTAACATCTGTAGTAATATTTTTATGTAACCTCATAAGTCAATATCCAGTGCGGGTTTTTTTTCTGTGAAAGTAGATAATGTTATTTCTCTTTCTGAATGTGCACTGCTGTTTCTTTTTCTTACTGATCATTTTTAATAGCTAGAACTACCTTTGTGAAGGGAAACTTCCAAAAATACAGTTCTGTCAATTTCTTTCCTATTTTCAGTGATGTATGGTATATAATTTGTCACTTTTTTAATAATCGGAAAGATTTCAGGTCTCCCAGGGAGGCTGTGAATGCTCCATCCCTGGCAGTGTTCAAGGCCAGGTTGGACGAAGCCTTGGGTGGGAAGGTTTAGTGTGAGGTGTCCCTGCCCATGGCAGGGGGGTTGGAACTAGATGATCTTAAGGTCCTTTCCGACCCTAACTATTCTATGATTCTGTGATTCAAGTTTGTGTTGTCTAACAGAGCATGACTAGAATCTCTTATGGCAATGGTTCTTTTCCACCTGTATTTAGTTAATAATCTTGACTTTGAAAGTCACCTTTCTCTGGAAAGAGGAATTTTTGTATTCTGCTGGCTCCCAATTTAAAACAGGAAAAATCTGTATGTGAAGAATGCATTTCACTTATGTATTTAAACCATGGAGCTCTGTACTAACTGGGTGATGTGTTTTAACCTTGTCCTGGGTTCAGCAGTAGCAGTTATTTTTCTCATTCTTAGCAAATTCCTCATGTGCACCACAGGAACTTTGTCCTCTTTCCGGATGGTGAGATGATAAAATAATTTGAAGTTATTATATTATATAAAAATGTAGGTATTCTTCAACCTAATAAATAGGAGTTGAACTCTTTCTAAAAAGAAGTCCTCTATTTTTAGCAAAGCAATATCAAAATTGCTATGAAGTATGTGTGTATGAATTTATATGTACACCTGGTATTTGCAATGTGCATATATTTCAATAGAGCTGTTTATAGTACCTAAGTCATGTAATTATCCTGATTATACCACACTAATTTCCAGGTTTTCGGTTGTTTTTGAGCGTACTGTGAGTTCATTAGTTTCTGTAAATAGATAGACTCACTTTTGAAAGTGTTAATTAGAAAAATAAGTTTATGTACAGGGCTTGTGAATAATGCATTATACTGGGAGAAGTCCAGGAACCTTTATTTCTATGCTTACTATCCTTTCTTCTGCTCATTATGAGTCTGGTTTTGGCTAATTGGATTTTTATTGTCTTTAGTGTCATATCGAAGAGATGAAATGTGGTCTGAAGGGCGATATGACTATGAAAGAGTTCCAAGAGAACGTCTGCCTCCAAGGATGCATCCTAATGTAAGTCTGTAGCATTTTTCTTTAGCATTATACTGTATGCCATGACTTGTATCGTAAGGGCTGGATTTATATACATATTTAAGTTCCTAGTATACCCCAAGATCTGGTTTTTTCATTCATTTAAGCCAACAGTCTAGCAAATGCATTTACACAGAGATAATAGGTTGCCTACAAAATTAAACTTGTCTGTTTGGTTTTGGGGATTTATTTTTTTTTCCAAATCTGTTGAAAATGTTTTAGAATATATGTATTGATTTTTTGTATATGTAATTCTTTCTGTTATTAAACACAGGATTTTTAATAACTTCTGGAGGACCAAAGGCCATACTATGTTGTATTTTTCCCTAGACTTTTTATTTATGTTAATACATCTTTGAAGTGCTGTGAGATGGTAGAATACCTGCTTTCAGTACTGTTGTTGTCACTGATGCAGTTTTTATGATGATGTTTAAAGTATAGAAGGAAATGTTTATAATAAATGTTGAAAATATACCCTTATTAAAGAAATTGTATTTTGGAGCATTGTAAGGGAAATGCTTATCAAGAAGAGAGTTGATAGAAATCTACTTTATAGGCATGGAGACTTCTATTATATGTTATGCTTGTAAAAGCAACTACAGAAGCTGTGCTTGCTGTGCTGTAGAATAACTTCAGAATGCTTTTAGAAAATCCCTGTGCCAGGGTTGAGTGATTTATTTTTTTTGAGCTATTACACCTTAAACAGATCATTAAGAATACTTTTTGATATTTCTGTTTGCATGCTGTGCAATGTACATTTGGCAAAGTAAAATTTCAGATACCTCTGCCTGTTTTCTGGCTTTTCTTTTAATTCTGAATGTTGGAATAATAGCACAGCTGACTTAGCATACTTTCTGGATTCCCTCTGCCATACATTCAGCTTGTTGTTTTGGAAGCATGCCAGTGTTGGTAACTTGGTAACTAATTACGTAGTCTTCTCTATTGAGTAGTGTATTAGTGTTTAGCTGCTCTGTGATGTTTTTAACTCTCTTTACAGGCAACAACAAAATTTGTGCTTTTTCAGCAAACTGGAAATCAGATAACTTTGCATAGGGGATTTAGCTGCTTTTCCAAAATATTTGTCATCAGCAATAAGACACAAGAAAAGGCAGAATACATTTTAACAGATATTATTTTCTTAATCAACTAACTTCTGTTCTAATGTGTTCTTGACTAACACATTGATAATTTAATTTTAACCACTGCAGCAGTGACATTCCTAAGTTCTTGCAGTCTTTCAAGCTGTCCAGAGAATAATGATGGCATATGCGTTGTGAAAATTCACAATTTATAAGACGTTATAAGCTCATTTTGATGGGAGAATTAACTCGATAGTTCAATGCTAACTCTATA
Organism: Lathamus discolor; assembly: GCF_037157495.1. Classification (NCBI taxonomy): domain Eukaryota; kingdom Metazoa; phylum Chordata; class Aves; order Psittaciformes; family Psittacidae; genus Lathamus; species Lathamus discolor. The sequence goes on along the minus strand of NC_088884.1, from coordinate 12,404,024 downwards.
GTACATGCGTTTGGAACTGGGGATGGAGGAACTAGCTGAATACACTCATTTATCACAATCAATGCCATCCATCTGCACCAAAACTATACCCTCAGTAGACAGGCAAACCAATATGTGGTGTCACTCTGCTTTATTGAAAGGTGGATATGAAGCTCCTTCTCATACAGCTCTGCTGATTCAAAATATTTGGCAGGCAGTTTCTGTCCTTGTAAGCCTGTACCATTTTATCTGTGTCCATGTATAGAGCTCTGACTTAATTTTGACTAGACAAGTAAAGTGGAATTAATTTATTCAGTGTGTGAATGTGCTTAGCATATGCTGATAGGTTAGTATGTTGGACCTGGGGCATTACAGTGGTACAGAATGAGGTTTTCTCTGATTTGAGAGAGCAAGAGAGTTGTCCTAATCTAATCTGGGTGCTAATTATATATCAAGTATAGATTATAGTTGAAACACATGCTTTCAGATCCTGCTAAACAGCATGAAATTACAAGCACTTAGCACAAGTAACCATAAGTGGGTACACCTTGAGGTTTCATGTAGCTAGTCTTCTGTATGTCAGTATAGTTATGTGATGGGGACTTCTGGGTAATGCTTAAGCATAGAGCATCTTAATTTTAGCTTCAGAGAACATCTTCTTTGTAAGACGCCAAACTAAGAAAAAATATACACATGGAGGATGTTCAGTGAGGCAAGGGTAGATGAAGCAGTGTGGCTGCGTATGAATGTGTATGTAATCTCTACTTTGCATCAGAATGTCTGTAGGCTGGCTTTGGATTGCCCTCTAGTGAATTTGTTGGGATGGTCTCTGAACTCAGAGCTAACTAATTTTTGCATGATGCTATTTAGTAGTTTGTGAATTTCATGTATTTTTCTACAAAAACCTTTGGTGCATTAGATTTTGACTTTTACTGTTAAAAAATTAAAAATAGTTCAAGTATCTTTCCCCCTGTCGAAATTGCACATGTTAATTCATGTATCTGCATTTATAGCTTGAGTTTTTAAGGCCCATAGAAAAATTATCTTGCTAGAGGAAAAAGACATTAAACATAAGATCTTGCATTCATGTTTTTGTTTGCAGTTGGCTTGTATAGTATTTGGTTCTAGAAAATTGAATTTGTTTCTTTTGCAACTGTGCAATTTGTGTTTAATTAAACTCACAGAGGTGAAGTTCAGGTTAGATATAAGGAAGAAGTTCTTTACTGTAAGGGTGGTGAGGCACTGGAAGAGGTTGCCCAAAGAAGTGGTAAATGCTCCATCCCTGGCAGTGTTCAAGGCCAGGTTGGACAGAGCCTTGTGCAACATGGTCTAGTGTGAGGCATCCCTGACCATGGCAGAGGGTTTGGAACTAGATGATCATTCCAACCCTAAGCATTGTATGATTTCTGTAATTGGTAAATGCTGTATGACATTTTTTTTTTTGAAGGAAATGCAGTAAATTAATTTTACATTCTAGCAAAAAGCTATACAAAACTTGCATTAAAAGAAAAACTGAGTGTTAAAACTTTGTCACTTGAACCAGATCGCCTACTGCATTGCATTGAGAAAGTGCTTATCTACTCAGATTAGCACGCAGATGTGAAGCAAGGACTGTCTTCTCTAAAATCTCCATAGCATGGAGGTTGTTATTGACATTAAGAAAATTGTTAGTACTTTTAATGGGTTCTTTGTTTTGCAGTCATTACAAGTGTACTTTCTATTGAATTCCTAAGTTAATGTAAAAGGCTCTGAGGAGCGTATGTAGCTAATGATTAGGAAAATAAATTAGCTGATGCTACTGCTTTAAAGTTTGAAAAGAAACTTAAACCATGTTACAAATTTTCCCTCTGTAATGAAACTTTTAATGCTTTAGGATTACATCTGAATGCTCTCCAATTAGATTTAATAAATTATTCCACCACCAGACTGGCATGATTTTTAATGTTGCTTGCTCCCTTGTGCTATTTCAGCTTCAAGATTATTATAGTGCCATATTTGGAAATAACATTTTGTTTTACTTTTGTGTATTCACTACAGATTTCCAGCTGTTAAAAGCAATATGATTTTGTTTGGTTTGTGATTTAGGATAATTACCATAGAGTAGTAAACGTTGGGCCCAAGAAACCACCACTGCTTGAAAGACCTGGAGAAGGGAATTACAGTCGGTATAATGATTATGGTCACGCTGAGTACAGAGACTATGAAGAGGGTCGCAGTTTTGGCCATGACCGAAGAAGTGGCCCTCCACATCGAGGTGTACGTAAGGTGATTCTTCTTGCATGTTTATGATATTTGTGTTCTTGTTAATGCTTGAATATTGAACAATTAAAATACTGTTTCAGACAGAGCATTGATGTTACTGCTGTTCTCACAAACTGTAATAGAATCAATAGAAAAAACATCCAGGCTTTGATACTTGGTGCTTTTTTGCAGTTACTGTGCTTCTAAAATTCTTGTGATTGTATGGTAATACCTGTTTGCTGCTTCTTGTGATTCCGAGCTACTCTATTGACTTAAAAAAGAGCCCTTGTCTCACTCTGTGGGAAGCTCAGAGCCTGAACTGGGGAAACAAAAGTGTCCGGAAGTCCTCTCAGTAATGCAGTGCAAAGTTACCTGGATGAATAAAAGAATGATTGGAAAATCTTTGTATTTAACAAGTCCTTGCACACGCAACTTGCTGAATATTTTATACCTGTCCTTCTAATTCTCACAGTTGTTCACTTTTAATAATTCTGGCATGATGCTAAACACATTTTTTTATGCCCATTAGCTACAGTTAAGTACAAAATTTATGGTCCCTTTGACATGTCATTTCTGTTGCTTCCTCCAATCCAGCTCTGAAATTCTGTAATTTCAAACTGTTAGTGATAATTCACGTTTCAGTAAGGAAATTTTTATTTAACAAATGTCTATGTTTCTACATATTCCTATGTCTATGTATTTATTATATTCCTACATATGCAGTTCGAAATTTTTTGTAGTTTTTGTTTTGTACAGCATTGCAAAGTTTTTCTCTTTAAGTATCAATAAAGAAAGATAACAGGAGGAATGGGGTAGAGAGGAATTTTACTGTGAATGACTAATACTTTCTTTTAGCTCATTAAATGCTTTGGTTTTGCAGTAAATAAGTACCATTTGGCAATCAGCTGTACCTGACATCTGATATTAAGATACACATCACACATTTGTTTTGCATGTATATTTTCCAGGATGAATCAGGATACAGGTGGCCAAGGGATGATCATCCTTTAAGTCGGCAGCCTGAATACAGGTATTTTATAAGACTTTACAGTACTGTTGTGCATAGACCGGGACTATTAGGTAATTTTTCTTTGTTATCAAAACAGCTTGTAGAGCAGAAGAGTAAAATGGCAGGGATGTGGGAAAGGTCATCTTTTGAAGTAAAAGCTGGTAGTGGAAAAGTGGTTTCTAGTTGTATTATTTGAACTGCAGATTAAATAAATGGTGTGACATGAAAGTCTGTATTTTAGTATTTGTTTAGTAAGGATAGGATAGGAGGATAGGATAAGGAGGCGTAATGATAGCAACTTTGGGTTGTTAGCCTGGATCTTTAAATAATGTGGTGCATCTCCCTGATCAGACACACTTTTTACATGACTTCAGAGAATTTTTTGGTCTAGTATTTGCTTCCGTGACTGCATTACCTTGGGGCCCCAGTACAGTGGAAGGATACCTGCACCTTTTTAAATGCTGGTGGAGTGGATAATGGGATTGCGAAGTTTACCATAGCCTTGTTCTGACCTTCTCATTTTCTCAGCTGGACTGATGAGCAGGTATTTCCATCCTACATTTTATTAATTCCTGTGAGCACTTCTTAGGCTGTACCTCATGTTCTCATCTATGAAATGTAAGGAATGGTATTAAACAGTAGGGCTCTAACGTATGCATGCCTGCAATGATTAGTTGATGTGATAGATGAAGTGCACAGAAGTGTTACACTCAAAATTTATGGACAAGGATGAAACTCGCCTTAAATATTCAAACAAGAATTTGTTGTTAATATAACTGAAATATTAACAGCTTAATCTGCAAATGGCTGTACTTTTGTATGCCGTATCCTGTGTTTCCACTTCTCAAAGTGTCTGCTATTATACCAGGCCTGTATTTCTATACACTGCCTCATGGTGTTAGCCATAAATATCTCATTCTACATAGAATAACTCCTTGTTTATGTAAAACTCGTTGTACCATATAGAGATCCACAAAAGTAAACCAAGTTAGTTATAGACACCTGGTCAGTTAGAAAAATTACTGTTAAACCTGCACCAAGTTAAAAAATAAAAGACTTCAGACAGGTCAGGAAAAGCTTGGACAGCAAACTTATGCTTGCTTACAGCCTCAGTGTTGAGGCCTTGCAAACTCAATATGAAGCTGTTAGTAGCAATGACAATACAGCACGAAGCATTTGCAGCAGATCCGTATTCCTTTGGATGTGATGATTTAGACGTAACAAGGTTATTACATATCCTCACTATTAAGAAAATCCTTCATATACCATTAGGGTCTCTGTCCACTCAGCTTCTTTTAAAATTGCATTCTTGGGGCTGGAAACACTAGTGAAGGATTTTGAAAAGTAGTGTCAAAATTCTTCATCTTTTCCTTCCACTTCAGAAGAATCAGAGTTAGTTGAAACTCTGGGGGGAGGAAGATGGTGAAGACAGTTAATGCCAGGCCGTTTCTTTTACACAGAACAAGAGTGGCACCCAGTGGTCAAAAAAGATTGCCTTAAATCCATCCTGACTTTTTCCACTTAAAATGTGAGGATAGAATGTCAGCTTTTTTTCCTGAAGGCTTTCAAAATGTGTTGTGTGACCAGTGATATCCTATCTGAGTCTTGATATTTCAGAATATGTAAATATTCTGAAACTGCAATAACTGCAGTAACACTGTGGAAGAACCTGTAAACGTACTTGGTTCAGTTGAGAGTATGGGAACGTATTTGCGATTGAATGAAGCCCTCCTGATTTCTTATACAAATATTCGTTAGTATGTCAGAAGCCTGATTATACCGAAGAGTACAGGAATAGTGAATAGCCTTGGATGTAAAATCCAGTGATCAAACTGCTAAGCACTTGTAGCATTACATGCTTTGTAATAAACTTAATTATGATTTTGTGCTTATTGCTCACTATTGAGTTGTGTAAGGGATCTCAACAGAGGAAACTGAAGTATAGTACTTGGTACATGTTGTCTCTGGTGGTAAAAATACTGATTACTTCCTATTTCAAAGACATTTACAGTATAAAACACGAGATTAAAAATGATTACATGTGAAAATGCTTTCTCTTTGGATAGGATGAAAGTTATTTAGGTAAAGTTTTTCTGGAGGATATATAAGTTTATTTTTTTTTTAAGTGGTAAAAGGAGATATAAGATTATTTTAACCAGAAGAACATTTTAAAAAGTTGCATGGAACATGGCTAAAACATAGTACAAAGTTAGATTTGTGAGGCTAAAGACACTCAGGAGATTTGTAGATTTAATTGGGTTTTCATAGGCAGTACCATGACTGTAAATTCAAAAAAGAATAGCTCTTTTATTGACAGAAATAATCAGCTTTCTTGAGTATTTTCAAAAACTCATTCACCAGCTAAATGTGTGCTGTAAGAAGTTGTTTTCAATAAGATGTTCAGCAGCTCTTTTTTAGCTTTAATCCTTCACACTCTCCTGCTTTGATTTTTGGCAACTGTCAAAAAGTAGTTTCTCATATCTTACTCTTTCCATTTTTGTTCCCCTTGTCATTCTTTGGAGTGCTGAATAAACATCACTCGAGATTCTCCCAAAGCTGCTTATCTGGAGTATCAAAACCCCTTAAATGATGCAGAACTGGGGATGTGTGAAAGTTTCCTATGTTGAATAAAGCAGCTGTTAGGGATTTTTAAACATCGTGGATTTTTTTTGTTTGTTTGGTCTTGTTTTATGTTGCTGCTGTTTCATTTGTGGATTTTTGTTTAAGCTGTTTGTCTTTTCCTTAAAAAATTCTTAGTTAGCGGTTGTGTAGCTGTGGCTTGAGCTGTGATGTGTCCACTGACCAGCAGCACTTCTCTGAGAGTGACAGGAGGATTGCTGAAGATCTACCACTTAGCTTAGTTGCCTTTTTTTTCTTGCCTTTTGGTTAAACAAATGCTGTTTAACATCTCAAGGCCAGGTTGGAGAGGACCTTGAACAACCTGGTCTAGTGGGAGGTATCTGTGCACATAGCAGGGAGTGGACTGGAACTAGGTGATCTTAAGATCCTTTCCAACCCAAACCATTCTGTGACTCTTAGGGAGTTGTGCTTTAGTTTCCAAGCTGCTGTTCTTTGCCAGTAGTCTGTCACTGAGCTGAGTATTACTGACCCTTCTGCTCTTTTCTGGACCATGCAGTTCTTGCGAGTTGTTAGCCCTGTTTGATGCTATGCTCAGGGAGCAGCTCTCGTTGTGACCATGACTTCTGGATGGTAATATATTTTATTTGTAAAAAAATAAAATAATTCAGAGGCTGTGCTGGGCATAGATTTCAAAATGAGTTGCCAGCCCTTTTTCTCTCATTCTGATGTTAATTGTGTAACCTGTATAACAGTTACAGCGTGGCTTGAAGTGCTTCTTGCTTTGAGCGTCTTTGGCATACATAAAGAATTGTACATCAAAGCAGAACCTCTTAGTTTAGAGAACAGAGGATTTTCTGAACACATTATGACAGTTTTGATGCTTTGGTTACTGATGCTATGAGAATTATGAAACTTGGAAATTATGAGAGGAGTAGAGATCAATCAACACATTCTTTGTACATTTATCTTTTACTAATGCTGATCACTTCTGGGGCTGTGTTACTGTTTGTCTTTAGTGATATATCAAATGTATTTATTCAAAGCACTCAAATTATGTTACGCATATCAGATTTTTTGAAAAGTTGTGAAGACCTAGGCTGTTACATGTTGAAGAATTCCAGTTTTGTGGTACTTCTCTATGGGCCTCATAGCAGTGGATTTTTCATACAAGTTCATTTTTATAAAGTAGGATGAACGTCTCAGTGCGAAATGCTTTAGAAGATTGTTAGCTGCTGTTCACTTTAGTCATGCCAAATTTTAATCCTTTTGCGTGCACAGAGCATTACTTCATTCTTTTTTTTTTTTTTTTTTCAGCCAAACTGAGTTCGTAAGATGTGAAATATGTGAAACTTGGCAACTTGAGATGAGCAAGACTCATCTTCAAAGAGAAGTTACAAAATAACGCACTTGTAAATCCCAGCTATGCAGACATTAAATTTGATCCTTAAATTTATCCGAGGTCCAGAATTTTGTGAAATAAGGATTGCTCTGTTTGTAGACCAAGTTCTCTGCATCAGTAGTAATGTTGGTTCATATAGCATAGACTCCTGAGAAGTGGCTCATGTAGGACATTTCTTATTTCTTCTCTCTCTCAAGTTGTTGATAAAAATTAGGTTTTTAGTGAAGGAAACTTACTACTACTATATGTGGGGTTTTTTTATTGGTGGTTGTTTTTTTTCCCCATGCCCTTTGTGAAATTAAGAAGTAGTCTTAGTCAAGTCTTTGTGCATTTGTGTATATAAACAAATCTGCTCATCTGTGGAGTGCACAGGAAATATTTTGTAATAAGTAGGAATAATAAAGTAATTTTGATTGTAGAAATAAAACTAACAAAAATGTTCAATTTAAACAGTTGTGATCTGTGAACAACTAAGATTGATCAGTGAGTTTTGTTTTGGAAATCTTTTAAATCAATAGCACATTTTATATGGCATTCTGAACATAATCTTGCAGTTACATCTTTAGGGTCATAAAGCTAAATATACCCCAGTTTTTGTAGATGCATAAACTCTCACAGTGAGATTGTGTTTACCTAAATGGAGAAAATTGGTAGCAAGGTGGGGGAGTAAAGCCCAGCAATTGTGGCTTTCTGATCTCTGCTTGAAGTACCCTTCCATTTGGTGATTAACCTTTGCAGGTGCAATATGTGATGACAGGATGTTTCTAGATGAGTGGTCTGAAGATTGTAAATTTAGAAGAAAATTGCTATTTGGCAAGAATGGTTATTTTGAACCAAAACCATTGATGAAAGAGTCTCCAGATAGAGTCAGTGACCCTTAACTTCTTTCAGTAAAGCAGGATTTAATATTGAGGGTTCAGATGTGTCATAGGCCAAGGCAGTTATCTTTACATTATCACTGTGCAATCACCTTTGAATTACAGGGGGTAGCTTGTTTCTTGGGTTTTTTTCCTCCCTGTATGTATTCTTTAATGAATGAAACAGTGAACCTGTTTAAATATTTTATGCTCATTTAAAGTGGCATATTAGATTGTGGGAGGTCTTCAGGCATTGGATTTAAACTCTCTTACAATGTAAACTGGTCTTTGTCTTGCTTACAGAAGAAAAGCGTAGCCAAAGGGATTTATGAGATGGTGCTAAAAATGTACATAAGTCTGCTGTTCTGTTGCAATATTTCACAGGTCTTAGGGGACACCATACAAGAACCTCATTCTTTATTAAAAAAACTGTGTGGAGGGAAATGAATATGGCAGTCACCCAAAGTAAATGGTCTTGCTTTTGACAGAGATTGATAAGCAGAGTTCTAATCATATTCATTAGCACATGCCTTTTCCTTTTAATAAATAAATAAAATCACTGCCAGAACATTGAACCTCTCAGGTATTCACACAAATTGCTAAAGTAACTTGTTTATTCATATATGAAATTACTGTTTCCTTATAGTAGGTCATTGTGGTAGATTCATTATGCCTGTCTGCAACTCCAGGCAAGGACTTGTCTACTGAAATCTTTAGTTCAGAAGACCCATTGTATTAGTCTGCTAGGTAAATTAGTTTACCTTGGCTTACGATATTTAGTGGGGGGGGTAAAGGGAAGACTTAAAACTTTTTGGAACAAGGTAATAGGTAATAGATAACTTAGTTATCTAGATAAGTCAATTCTAGCTTACACTAGTATTTAATGACTTCTTAATACGCTTCATGTCTTATGCAGTAGTCTTACTGATTCAGTAGTGACTTTTTTTTGAGAGCTGTTCTGCTCACCACCTCTAGCTCTTTTGTGCTTGGGACAACCAATTTGTTTGCAAACTGAGATTTATGGTTTCTAATTTGAGTTCTGTTACTTGGGCAAAATTATGTATGTCTAATAGTATTACGAATGCTTTGGGTTCCTTTAGACCATGGCTTTTTATTTTGAATGGAGTCTTAAGAACTCAAATCTTCTCATGCAGATACTACTTAGAGTTTTAAAACTGCCCTGTGCTGAAGACTGTATATAGTTAAGAACAGGTCAGAACTGTCCACTGTTGAAGGTCAATGCAGTTGACAGTAAAAAGGTTTCAATTCAGGTAAGTCTGAGTTTGTTGCCATGATGAATCTCTTTCCTCTGTTTAACTTAAAACCCAGAGGCTTAAAATGTGTGAGCGCTGGCTGTTTTCTTACCAAGAATATTGTGTCAAACTGAGTTTCTGCTGTTATTAATGTTGGTTGGACCTGCTTTGTTTGCATCTAGAATTATACAAAAGCTTCATTCAAAGCACGACTGCTGTCACTACACTTCTGAAATGTTTGTCACTTGAGAGAATGGGGAGAAAAGGAGACATTGGTGCCTAAGCTTGCAATTGTAGATTTTTTTTAAGCTGTTTTTTGGCCCCCACACTATAACATAAAAATATGGGGAGGAGGTAAAAATTCTTCTTATTTTCAACTGTATTTTTTTGCATGTTTCAGCTAATTGTGGGATTATTCTGTAAGATGAATGTTGCTTTCTCTGGCAGGTAGTTGTAGTTGCTAAATGATTGCTTTTAATTTTAAAATATTTTAATTTGCATAACGATTGATTGTGACCTTTATTGAAGGCCTGTTTTCTATTTCTTTGCAGAATTTCTCATTGCAATTCCAAACCATGTTTGCTTTCAAAAATTACTTGCTGTTAATTTTGTTCATTCTGCAGGGTCTTGCAGAACTCTGTTGTGATTGCAGTTTCCATCTCTGGTTGAGGGGAAGGAGTTTAAAGTCATAAATTTATGTCTTGAGTATGGATGTATTGATCATTTGATTTCTTTTTCTCATGTTCATTTCTCCTGACGAGCTTCTGAGGTCAGTGCCAATATCTCTGCCATTCAGCCAGGACCCTGGAACCTCCTGCAGGAGTCTGAGTTGGTGGGAGACTCCTTTGACTGTTGTTGGCTACAGAGGGTTCTGGCTGTTCTGTTTCATTTTGGAATGATGTTGTGAAGGCTTTGTTATTCTAATCAAAACATTTCAAAGTTTCTTATATATGGAAATTGTCAAATTACCAGAACTTCCCACTACCTGATTTTTTTTTCTCCTGCTGAACCTGTAAATATGCAGCCTCATGCAGTAGAGCTTACCCTTTGTATGAGATGTAGAATGGTTCTAAACCTTGATTTTTAACTCCTGCTGAGAGCCATAAGAGAAAACTGGGTGTGCTTGGTTTTGAAAAGTATGATTGCAAATAGGTAATTTCAGTCTGATTCTGTGCGTATGATACTGTGCTTATACTTAAGTCTTCTGAAATACTTCAGTTATGTTTAAGTATGTTCTCTATGTTGTGACTCTAAAGGATTGACTAAAGACAGGTAGGTAGAATCTTCTTAAAGAATGTTTTGATCATCTTAAAAGCCCAGTCTGAATTATTGTTGAGTAAGAAACAGCTAGGTAGTAAATTGGTTTCTAGGTATTTATTTGACTAGAATTACAGTGAAGACAGCAGATTTGGTAACTAAAAACCTAGAAGTTCTTATCATCGCAGTTCTCAACTGTTCTCATGTCTTTATTCAACTTGCTGTTGATCCAAAGCTATGTTATGTTTTAAGGTTTTGTAGCTGTTGGTGTATATAACTGTTTCCCACTTCAGTTTTTGCAAGGTTGTAAATTGTCAAATGAGATTGGTGTCATCATTATGTTTTTTAACAGTGGTTACTGTGCAAGAATTACAGCTGTTATTATGTTATGGTATACGTATAAGGAAAAATTCAGTAGTGTGTGCAAACTCAGTTAAAGTTTGTAGTAACATCGGTTTGTTGCTTAAAACTGAATCGCATTTAGAGAAAAGATGTTTACATAATGCTACTAAACTGTAAGGAAATTCTCTGTTCACAATGTATGATAGGGCAGCATGCCTGAAGGTAAGATTACGTACCTTTACACTGTAAGATCTTGGCTAACACTTCTCTTTAAAGAAGACTTTAAAAAGCAAGCTCATCTGGTCCCATCTTATAGCTAACATTATAATCAGGATATAGATGGTATCAAACTAGCAAGTTAATGCTGTATTGGGAAATAATGAGGCAAACTCCCATGGGTATCACTTGATTAATCTGGAAAAGTTTCCTAACAAATATGTTGCTAGGTACTGAGAGACAGTGGGGAGGGAAAGAGAGGGGAGTCTCCCTTTGATCCAGACAGCTACTGTTAAGATGGCATCTAAGTAAATCATCTCAACCACCAGCCAATGAATTGGCTTAATGGATGTAGTCATGGCTTTCTCAGGATGGGGAATATTGTCACAGAGGACTTGTACATAATTTCCCTTAGGAAAATAAATTCTTCATGGAACCTAATTCTTCTTGAAACCTAAGTTCCAAGGACTTGTTTATTGTATTTTGAATACACTAAACATTTCAGGGGGTTTAGTTCCCGTTGTAGGAGGCTGGGATTACTAGGATACAGCAGAGAGGGACAAATTTGGTGTGATTTTCAGTTTAGGCATCCTTTTGTTAAGCATTTTGCTGCAAAGAGAAGATTTTTTGATATGCCATTTCTACCTACTGCTGCATTTGAATGTGCTATGATCTACGTCTGAGGAAAAGTTAATCAATACAGCAATTGCATAATTCATGCCATTGGTATTATTTTTGAAAGGTGATGCTATTTTTGCATGCTAACAAATGATTATTAATGTTAGTCTTGACATTTATTCCTGATACATATTTGCATACCCTTACAAAGGTTCTGTCCCTTGTATACAAATCTTTATAGTATTAGTTTGTGACTTGGTAACAAATGCTTTTGTCTAAGTGGAACCAAATATTGATGCCATGACATGTAACAGTGTTGTCAGTATACTGTGGAAATGTCTTTCTCTTCTGAAATCTGACTTACAACAGTTCCATGTGTTAAATGAAGTCCTACCTTACCTAGTCCAGTATGCCTAATTATTTTTTGGAAATAATGTTAAAGAGTGTGTTTATGCAATTTGGAAGCAGAATGGAAAAGCTATTCTGATGTGTTGCCTTACAGGACAGTTTGGGTTGGAAGGGACCTTTTAAAGATCATCTAGTCCAAACCCTGTGCAATGAGCAGGGACGTCTTCAACTAGATAAGGTTGCCCAGAAATACATCCAGCCTGGCTTTGAATGTGTGCAGGGATGGGGAATCTGCTACCTCTCCGGGCAACCTGCTCCAGTGTTTCACAACCCTCATCATAAAAAAACTAATTCCTTATATTGAGCCTGAATCTCTCCTCTTTTAGTTTAAAACCGTTACCCCTAGTCCTATTGCAACAGGCCCTACTAAAAAGTTTTGTCCCTATCTTTCTTATAAGCCCCATTTAAGTATTGAAAGTTGCAGTAGGGTCTCCCTAGAGTCTTCCCTTCTTTAGGCTGAACAATCCCAACTCTCTCAGTCTGTCCTCATAGCAGAGGTGCTCCAGCCCTCTGAGCATTTTCCTGTCTCTCTGCTGGACATGCTCCAACAGGTCCATGTTTTTCTTGTACTGAGGACTCCAGCACTGAAAGCAATACTCCAGGTAGGGTCTCACCAGGGGGAATAGAGGGGCAAACCAACTCAGGTTTGATGAGGTAGTAAGCTTAGTATGTATTCTACAACTTTATCTTGCTAGTTGCGTTTTTTGGAAGAATTTTGTACAAGGATTATCTAAGATTATGTTAACAGAGGAGATTGAAGTGACAAGAAGTGCATCATCTTCTTCAAAAACTCTTCAGTCACTGTTTTATTCCTTACTAAAACTTCTCTGTTAAATAGTGTTCTGTTTAAAGATGTATCTTTGAATCTGCCTTTATTGCTTACAGCCAGAATATTGTGCTTTCAATGTTGCTTAGATATGTATGTATATTATTTTTAGGGTAAAAATATTACTTCTTTGAGTCTTAATGATGGTGACTTTACTATAAAATTCTGTCAAGGGACCTATTTTTTTAATAATAAATGTTATGAATGCAGTAAGGGGATAGGTATTACTACAGTAAGAATTGTATTTCCACAGCAGTTTAAACCTAGGTGAGCTAGTTTCAAGTCTTTCCCTCTCCCTGTTACCATTTTGGGTGTTTGTACTCTTCAGTGAGCTGCTCCTGCTGGCTAACCCACTGCGATCAATTAAATAATTACCTACCAGTTTGGTTGCCTGAGAGAAAATATCAGTGCCAGATAAATGCTATTGCCATGGAGAAGGAATATGGATTCAAGGAACGTTGAGAGGGTTAGGTTTGTAGCAGCATCAGTTTAAATCAGTTCATCTCTCCTGGAGCTACGCCTTGGAGTTACCTGTTATTAAATCACTGAAATATCTGAAGGCATATAGTAGTTGAAAAAGGATTTTTAATAAAAAAATTACTTGAGTAGGATGGCTTATTTCTGTGTTAAACAGATTCAGGAAAGTGCTATTTGTAATATATAGGTATTGGCATTAAAAAAAAAAAAGGCAAGCAATATTAGTGTATATTATAGTGATTGTAAACTGGAAGTGAAGGGAAAAAGCCAACTGGAAAAAAAGATAAAGCTGCATGGCTGAATGATTTATAAGAGGAAATTGGAAATGTCTGTCTTGGGGCTTTCTGATTTTGAGCAAACTACGTACTTAACAGGGAGGAATGAGCTCAAATAAAGGAAAAAAAACGTGGGTTTTTTTCTTCATATATATATAATGTCTTGAGAAATCCAGAAGGAGAGGTAGTTTGCTAACTTTTATTTAAATGTGGAAGTTTGTGTAACTATTACAAAACTTTGGGGCATAAGCAAATGAAACCTATTGACCTAATTGCTTCATATGTCACTTTAAGAATAAAAATATAGCTATTTGTGGAGAGTTTTTCTGATACAGAGAGAGATGGAGTGTTTTTCTGATTTATAGATCTCATTAAGGGATTTGGAAAAAGAAGAAAGCTAAATATGATAAGGGTATTGTGTGCCAATATAAGATATTAGCGCTTACAAACCTGTTCCACAGTTCACTCTTTCATTTTTGCAGGTATTTATTGATAGTGTTAGAAAGTCAGCGACAAGTGTTGATCCAATCAGTACATGCTACTACTACAGTGCGCTACTTGTTGCTTTCTGTTAGCGTAAGTAAACTAACAGCATTCCGCATCATACAGATGAGAAGCCTGAAGAGCTCATTTAGCAGATATTTCATGGTTTCTGGGATCTTCTGTTTAAAAATTTGAAAGATAGCCTTCGGGAGAAAGCGTTATAGCTTGCTGAACATAAGAGTGAACCTAAAAATACAGTGCAAAAATACTTCCTTCTTTCATTAGACAAATGCTTGCCTACATTGAATTGCTTGTCAAGCACTGACTGTAAGTAAAAATCAAAACAAACCCCAAAGCCCCAAATAAAATCCACAAACAACCCCCCAAACCCAACAGAACAACCCCACCAAATCCAGCACCTCCCCTCCTTTTGTTTAGCCATTTGGCGATATAAAGTTGTGTGACTCTATAAACAGCACATATTTTTCTCCACAGCTTCATGTAATTTTCTGCACTGATTTAGAAAGTCTTTTAATAAGTAAAATTCTTTACAAATTTTTGCTGAACTATTCACTTGTGTTTCATAGTATGTTACTGTCCGCAAATGCTTGTTCTCGGTACCTTTACGTCTGCTTTGGGTGGTTCTTGGGGATTTTTTTCATCTCCTACCCCATCAGCCTCACATTCTGTGGTACCACAGGCAAACTTGAAAAAGTTCTTTCCCATGTGCTGGTCTCAGTGTCTGAGGCAGGATGACAGTAAATGTGCAAGCCCCTGCTTAGGATGGTCTGTCCAGTTAGAACTTTCTCTAGGACAGTAGGGATGATGAGTTATCTCTGGTCTGTTATGGTATCAGGATGGAGGGGTATGGGTATGTGAAGGGTATGCAAAGATGCAGTATTGTGCTTCCTGTCTTCCTTCTAATTTTAAGCTTGTATATTTAGATACAAGATTTGAATGGTTTCCATTTTGAATTAAGTCTGTTTAGGAACTGATTCAGTCGCTACTACATTGAGAACCCTATTCTTTAAGCTAGTTATCTGAACTGCTTGACTTCTGAGATGATATGCTGCTCAGGAAGTTGAGCGTTTCAGGTCTGTCCCAGCAGCAGTGTTTGTCAGTAAATACTTTATCAGTGAAATTCTCTGCTGTTGTAGTTGTAGCTCTTAACAGAAATTGTAACTTAGTCCATCACTTTAAGCAAATATGTATTCTGGAGCTTTAGACCTATGATTTATTTTCTCTTGTAGAGAAATTGCAGGGACTTCTTTTCAAAAAGAAGCCAAGATCACATGCATTTGAATGCAATTATTTTGTCTAATTTGCTCTTCATTTTTCTAATAAACATATTTTGTCTTTATTCTTCATACCATTGTAGCAAGCTGTTTGCTTAATTCTTTGGAACTTAAATCTGTGTTTTCCTGGACTCTTTATTTGTTTCTTGTTCTTCTGTCCTTACCTGTATGGTTGACCTTAGTTTCTCTGTGTCAGGTAATAGAGTTTGAGTTTAAATATGCTTTTATTTTGCAGGTTTCTATTCCTGCAAATGCAATAAAGTACATTATTGATGACAGTAGGAAAGAAGGTACTCTTTACTAAGGATAAAGAGCAGTGTAATCTGATTCCTGGTTTCAGTTGAAATGCATAGCTTTACTATTCAATTAAAGGATATAGAGGCATTCCTTTCTAATGTATGATATTCAGGTCGTCTTAGATTTTATTCCCTGATCTGTCATCATGTCCTGAGGTGGGTGGGGAGGTGAGTTTAGTAGCTTTTATACTGAGTGAGCTGGACAAATGGCATCAGTGAGGAGTTTTGGTGTTTGTGAATGATGACTTAAGCGGTACTACATGCAGCATAAATATCATGAGGCATTTATATGTTTTTTATTTTTGCTGTACATTTGGTATGTCTTGTTACCCTTTTCTATGTGAGTTACCACTATTTTGCAATGCCTGTTTCCTTTTGCCTTCATGCGGAAAGCTCTTAATAAGATTGCGTTGTCTAGCCCTAATTACATTAATTTCATTTAAAACAAATGCAGATACCATTTACCAGTACTGCAGTTACTTGCTTAGTCATAAAATGTTGAAAACCAGTTGTAAGAAATCTGTCATCATTTCAAATGTTCAAATGAAAGCCAATGGAACTAGATGCAGTTAGTTTTATCTGCAGTGGTGTAACTCACTGTATTGTTTTAGCTTATGATAAATCATCGTAAAGATCTTTGAACAATAACGACATTATTGTAAGTCTGTGAAGCAGAACTAAAGAGTAAATTGTTGCTTTGTTGCATGGACACACTGGGTATTTTGGAAAGAAAGGAAATGAGTTCTGGGAGAGAGGATGGTGGCTGTAATCTTCCACCGCCTACATTTACTTTGAAGATATTAAAAGTAGAGGTGTTCCTTGACTCTCTGTGTTTACTTTTCAGATGTTTTTAAGACAGCAAATCATTTGAGAAACTTGGAGGTCGGGGTGTAGTACGCTTTATTAAAGTTTTCCCCATCATCTGAACCGTGTTGGTAGCTCTGCCAGCCCCTGCAGTGTCCTGGCAGGGCAGGCAAGAGGCTTTTTTATTTTAATTTCGCTCTTCCTCCTCCTTCCCCTTGCCTGTGTATTATGAGACAGGGGAAGTGTATTGAGTTAAGAAGCATGGTTCAAATCTTCTCTTTTTCCTCTCTTTGCACTGAAGTCTGGTTTCTCAGGAGATACATATAATTTCCTGAAATTATTTATAAAACTTTGTGTTACTTTTAGGCAAGGTTAGTAATCAATCCCAAGCCTATAAATGGGATCTCTAACCCCTCTGACAACGGTAATAATCTTTCTCAGATGGAAGGGGTCACATAAACTTACTTCTCTGTTGACTGTTTATCTCCAGGTGATAAACTGTGCTCACTTGTGAGTTACTGAAAGAGCCTACAGTTTCTGCTCCACAGCGATACGCTGTAGAGTTGCTAATCTATTCAGTGCAGTATCAGAAGTGTGAGTTACCTCCTCTGTGGCTGGACCACATCGTATATTAATGTTTTAACTGAAAAGATGGATGTCTGTATTGGGATGTAGAAGTCCAAGAAGCATATAGTATTGTACCCTGTTGCCCGGTAGCATGAATTCAATGAGAGCAAACAGATTTCTCTTACAAACAAGATTTCTTCCTGTGTTGCATGTGATGTGCTTTCGTGTTCCCAAGTACACCTCCGTTCTCAAGCATTTCACATAGAATCATAGAATAGTTAGGGTTGGAAAGGACCTTAAGATCGTCTAGTTCCAACCCCCCTGCCATGGGCTTGGACACCTCACACTAAACCATGTCACCCACATCTGCCAAGTAATTTAATTTTGCCTTTATGTACTCTAAAAATGCAAACTGGTACACCAGTTTGTGTTGGTCTTTGTTTCACATAGCTTAAGCTGTACCCCTCCCTTTTGTAAATGAGGAGGTTTCCACTAACTCTGTTTCCCCCCAACATTGCTACTGAATGGATTGCAGGTCTTAAAATGGCAGGGAGGGGTGAGAACAGACGTACTTGGCGTGGTAATGGTAGCTTAGGAAAGATGGTGTCTCTGATCCTTTGGCAACTGTAAATCTCCTCTGTGTTGTATTCCCTTGGTCTCCTGCTGTGCAGAAGGCTTGTACCTTTGTTCTGTATTTGTGGTTTTCCCTCCAAGAAACTGGAATTTGGTTAATGGTGATAACTGTTAGGCTTGTGTTCTTCCCTCAGCTGCCCTTTATGGATGTTATATCAAGGTATGGCTGGTTAGTTATAAAATTTCAGGAGCTCATCCAAGATTATCAGCTTCAGTGAGAATTTAATGGTCACGTTTCGTGGACGTTAAACATTCTAATGCTTCCTGTTGCAATACTGCCGGGAGAACTACATTGCGCTTTCAGGACTAAGTGCAAGATATGAGTACGAAATATAAAGAGAAGAGGGATTCTGTATGAAAGCAATTGATCCTGTATTTTTTATTAAGGGCAGTAGTTCTATTTTAAAGTTAGAGCTGAGCACAAAATTTTGCATCTCTATTAAATATTGTCCCTGCTCAATAAACCTTTTGAGTATGTGTTGGAATCTGAAGCATGTGCTTAACTGCTTTGCTGAATTGGGGCCTTCATTACCAAATTGCAGGTGTATGTTAGCTTAAGTATTTAAGGAAAAAAAACAAAAGTAAAACAATGCTTATTTTGTTCTGTTCAGTGTCGTTTGTTATATTAATGGAAAGCATCAGAAATGCTGTGCTGTTGCTATGCTGTCTGAAAAAGATTTAATATAGTTAATGGCTTGAGTGTTTAGTAAGAGATACGGTCCAGTTAGGAGCTAACATGGAGTGATGAAATGAAAATTTGAAAAATGGAAGTTAGAATCTACTGTTTTGTGCATAATGTTATTGTAGAATGAGGCTTTTAAATGTTTTCCTGTTTAAAAGTGTGTTTCAGTGGTATTTTGTAAATTCTTATGTGGATATTAGAGCATTTATTATGTGTGCAGTGGCTGGGGCTCTGTAAACATTTCCATAATAACCTTCTCTGTGTACTAGGGCTTCATAACTTGGTCATGAAAACGTGTTTCGGGTGTAAAAGTGGTGTACTGGTCTGCCAGAAAGCTTGTGCTTTAGAAATAAATAGGATTATTTAAAAAGAGATGTTTAGAAGGAAACTGAAGAAAAAATGTGCTGTACATAACTCATTCTGGATAAATATTTGATCAATATGTTCTTTAATAAATAAAAAACCCCTACTTAACTAGACAAACTAGTTCAGTGGTGAGCTAATCTTTCGATTATTCTTAAAGTCTGAACTTTTTCTCTATTGCTACGTAAAATATTTATACATGTAATGCAGATAAAGCGGTAGTTCCCTATTTTCAGCTGTGTCTCATAGGTTAGCGAACTCGCCTGGCTTCTTCAGATTTCTTTCTGCTAAATTTAAGGGGACAAAGAGATTTGAGTGTTTTGCCATTAAATGTGTTTTCTCAGACTCTGATAATTTCAGTTATTCTTTCTGGAAAGTCTCATGTTAATCTACACAGTTCCTAAAGAGTAGTGTCCAAAGGTGAGCACATCGCTCTTAGGCCTTTGAAGAAAGCAGGAGGATTATCCTTCTGTGTATTCTGGGGTGATTCATTATTTGATGTAAGCATACAATGGCTACTGTATAGAAGCTATTAAATAGAGTATTATTTAGCAATTCCTTAATTGTTTCTTTTGCTGGCTTGTTTGGGAAGAATAATGTGTCATCACAATAAGCAGAAGAAGAAAAGATGTTTAGAAAGGAAATGAATATTGAGTTTTAGCACCCCTGTTAAGTATAAATCTGTGTAACATTGTATTATATCAGTTTTGGTATGCAGTTCTGTAGAATATGCTTTTCTGTAAGATAACATACTTGTAAAAAGCCTGTAGTCTGTTAACAGTGAAACAACTGTTTAGCTGTAAAACCTGGCTTTGTTTGAGGCAATTGTGCTTTCCATGCAGAAAGTAAATCAGCACTGTATAAAA
Organism: Lathamus discolor; assembly: GCF_037157495.1. NCBI lineage: Eukaryota > Metazoa > Chordata > Aves > Psittaciformes > Psittacidae > Lathamus > Lathamus discolor. Next base: position 12,384,298 of record NC_088884.1, on the reverse strand, counting down.
CACATCAGTGTAATAGTGCCTGTATTGCTGTGGTGCTACCTGTGTAGTTTCAGCAGTACGAAACACTTTTGATGTGCTAGAGTCCTTTGTTACCCGTCATAAATGTGGGCCTGCAACATGCTATGGGAATTGTACACTAGAGGGCTTTTTTCCTTTTCTCCACCAACATAAAATTAGCTACAGCTACATTGTGCTAAATGAGACCACGAGATCTTTGCTCATCGTTGTGAGACGTTCCCTTATATAAAATATTGGACTGTGGTGAGAAATAGGAGAGAAAGGCAGTGAAGTAAGGTACATTCTGGCTTACTATAAATGCCATGAAGTCTTTCTTTTTATTTAGCAGTGCTGTGGGAGAGCTGAGAATTACTTGCTTCTCTTGGCAATGTGTCTTCTGACCAAGGCACATGTCACAAGTCTAGATTCAGTAGGTGTTTGCTTGCATGTTAGCTTTGAGATTCTTTAGGAAAAGTTCAATTTTATGCTGTTTTTCTGACCTTCACATATATATGTAAATTAATATAATTTGCAGGTAACCAGGAAATCTTGGGTATGGTCTGGAGTAACAATATATACATGTAGTGGAAAGTTTTGGTGTTGACTAGATTATGGTTTCAAATCAGTTAGGTTTCATGTAATAACTGAGTGAGTCTGTGGCGTTTTACAGTAAAGTTCAAAATGAGTCTTGTGTGTTGTGAAAGGCGTAGACTCTTTAGTAGGTGTAAATTTTCATGTTTACATTCATGGTTTGACCTTGGGTGGATACATAGGCATGAGGATAGATATTCTGCAGTTTTCTTTTTGTCCTTGCTGGATATAAATTGAAATCCCTCAATGGTATTTCCCATAGCAAGGTGTGTTAAATCATACTCCCTTGAAAATAAGGGTAATGGGAAAATAGCGTTGAAAACCAGCCAAAGAGTATGAGCAATTATTTGTGTATGCATTTTTAGTTTTAGTAAATGAAGGTTTAATTTCCAGGTGAAATTAAGTGAATCTGAAGAAATAAAATGTGAAAGTCCCAATTTCTTGAATGTCTTTTTCTCTTACGTTTTAGCTGTATTATTGAGAAATAGAAAGGAATTAGCTTCTCGCAATGAAGCAGGTGAATGAAATCTGAAAATAATTACATACATACACAAATTTTTCCTGTTTTCCTACTTGTTTTTCATTCATTGCCTATTATTCTAACAACACTGAAGATTTCAGGCATGTTCTGCAGATGACAGCTAATCTATTAGTATTTACCAAATATAAAATGTTGGCATTGTATTATCCAGTGCTGTTCCACAAACATTGGAAGGATAACCAAATGACTTTTATTTTTCTGTTGTCTTTGAAGGGATGTCAGAGATGGCTTCAGAAGAAAAAGCGTCTATCCTTCTCATTACATGAGAGAACGATCCCCTCATAAGAGGGACTCTCCTCTCTTCAGGGAATCACCAGGGAGCCGAAGGGATTCTCCACACAGCAGATCTGGCTCTAGTGTCAGCAGCAGGAGCTACTCTCCTGAAAGAAACAAATCCTATCCTTTCCACCAGTCCCAGCATAGCAGAAATATGTCATCTTTACATAAAAGAAATACTTCTTCTCAGCAAGGTAATGCTGGATTAATGATGGGAACTGGTTAGTGAGGTGAAACTGCAACTCGCTGTATAAACCCTTTTACTTATACAGAATTAGAGATGTGTGCACATCTGTGATTCTTTACATGCTGTATTTACAATGACAAAACTAGACACTTTGTCCCAGTTGTGGTGTCTGCTTTTTGGTTGTTTCACTGCAGTCTCTGTTCCCTTATGTATTTCATGTGGGAGGTTGTAAGTGTTGTTTCAGTAGCAGCTCTAGACTGACTGTAGGAGTTTGAGCAGCACGGCTTTTTCTGGTATCTTATGTTATTTTCTGTTTAGCCTCAACTGCTTCTGTTCCTTATGTGCTTTATTGAATTCCCTTACAAGAAACTTTGCTCTCATCTGTAGCAAATGAAGACTTTTCTTCTGCAGCCAGGGGAAAAGAAGGATTAAAAAATTGGGGAAATGGAAGAACATATAGTGCTACTTGTTACATTTTCTGATAGTGTTCTCAGACCTGTAATATTAGGGGCTTGAGGGGTTTTTAACAATTTCATCTCCTGTCAGATTCTCTCAAATCTTGCTTTCCTCAAAAAAATGTGAAACACAGTTGAGTCTGTACTGTGTATGTTCTGCCTTTTAAAAGCTTGGCTGTTAATCTTTCCCTGAAGCCTAATGAATCATCTGTTTTGAAAATATTGAAGGTTTTCCTATTTAAATAATCAGGGGGGAAAAAAAAGTCAAAATAGCCCTTTTTTAGTATACTACAATCTTAGCCACTGCTGTTTGTGCAGTGTATGTAAATTAATCTGATTTGATTTCCCTCTCTACAAATGCTTTCTAGTGAACTATCCAAATGCACTGTTCATTTTGGCAGCTTTTGAAAAGTTTAATTAGATATTTTTTATTCACTGATAGGCATATTGTGAGTTTCCAGAGCAGCATACCGGACCATTATGTAGCGCTTACTGCCAAAGCAGATCTTGTGGAGTTTAGTTAACCTTGTTTAAATACTGAGGAATCATTTCACTCCTTGTAGAATATAAATTATCCTTCTAGCTCATCACTGCAATTCTTTTAACACTTTGGAGCAATACTCAGTGAATGCAAATTCCTTAAAGTGTAGGAGAGGGAGGGAAAAAGAAGACATTCAACTAAATTTGTAGAAGTGTTACAGATGCACAGATCATAATTATCAGGACCAGGAAAAAATGTTTCGAGAAGCCATATAAAATTTCAGGGTTTTCCTAAAATTTTGTATTAGGTCTATGCTGTACATGTAGTACGGAAATGCAGGGAAAGAGTAGAAGACCAATTTTCAAATGCTCTTTAAACATTTCCTATTGTTAACAAATATGCACTTTGCATGGACTTTCCATTACGTGTTTTGTGTAGGTAGTGGTATTTTTAAATACACAGCATGATGCAGTCATATTTTATGGCACTGAGTAAAAAAGGGAAGTATCGCGGCTTTTTGAGGTGCCGTATTTGCTCTTTATTTCTTTGACTCATTAAATTAAAGGCACATTTGTTCATAGTTCTATTAAAATTATTTATATTTATATAATATTTAATATTAATATAGGACACATTATAATTTGTCTCTTTTTCTTTAAAATATTTGATAAACTTTTTATCCCATTAATTGTGATGGAAGCCAAGGGAAGTCTGCATTGTTTTCCATTTGTGAACAATCAGCCATTTTCCCCAGTAAGTGTGAATAGTCTAGCTAAATTAGGCCTACTGACAGCATATGTGCTTTTCGTGTTTGCCTTATGCAGGTCCCCTCGATGTAATCTGTGGACCACAGGTTGAAAACTAGTAGTTCACACTGCAACCAGTTCTGCTGCTGCAGGCTGTGGCCAGTCTGTGGCAAGGGTATGCACGGACTGATAGGCACAGTGGATTTGAATTGTCATTTTTTCAATTTTGACTCTTATAAGAAAAACACTGATAATACAAAGAGCATCTAGTCTGTGGCTGATACAGTATAGGAGTGTTTGCCATGGCAGGACTTGTCACCACTCTGTGGCCTGCTAAACCAGTTCCTACCAACCTGGTTTCCTGGAGTGATTGATTGGTGTCTAATATTTCACCTGTTTATATCATTACAGGAATATTAAAAAGTAAAACCACATCATCTTGCCAGGTCATGTTGATACAGCCTTTCAGTTAACGTTGGAAAAAGGACAGCGGGTTCTTCTAAATGCATTAAATAATATAGTTATATCTCTTTCTTTATAGAGAGAAGAAAGTGTTATCAATATTTATCAGATGGTGGAGCTTGCAGATTTCTTGTCTGGCCTGAGCGAATTTCACTGCAATTTTTCTAAGCCAGTTATTATATTTGCAACGTATGTTTTAATATAATTTCACAGTTATTTTTTTCTTAATTGTAGGTAAAGAGAGGGCATCAGGTCAATCACTGAAAACATCAAGAGATGCATCACCTTCAGGCTCCATACCAGTATCCTCATCAAAGGTGAATTTTCTTTTCAAGTATTTCTCACCATAGTTTCAGATTATACGCTGGTTTGGGAATTTTTTTCCTCAGTTGGAAGGAGATAATGTATGTAGCTGTTAAGGAAAGGAGCATCCTGAATTGCTCTGCAGAGGATAGGTTTCCCTTATCTGACAGGAAGGTGTTGATAGTGCTGCCTGTCTAATGATGACACTGACAGACTTTTTTGTACTGTATTCACTGTTTCATTTTAAGAGAAAGGGAGTTTTGTAGGTGTTTAAAATTGTCTTTTTCCAAAGTCTGGAATGTGCTAGAAAAGGAATGGCAAGGACAAAAATGGGGAAGCAGTCTTAGGAGCAACAGATGAATTGGACAAACCTATACTTGCACTGAACTCTGTCATTCAGTAGTTCTTAAACTGTTACTGGATTTAGAAACAGTGTGGGAAGCTAATGTGAATAGCAGAATTGACTTAGAAGCAGGGTTGTTTGAGGATGTGGCAAGAATGATAGCATTTACTTGGGAACGGAGCCACATTGCAAGGTAGTTTGATAAATGTAATTTTATGTTCTAAATGATGCTGTTTAATTTCGCATCAAATCTGTGGGCTGAGCACCAGCTATGTGATCTTGCTAATTAGTTAAACGGACAGGCTAATAAACACTGATGAACAAGCAGCATTCAAGATTGTTGTGGCAGCAGAAACATTTTCACATCGCAGACGGCTTGCCTGTAAATTATATCTGAGGTTAAAATGAACACTTCCATTGGAGTATTTTCTCTACATAGCTGAGTAATACTTTACTGAGAAAGAAACAGTGCATTGTATTGGTCCAAGTAAATAAGGCCCTATTAGAGTCACAGAATCGTTAGGGATAGAAGGGACTTTCAGAGACTATCTAGTCCAACACCCAGAAGAAAGTAGTATTCTCTCTAAGTAGCATGATGTACCAGCCTCATTCTTGACGCCTTTTTGATAAAAGCAGTGGATTGCTTAAACAAAAAAGAAATCAGAAGAAAGAAAGGTACTTTTTATTGTGAGGTGAGACCGAAGGAAAAAATTAGGTGGGGAAAAAAACAGGCTTTGGTTGTGCTGTCATTCCAAATACTTATCCCTTATGCAGCTCTTTTAGAACTGCTGTGCTAGGCATTAGCTAATTGCCAATGTCCTTAAGGGGGGAAGCAAGCGATGTATTTTCAGTGATGTAAATAAGGAAAGCAAGATAAAAGCTGTTACTCACAAGTTGCGATGATTTGGATTATAAAATAAACTTCATAATTAGTTCACCTATTTTGTTTACAGACTCAGCATGCTTCAGCTTAATACCAAATCCTTGCTTAATACAAACCTTTGAGAACAAGGAGGTATTGCAAAATGTCTTGCACTTGTATTAATGTGCAGTGTGTGCTTAAACTGTGAAGTACTCTTTAAATGTTTTGCTTTCTGCTTCAGTCAAGTCTGATCTATTCTGTATTGTGGGGTTTTGCCAGCACTTTGCGTTTATCTGCTGGCAGTGGATATCCACTTGATGTGAGCTACACAAAATGAATCTTTCTGTTTGATGGAAATCATTTCCCCATACAACATAAATATTTATTGGGTATGCATCAGCTGCAGAAATGCAAGTACTTCAGTGACCTTTTATTGCTTTTCTCTTGAAGTCTCCAAATCTGCCTGTAATGTACTGGCCTGTGTCAGGGGAGACTTTTGGGATGATGGCTGAATTACACTAACCAGTTCAGTTACATTAGTGGTTCAGTTATACCAACAGAAGTAGTTTTGGCAAAATATGAGCATCTCTAGTGCCAGAATCTTATAATCTTCTTAGACTTGAGAAATGAGTTACATATTTTATAGATTAAAGGAGATAACTCCCAATGCTCCAGGTTATAATTGAGCTTTGAAATACAGAGCTATATGCCTCTGTAGCAATATCTCTTTTCACTGTAGTAACTATATGCAAATCTGAAAAGATATTCTTATCTGTCTTATAATTAATTTTTTTACGTATTCATGCATGTGAATTAACACATGTGGGAGCTATCTGATCTTAACCACCTGTTTAATTGACTGGCATGAAATCTTTTGTATTTTCCTTTAATAGCTGTCTGGACTGCAAGCCTTGAAGGCTGTATCCAATATAATTAGAGCAAAAGGCAGATGTGTGAGACAGGGAAAGCTTCGCAGCGAAGACAGCAGAAAACTGACAGGTTTTTGATGTTCTTATGTTATGCATAAGGTAATAGAAAAAGGAAAAAAGATACCCCTGTTTTGAGGTGGGGTGAAGTTTGGTTGGGTTTCGGAAGATACAGGATAGGTTGTTCATTTCCTGCAAGTTTGCAGCTTAAGTAGCTGCAGATATTGTTCTCTGAGCAATATGTTCCTGTTGTTCACTTGTAGTGTACCTGTGGAAATACTGTTACTTTATTACATAAAACATACTCGGGATTTTTTAATACATATTTATTGACATGCAACTTCCGGAATTAAATTTACTGAGACTAAATTAAACGTATTTTTTGCTGCATTCCAGCAGGTACTAGAGTGGTTAGTTTCTGTTTATGGCTGTGGAAATACTGTAGGTCATGTGAGATTTTATTTATCTTTATTTTGTGCAAAAACTGACCGTCAGTGACAAAGATACCGGTCTTTTTTGTATTTTTGTTAGTGTTGGCCAGAGCCACATTTGAGGAAAGGGAGAGATTCATAATAGAACCACAGTACAAGAGTTTTTTGGCAACTACAGATAGATAAGGTCAAAGGTAAAAGGCATACTATGGGAAATGAGAATGTTGAGGAGAGAAAAAGACCTTGGCAGCAGATAGTTTACAGTGAGACTAGTGTAAGAATAATAGTGTAGTTCGGAAAGGTGAGCTGGGCAAATTATTCTATGAATTATCTTACCTTTTTCTTTTAAGATCCTTTTTTGTTCCCCTGCACATTGAACTTCATCACCTCCTGACTTTGCTAGTTATAGTTTTGTAGTTTACAATAGTAGAAAAGAGGGATTCCTATTTGAACATTGTGTTGCACTTCTCTTTTGGAACTGGATAAATGCGGTGTCCTTATGACACTGAATCCTGGAAGGATTCTGTGAATCATATATTAATGCCATACTACAGCACAAAGAGATGTTTGGGTAATATTTTACTTGAGGTAAGTACAAAAGGTTTGAAGATGAAGCAGTCTTGTAACAGTTCACAAGATTTGCTTCTGCAGGCCATTTATGTAATTTAGAATGAGCTAGTGATGAGAGGGGAGAGTGCTGGGGTGTTCTGTTTTGTTTTTTTGTCCACCTGTTTGCTATGATGGAACTGACATTGGGTAGAAATTGGGACATTTTTCAGGCAGGAGGATTTTTGTATCTTTTTTAGATACCCATCTTACTGTTGTAGGTTTTAACACTAGAGTTGTATGGATTCTTGGATGGATGTTTGTTGATTCAGAGGAAATACTGACATAGTGGTAACAAGATTTATAAAGCTGGCTGTTCCTGAACTGGTTTTGGTACATGGATATTTGTCATCTGTTGCTCTGTTAGTAAAAGCCAAATTGAGAGAAATTAATTTTTAGATATTATTTATAGCAGTATTTCAGTCTGAAAAGGTGGATTAAAAGGCTATAAAGCCATGACTGACTCTATTATAAGTGATCAATGTTCCCCCCTATAAAAAATAATGAATTTTAATGGAAGCAGCTCTGATCATTTAAAGTATGTGTAAAATACTTCATCCCTAATTAGCTCAGGTTTTACACCCTACACAGTGTTTAATAGTTTAAATTAGTTGCAACCTTTCATGCCTGAAAAACACGTTGAAATACTAGATCCCTCCACACTGGTATCTGACTTCTTCGTGTCCATTTGATCCATGTCTCCTTAAACTCAATTGGTCTCCAATAATTTTTCTGCTGTCTCTGTCCCACGAATTTAATAAAACTGATTCTGCGAGTATGGTGCTTTTTTTAACGTTTTACTGGACTTCGTTGATTTATCTTTGTGGTTTTCTCTCTTTTTCTTTCTTTTCTCTCTCTCCAGCCATTTTTCTTTTTAAAGAAATAAGTCAGCAGATGAAATAGCTTCAACTTCCTTATTTCCTATTTTAAAATTTGGGGGGGATCTGAATAACTGTTAGTTTGGAAGACGTTTTGCCATGTGTAAATATATATTTCATGTGAAACCTTGACTATGATGTTCTTGTACAGGCCTTGGATAAGAGCAACAGACCATCGGAAAAGGAGCTTGAAGAAGCTGCAAGAAAGTGGGCAGCTGAAAAGTCAGAGAAGGCTGATGAAGGCAATGTACCTGAAATAGAGTATGAAGTAAGACAGGATTATTAATCAATTTATTTTAAGTTGTTACAATAGCCTCTTGTTTTCCTGTACTCTCCTGAAAGGCACATTTTGTAATTTATCCCTGGATTTGTCTGCGTATGCTATTAAATGTCTGTTGAAAGTGAGGGAGAGGGAGACTAAAGCCTTGTGATTTATTTATTTAAGAGTACACAAAAACAATGTAGGTTTTGTTAGTATAATTTAAATTCATGTTGGGTTACAACTGCCAAAATAAGGCTCCAGCTCTCCCAGGGATTCTCCAAGGAACTCTTGCACTAGTGTAAATCTGCATGCTTACTGAACTCCTTAAAATTAGCGAGGGACTTCTGAGTCAAAATACAAGTGTTACTTATGAAACGTAAGACTAGCAGGGAACCTTTGGTATACTGAGTTCAGTTCCATGTCATGTCAGTCTACTGTGAAAAGAAAGCAGTTCTCCTCTATATTAAAAATTAACCTCTTGTTTTGGTGCTGCAGTGGATAGATATCTTTTCCCCAGAACTTTTATCAGTAGTCAGCATTAATGAATTGCTGGTTAATACCCACTTGTTCTTGCCCCTCTTCTACCCCTTGCTATATTGAACTGTGATTATAGCCCTTTTCTGTCATTGTTTTGTTATGCTGTTCTTGGATAGGACGTCATGGATTCTGCTGTGTTAGTGGATGATGTCTTTGTCATTTAAAACAAACCAAATGTCATGTAATGTCTTTTTGTGAACCAGTCTGTTTTAATTCTGTGATCATTTTATCTTCAACTTCACCTTTGCTTCAGGCACTCTTACAAAAACAAAATAGTACCTCCTCTATGAAATGACATGTCTTAAACATCATAATTACTGCGTATTTTATATTTGTTAGCAGATAATTTGAGGGAAGACAAAAGCATCTTGGGAAGCATCAGGTTTCCTCTTTGTGTTTCACACTCGTGGAACTTAAGGGCTAGATTAGAGAAATCAACTCACTGGGTCCATGTTCATATGAACTTTTAAGTCTGGTCCATTGATGTTGTATCTGAGTGTACCAGCAGCTTCTTGATACTGTACAGGAAGATCCAGTTGGGTAAATAAACTGTTCATTTCCCTCCAGGAAAAATAAATCTGAAAAAAAAGGAAGTATGGGGTAGAGGGAATGTGAGAGCCTGGAGTGAGGAAAAAGGAGCAGCAAACTGTTCCGAACTTGAATACCATATGGAGGAGACCATGTGCATGGGCATTTCTGAGAGGTTCAGGAGAGTAACAGTAAAGACAAATGTCACTCCTGTTCTTGGTGAGGGGAAGGTAATGGTAAGGGAGGAAAGACCAGAGCGGGCCATATGGAAAAGAGTCGTTTAAAGCTTCCACTGTGCCTCAGAGAAATTTGCAGTGGCAAAAAGATTCAAACTAAAGTAGTTTTCAAAATGAAGCAATTGCAGTTGGTTCTGGCAGAGTCTGAGATGATATATTGACTCAGAAAGTGCACTGTAGGAATGCTAATGAAGGAGTGAAGTATATCATTCTGAGTCCTAGACGAAAGGATACTTCTCACCTTGATTAGTAGTAGGCTGTTGTGTATGAATTGCAACACTTTTTATCTTTTTTCAGTTTATCTTCCATAGTTCTAAATAGCTAAAGTTTGCATTGCACTGAACTTTTTAGCAGCCTTTAATCAATCTCAGGCATTTCATGATTTGCTTCAGTAAGATTTGGGATTCAGTCTTAATGGTTTATATTGCTGCTAAGTTCTGAGCAGATGCTGTTAGGACCACTTAAGCTTTTTTTCCTTAGGTCTAATGCTTTTCTCTTTCGTGTTAGTTTATGTCTTAGGACTCTTCGCCTCTTTATTTTGGAATAGTAGAAAATATTTTTATGCATCCTCAATTCTTAAATCTGATAAAAAAAAAAAAACCCACAAAATAAATTACTACTCTAGAATTCTCTTGCATAATACTGGATTTCAATAGGCTATGGTAATTTCTTCTCCTTTCTGTCTTCTTTATAGACTCCTTGGAGTGCCAGGTTTTTTGCTTTTGGGCAGGGATACTGTCTTAATTTCTGTTTTAGAGGGAAGCTTATACAATTCTGGTACTTCAGGAAGATTTCTCATCTTACCAGGAATCCTCTATGCACTCGTTGACTTTTCCTTTACAATAGGTATCTTTGTCCGTTTGATAGCAAAACTGTGGTCCTGAGTCCTGCAAGAGTTATTTCTGGCAGCGTTTTGATTTCATTGATGCCTGTTTACCTTTGATTTTGTTACTTTTATCCTTTCCCAGAGAGCTAATCCCACTTTGATTGTGGATTTTTCTTGCTAGCTGGTGTTCTAAATATCACATGTACAAGTTAGGGTGGCCTTCCTTCTCAGTGGAAGGGCAGGTAAAGGTTATGTGACATCGTTGTATTTATACAGTTAACACTGAGTCATAGGTTTTTTATGATGCCATGTTTTCTACATATTTAAAATCCATATTTCTGCATATGTTAGATTGTAGCAATAATGCTTCCCTGATAGTCTTGATAAGCAAACTGAATAGCTGAATGACTGTATTTGGGTGTTTAGTTTTGCTCTTGCACTTTGAGGTTTTTATTTTGCTTGTATTTTTTTAAGGCTGGTTCTTCAGCTCAGTTATACAGCGAACAAACAGAGGAAGCAGAAACAAATATAACAGACAGTACAGAATTATACGAGGACGGTCAGCTTCTTGGTCGCTCAAAAGCGATTGCAACTAAGACGAAGGAGATTGAACAGGTGAGAGTCCTCTTGGCATTTTGTCTCTGATACAGTACCTGTGTAATGGTTTGATCAGCTGGCAATATGTTGATTTGGTTTTTTCCTCCTTCTTGGAGCATAATGTGAATGTAATCTGATTTCTTGAGATGATGTGATGGTAACATCTCCCGTCTATTAATTCTGAAGCAGCATGTCATTTATCTGTGTGTAGGAATTAATGGTAGTTTTCCGTAACTTACGTGCAACACCTGTTGTTTTACAGGCCAAGAAAATTACTTCTTTTTCGAATAATTGTTTTAAAATCACATATAATACACATAATTTCAAATGTCATTAAAAAGGCTTCATGTGAGACCAAATTGTCACAAATTACTTTTACACTGTAATTTCATTAAATACGTCCATTTTGGGATTGAACACTAGAAGCTGCCTGTTGGGTTTTGGGGTTTTTTGGTTGGTCTTTTTTGTTGTGATTTTTTTTTGGGGGGGGGGGGGGGGAAGGCTTGTTGGATTTTTGTTTGTTTTTTAAAAAATAACTTTGAATCTCAGTGTCTTCATCATTCTCTGAAGAATAAGAGCCTTTAAATTCTGCTTTGACTCCAGTGTTTTACACTTCAGTGAGGGAGGGATATTGTCCTGAAAATCTGTGGTCTTTTCTCTGTTGTGTTGAGTACTTGGGGATTGATTTAATACAAAATAAGATTTCTGTTCCTCTTGTTATGTTGAGTTTTTGAGGAGGTTCAAAGGAAATTTGTTCGTGCATTAGTCTTCAATATGTCACCTCACAGTAAGGAATTTAACTGCAGTTATGTTCAATTTCATTTGTCATAAACAATCAAAGTGGGTTTTTTCCATATTTCTGCTATTTTAAATGGAGATTTTTCTGATGTGATCTGTCTGACATAAATGCAGTTATACCCAACTCTGGAAATTGTGTTTCAAGTTTATAATTTGGGTGGGAGAAAGAGATGACTTTCTTCAAGCTTGCTCTGATTTACAGTGTTTTGAGTGTATGCCTGAAGTGGGTGGAAGGGAATTATAGATCATTTTTCCCCCTCATGATAATCTCGTAATAACATCTTCAAGAAAACGGGTCTCTAGTGTTGATTGAGATAAGCTTATTCTAGGTCTTCGTTTTCCATTTTATGCCTGGTGGCCTTTGTTCTGTTGCCTGTGAGCCCATTTCCTGTGCTGTAACACTGTTTTTCCTTTTTTCTTGACACTTGAAAAACAACTTTATACTCAATTTGGTTTTCTGTTTTCTGGTTTTTCAATGTTGGCTTTGCATAACTGTGTTCCTGGTGAGCATGGCTTTGCCTGTGTGCCGGGTCTGACTGTATGGGAGTTAACCAGAGCGTGCTGTAACTGGGAGAGTCATGATGCAGTTTGTTTATCCTGATGTATCTGATCACCAGGTTGTGCATGGCCTAAGTCAGCTCTGTCAGGTGCATGAACTTAGGACTATTTAAAAATGATGAACTGAAACAACTAAAGATTAGGACCATATTTAAAATAAATAACAATTGTGATTATTTACCTGATTCACCTGATGCTGGTGAATCTGTGATTGGTTTGTTTCCCCTAGTTCCTAAGGACAGGCTTGGAGTGAAAACAGATGAAAATGTGGGCATAAACCCCAAATGTTGTTTTCAGTATGATCTAATGTTACTATGTTTGGTAGAGTTTGCTCTTACCACTAAAGAACTCTAGACTATGTTCTGTAAAACAGAATAGTTCTAGGGGCTTAGCTCAGAGAGGCTTGAGGAATAACTTGGAATCATAGAATAGTTAGGGTTGGAAAGGACCTTAAGATCATCCAGTTCCAACCCCCCTGCCATGGGCAGGGACACCTCACACTAAACCATCCCACCCAAGGCTTCGTCCAGCCTGGCCTTGAACACTGCCAGGGATGGAGCACTCACAACCTCCCTGGGCAACCCATTCCAGTGCTTCACCACCCTAACAGGAAAGAACTTCTTATTTATATCCAATCTAAACTTCCCCTGGTTAAGTTTGAACCCATTACCCCTTACCCTGTCACTACAGTCCCTGATGAAGAGTCCCTCCCCAGCTTAAAAAGATTTGACCTTAATTTCATTGAACGAGGTTCTCTTGTCGTTGATTTGAATATTGAAGCCGCCAGCTTCTAAAGCGTTAAAATAAGATTTTAGGATGATACTGGAAGCATCTTAAATACATTTTATTCAACTGAACAGGATTCGTGGGTTTTTATGAAATCAGGTACTGTGAATTTGTTGAGAGCTAGAGAAGATATATATTTAATCATTTAAATTTAGGCTGTAAAATGACTTGTGTTTTTCAGATAAATGCTTTAAAGTAACTCATGCTTCAGCAATTAAAAAAAATCCAGAAAATTTTTGACAGTTGTGAAAATTATGATGGTTTTCATAATTATGAAATTCTGTGAATCTTCCTACTCTGTATGGAAGCAGTCTCTCTGGAGAAATGTATACACTGTTCCCTTGACTTCGAGTTGTCAGCATCTAAAAGTAAATCTGGTTTAATTCTGTGTGGCTTGGATTCTCTGCCCTTGACAAGGAATGAGAGAGGGAGCAAAGAGTGGAGTGGAAACTAAATCTGAAGTCCTGTTGTCCTAAGACATAGTCCTATGGTCCTATGGCTTATAGAAGGTTCTTTGGGTTAACGTCTCAATATAATTTATACTGAGTTTGCTGCTGTTTAGCTGAAAGTATGTTTCTGATTTTTGCACAGTAAAATTAGTCTTTAAATTGCAAATTTGGTATCAGTAGTCATGCTGCATTGTTTATATAGATGTAACATTTGAATCTTAGAAATGAACTGTAGGCTATAATATGCTTTAGGAATATGAAGACTGACTTGAAATATAGAATACATTTTAATGAAAGTTTTTTCATAATACGTTTCTGATTATTTGTCTTGAGGACTCAAATAACAGCAGAAAAATCTTTTGTCCTATGGCCTTTTTTTCATTCAGGTGTTTAAAATAGCTTCTGATAACGTAGTTTTAATCTGTTCTTTCTGTTATGTAATTTTTTGGATTAATAAAATACTGCGAAGAGTTGAGCTGCAAAACTGGTGAAGCTGCAATCCATGTGCAGAGCAAGATTCCCAAAAGATTCGTTTTCAGTCTTCACTAGACAGCTATTAAAGTGTTTAAAATAACTGGCTAAATAAATCAGGGTACAAATAACTGGGTATGTGTCTAAGCATTGGTGAGCTCAGTTAGAGAAAGTGAGACTCGATTAGGAGGATTGACCCATCTGACCTCTTGTGGTTTTGTCTCTGAAGTTTTTCAGTTTTCTCTTAGAGCACCAGATCTTCTTGAGGTTTGCTTTTCAGTTCATGCCTACTCTCATCCTGATTCCCAGGTATTCTTGCTGTTCCCAGTTCCTGATAATGCCCTCTTTGTCTTCTCCATATCCATATCCTAAGCTCAACCAGGAAAAAGAACAAAATTACCCAACTATGTACTTCATAGTATGGTACTGTTTCTGGTAAAACCCTGTACTGATAGAACATGTACAGTGATGCTATGAGCAAATTCATTGCTGTTCAGCAAACAGGCATCCTGAAGCCCTGGGAAGGAGAGGGGGCAGCTTGTGATGTATTTGTTATTTTTCTTTATGAAAAAAACAGAAAAAAAAACCCCAATCCTGTAAGCAATTGAATGAAACATTCACTGAGGTTGTTCTGTTTAATTAAGTCAATCTCTGTATCTTACTTAATGGTTCATACCACTATTTGTAAAATCCCCTCCCCCTTTCCCCCTAATACTATAACCACTGGCCAAATTCAGAATTTTAAATGGAATGTGATTGCAGACAATCACTCTCTCATCAACAAAATATTTAGAATCATAGAATGGTTTGGGTTGGAAAGGACCTTAAGATCATCTAGTTCCAACCCCCCTGCCATGGGCAGGGACACCTCACACTAAACCATGTCACACAGGGCTTTATCCAACCTGGCCTTGAACACTGACAGCAATGGAGCATTCACAACCTCCCTGGACAACCCATTCCAGTGCCTCACCACCTTAACAGGAAAGAATTTCCTCCTTATATCCAATCTAAACTTCCCCTGTTTAAGTTTGAACCCATTACCCCTTGTCCTGTCACTACAGTCCCTGACGAAGAGTCCCTCCCCGGCCTCCCTATAGGTCCCCTTCAGACACTGGAAGGCTGCTCTGAGGTTTCCACGCAGCCTTCTCTTCTCCAGGCTGAACAGCCCCAACTTCCTCAGCCTGTCTTCATACGGGAGGTGCTCCAGTCCCCTGATCATCCTCGTGGCCTCCTCTGGACTTGTTCCAACAGTTCCATGTCCTTTTTATGTTGAGGACACCAGAACTGCACACAATACTGCAGGTGAGGTCTCACAAGAGCAGAGTAGAGGGGCAGGATCACCTCCTTCGACCTGCTGGTCACGCTCCTTTTGATGCAGCCCAGGATACGCTTGGCTTTCTGGGCTGCGAGCGCACACTGCCAGCTCATGTTATAACATTTGTATGTTATTTGTTTGATGGGAGACCTACTGCAAGCATTCACTTAAAATTTGGAAAGAAATACAGTTCTTTGTGTGCTGTGACAGGACAAATATCATCAAACAGTTGCTGGTTGCTATTTGCTGTTAGTGACTATCTTTTGGGAGTCTGCAGTTGCTTTGCAGGTATTAACTGAAGCTGACATAAAGAGAGGAGAATAGAAGTGCTCATGGATAAAGGCTTGGGAAAATCCATACACTGTTTGAACAGAGCCAAAATTATCTGTGTGACTCCCAAACTAGAAAAACTCAGAAGCATATGCTTAATTTGAAGTCTGACAATATTACTTGGGAAGGAAGAACATGGTTGAAGATGCGTGGGAGCTTGAGACCATTGCTGAACTGAGACTGGAAGTCTCTGGTCTCATCTTTGAAATGACAGGCGTAGTCACAGTATCATGGAAATGTCTAGGTTTGATGGGACCTCACCTGGGCCAATCTTTTCTTGAAACAGGGCCTTAGATCAGGTCATTCAGGGCTCTGTCAAGTTGAGTCCTGAGTATTTCCAGTGAGGGAGACTCCAGTGTTTCTCTGGACAGCCTGTTTTGGTGTTTCACTGCTCTGTCTCTGAGCTCAGCTGCCATCACAGTCCTGCATGCTATTCTTCAGAACATGCTTGCTTTTCACCAATGACAGGGTTTCTGCTCCCTGCTCTTCTTGGCAATTTCCTGTCTCCAGTCTTGAACTGCGGACTCCCAGCTCCTTGCTGTGGTCCCCAACCTTTGGGTGGCCTCACCTGCCTGTTGAGACCAGCTCCAGCTGCTCATAGCAGCCCTCAGAGGATGGTTGAGTTCCTGGCACCCTCTGGCTATGCCACTTTGTGGTTTGTAGAACAGGATCTTTCCTGGCACTTCCACAAGGCAGGTACTGGCAAAAGTGATCCCTGCCATCCCGGGGCATCTTCTTTTCTATCTTTGTGCCTCTTTGCATTGAATGAAGATTCCGCAGCATTAATGTGTGTCTCATGCCTTAATATACCCCCTGAAGTAGGGTCTAGATGATAATGTGGTCTTTGATGATCTATGTGTAAGCAATCAGAAACTTTGGAGAGTTTTTAGAAACAAAAATTTTGAAGTAATTAGCTTTCTGTTTGTTTGGGTTTCCTTATGCCTTTGAACATGCCTTTCCCTCTTCTTGTATGCTGTCTGAGCCTGGTGGGGTCAGAGCCATTAAGCAGGTGTTTAAAAGATCATCGGCCTTGGTACTTGAAAATAGTGTAGCAAGAACTTTGCATTGGCATATCAAAGTCAATGAATGTCCATAGGTTGCTGTTGTAACAATTTCATGCACTTTTTATTTCTGTGTTTAATAACATTTAGTATACATTAACATATTGCTTTGGAGTTGTTTAGTTTCTGGTTTCATATAGTTAAGGATCAGCTTATGCTTTGAGCGTGTAATATGCTGAAGTGTGTTTTCTTTCGGAAGTGATGACAAATATGTCCCTGGTGTTAAATTCACAATTGGAGCAATTCAGCACTGGTGTTACACAAAAGGCTATCTCTTTGTTGTTCCTTTATGAGAGTGAGTAGCAGGGATTCTTGAAATGTCTTATCTTGTCTAGACATCAAGTCTGCAACACTGTGTTAATTAGTCCATTATTATGTGTCCAGTTTCTTAAACACTGCATATGCAAGTTGAAGTGACATGGGTTACCTCTGAAAACCTATTATTTTCTGTAGACAAATTTTGCCAAATGAGCCAGGTACCTTCCCTGATTTTGGGAAAAATAAACTTCTCAATTTCTGAATGAGATTCGACACTCGGACCTCAGTTTGCCTGTTACCACAGAGCTCTGGCATCCAAGAAGAAAGTATAGGAATTACTACATTCATGAAGGCTTTTTTCCTTAATGGAATTACTGGCTGACCGGTTGCTTTCAGTTCAATATTTTTAAGTATTCAGCAGAATAGTATTTGAAATACTTAAACTTTCTCATTAATTGCTTGTTTGCTTGACTTTGTAAGCAGTACCTGTTAACAGGCCTCAGTAGTGTTAATGAACTGTTAACCCTAATTGGACAGCCGCCTTGTGGAAGATGCTGAAAATCACAGATTTTTCTAAAGCTTGCATTTGAAACTTTATAGATATGGTACAGCGAAAGAAGGAAAAATAGGTGTGTGGCTGGGTGAACGGTCTGTCCGGATTCTGTTTCCAGATCTGCGTTCTAATTCCTTTTCTTTTTTAAGTAAATTACTTAAATCTTTGGCCTAGCAGTTAAGTAAGAAAAACAGTTAGGTTTTAGCAGTTTCAGTGTGTGTCGTTTCAGAAGAACTGTGTTTTGTTCTCATGGTCTGTAGAGCGCTGTTCTCAGATCTCTTGTTCTGGGAACATCTATATAGCAATAACTGTCTTTGTGTGTATTTAACACTTTTATTAAAAAGACCCTATTCTCTGGAGGTTCTGCTCGGAGAGAAAACTGTCAGCTCACAAAGTAAAACTTTACCTAGCTAAAAATTCTTGGGTTTAATATCAGATCATAAAAAGATAAGGCATTTCTGGCATGATAGTTATGATTTCTGTAATGTATAGAAGTATAATCATAGAATCACAGAATCACAGAATCACAGAATCCCAAGGGTTGGAAGGGACCTAAAAAGATCATCTAGTCCAACCCCCCTGCAAGAGCAGGGTAACCTACAGTACATCACACAGGAACTTGTCCAGGCGGGCCTTGAATATCTCCAGTGTAGGAGACTCCACAACCCCCCTGGGCAACCTGTTCCAGTGCTCTGTCACTCTTACAGTAAAGAAGTTCTTCCTGATGTTAACGTGGAACTTCCTATGCTCCAGTTTACACCCATTGCCCCTTGTCCTATCACTGGATATCACTGAAAAAAGCCTAGCTCCATCATCCTGACACCTACCCTTCACATATTTGTAAACATTGATGAGGTCACCCCTCAGTCTCCTCTTCTCCAAGCTAAAGAGACCCAGCTCCCTCAGCCTCTCCTCATAAGGGAGATGTTCCACTCCCTTAATCATCTTTGTGGCTCTGCGCTGGACTCCTTCAAGCATGCCTTCCTCCCTGCTCCCAACCCCCTCTGTGTCCATTGCTAGTTTTATAAATTCTGGATGTTAATGTTAGGCTAAACATTTAAGTTTTAGCAGTTTTAAGAAAATAAGTAAGTGAATAAACTGCACTAATGGGAATCCAGGTAGGAATGAAGCAGGCTGTCAAAGCTGACCTTGGATGTACCTTTTCTTTTGACTTCAGCTGAGCCAGGGAAACAGGTTACTGTTCCTTAGCTTAGCTTGTTGGTTGTTCATTTCAGGCAAAATTGTCTAGGTTAGAAAAAAATCCTCTAATTAAAATATGAGTTAAGAGGTAAGTAAGTTAAATGATGCTGAAGGAACTGGAACAGTAGCTAGAAAACACATTAAAAGATTATTTCTGATTATGGATGAGGTCAGACATGCTTTGTTTCTGACAGGAGGAGACCAGACAAGAGTAACTGGCCAGATGAGAGTAAAGATGGGGAAGCTGTAGATTCTGCTTGCCTCCTAGCTTTTCTGTTCTCCTTCAAACCTTGTGTACTTGTAGCAAGGGCTTAATGATGGACTCATCATCATCGTCAGACTAATTTGGTTGGTAGCATAGTATGTATCATGCCTCCTCTGAGCTGAGGCTTATTTTATTTAAAAGTAAGATGTAATTAAGTGTGTTAATTTATTTTTTCCTAATCGAGAAAACATTTGCCTCAAGTTTTGGTGTTTTGCCTTAGGCTTCTCAGAAAAATTGATGATGATTCCTTAATGGTATTATCTGCCTATGATCTTGTTTGATCCTTTTGTGGTTTTTCAGTTTCATTATATCAGTACCCATCTCCATATATACAAGTCATTTATTACTTTTTACACATTCTTAAGCACTTTTTCTTCCATATTAATTCTGACTTGCTGATTTTTCTATAATCTTTATTTACTCTAGACCTTATTTTTTACCATTGCAAAATCAAATGAAAGAATCATAGAATCATAGAATAGTTAGGGTTGGAAAGGACCTCAAGATCATCTAGTTCCAACCCCCCTGCCACAGGCAGGGACACCTCACACTAAACCATCCCACCTGAGGCTTCATCCAACCTGGCCTTAAACACTGCCAGGGATGAAGCACTCACAACCCCCCTGGGCAACCGATTCCAGTGCCTCACCACCTTAACAGGAAAGAACTACTTCCTTACATCCAATCTAAACTTCCCCTTAAGTTTTAACCCGTTACCCCTTGTCCTGTCACTATACTCCCTGATGAAGAGTCCCTCCCCAGCATCACTATAGGCCCCCTTCAGATACTGGAAGGCTGCTATGAGGTCTCCACGCAGCCTTCTCTTCTCCAGGCTGAACAGCCCCAACTTTCTCAGCCTGTCTTCATACGGGAAGTGCTCCAGTCCCCTGATCATCCTCGTGGCCTCCTCTGGACTTGTTCCAGCAGTTCCATGTTATAGTTCACACTTAAGTATTTTTTGTGCTAGGATCTTTCATTTTTCTAAAGCTGAGCTGTTTGTTAGAAATCTGCATTTTCATGTTTATGAAACTGCGAGATAGGAAACAGAAGCTTTTGGTTGGTGTCTTCACAGCATTGTTGAATCTCCTTACAGATACATTAATTTAAAGCAGGATGTTTGTAAAAGGATGTAAAAACTTCAGCTACTTTCCTTTTCATATGTTTGGGTCACCATGCTTTAGAAGTTGCAGTCCTTCACTTTCCATTTGTTAAGCTATGTTCTCTTTCCTTTCCATGGACATTAATGGGTTATTCGGTATGCGCTGCAGTGTTCATAATTACAAACTGCATATGCAAAATCAGTGCAACTTATTTTACTTCAGCACCTGAAGGTATGGTTTAATAAGGGAGCGTATTACCACATTTCAGCTGTTTGCCAGCAGGTTTTTTCATTGGGAAGCTGATAAAAAGTGTTGTTTAATATGCAACGCTCACAGGGCTCGTAGGGCAATATTTTTAAGAGAGCTTAATACCAGAAATGTATGCATGTATGCAGTAACAGTTGGGTATTAGAGAGATTTGCATGCTTTAGGTAGAATTCACCTTTAGATTTCTGTCACTACCTTTCTGTGGAAGATTTTGTGTCTGAGTATTTTGCTGTATGTTTTTTAATGTAAACATTTTTAGGTTGTGCTGAGCGCATTCGCTTGAAGTTTGTGAATGCTGGGGACTCAATCTTTTGACAAAGGTAGCCATTGATCTCGTTTTTGATGGAGTGGTGTTACATTTATGTTATCAAGCACTGCTGCAGATTGCAAGATCTCAGAGGGCTGTTTGCTTAGAGGGGATTGTTTATAGATATTATAATTTTATGGCAGATCTCTGGAAGACTTAAATGGGAGGGGGTTAGGAGTTAGGTACTTGATCAAACTGGTGGGCTTAGTTGAAACCAGAGAGAATGTGAAAGAAGGTTGTACCTGTTTCTGTGCCCACCTGTTCAAATCTGAAAGACAAAAATCCACTTCTTGATCAGATAAAGGGGAGATCTAAGGAGCTGTCTGTTAAGGAGTATTTTTTCAGTCAGCAGCTAGCAGTGATTGTTTGATTTATCATTTCTTGGTCTGTTGGGAGAAACCAAGAGAACTTAACAACGGGATGAAAGAAGACTTGGAAACTATAACACTGAGTAGGCTGGGAAGAAGGAAGATCAGTTTCAAGAGATGATGAATGTCAACAGGATTGGAAGAGGCGTTACGAAGAGAAGAAACTTTAAAAATGTGTGGGCCTTGATATATAATTAGGAACTAATTATGAGAATTTACCCACTGAAAGAACTGTCAGAAGTGGAGATGCTTGGAAGGATAAGCAGAACTGACAATGGCAAACCTCCTGAGAAAGCTGAAGGACAAAACCAGAAATGATGAATTGTCTGAGTCTTGATAAAGGCAGTAGTTTCTGTGGGAGTGAGGCTTATTGTGTGTGTGATTTTGCTGTTTGTGGTTGGGTTTTGGTAGTGATGGTTTTAATAACTTGAATTTGATTTGGCGGATGAAGAGAGCCACCTCTCCAACTCTGTCTCCAGCCAATTCTTGCTTTAGCAGAATGGCATTGTTGGACTTGGGAGGTGGTTTTAGCAGTGTTGTTCGATTTTATTTTCTAACTGTTTCAAGGTTGGAAGATAAAATTCTCTTAGCTGGTGCAATGCATTGAGGCTTAAAGTTTTAACCCTTTAGTATTTTTCTTTCTTACCTTGTTCAAGAGGCAAGTTATATCTTTTGAATTTCTGAGTAGTTTCAGCATTGCTACTGGGGAAACCTGCTTCTTCCTGGATTGAAGCAGAATGAGAATAGGATCAGTCCCATATACCTAATAATTAGATCCAGAAATTTAAATTGCCTCCGAAATAGCCCTAGCTCAAAGGGCTACTGTTTGTTCCCCCCAGCACTGATTTCACATCAGTTCTATCAGTATTCCCAATACTATCTGAGCGTTGATTTTCTGAAAGTCTTGAAACAGGAATCCAAGTGGTGCTTAAAGCAGGATGTGTGTAGGGCAAACAGAGAACAGTGTCATAAAGATCTCATAAAACAGTATGTGATGATGGGAAGGTGGTAACTGAGCGAACATGCAAAAACTCCTGGTAAGTGAGAAATGCAATGTAGTGGCAGGAAGGTAGGTGACAGGAGGGACTTGATGTTTGGCGTAGGTGCTCCTGCACTGATAAGAGCTTTCAGGAGGCTGGAGTAGACAGTGACAGAAGAGTATCAGTGACAACCTGTAGGTAGGGAAAATCTGCTGAAGTGTGAATCTATGATTTTATGGATTTTATGTTTTTTCATGTATCTTTTTCAGACTGTTGGGTTGATGTTAATATAACACAGACTGGTTTTGTAGATGGTCGTTTGCTGGTGCGTGTAGTTTAATCCTCTAATCTGTTTGTAATCTGATTTGTATGCAACAGTGGTTCTTATATAAGTATGGGATCATCTGTGACCAAAGATGCTTTGGTGAGAGGTTGCATTTGTCATCTGGTTCTTACGTTTATATTCCGTATCTCAGTACCTAGCCTAAAATCTGCTTTCTTCTGGCAGTTGTTTCACAGAGCAAGTTAAACTTGGTATGCTTTTAAGATGGGTAGGCTACACTTGCTTTTAATAGCCTGTTCTTTTCTGTGAACGATAATGCTTTGACCGCCAGCAATTGGGTAGCATTTGGAAAGCAAGGAAATAATTTGAAATTTAAAAGCTACAGTTTACAGAGGACTGTTGCATGGGGTTTGCTCCAATTATTTTGAGTGCATACAGTATTTATATAGGTTTATGTCTTAAAAGCTTTGCATAAAGAGTATTCATTTGCTCCGACATTTAAAAAGCAAGGTTATCTTCTAGTTCCAAAAGACATCAGAATTGGGAACTTGCTATGGGAAAACATCTTTTGTTGCATAAGTTGCTTATGCATGTGCTTCTTCTGTAAGTTAAGATTATAAAAACATCAGATTTTTATCTTGGTGTGTAAATGACTGATGCATATGATCATTTGTCACCAACCCACAAGGATCACTTTCCTGTTTTGTTTGACTCTTATTTGCATTGATGTTGTGACTTTCAGTCCTCAGTGGTTGTCTAGACATACACTGGTATGGGTATCACAGTGGCACAGAATATGGCAGAAAAGCAAGGGCCAAGATTCCCCACAGGTTAAAGGTTATAGTGTGCCTCTCTTACCTTGGCACTTTCACTTTGAAAGACTAATAGAGTCCTATATCCAGACTTACAAAATGGCAGAAGTTGAATACTGACAAAAACAAGTGGGTCGTGTTGTTCCTGGTTCTTTAGCTTCTTAAGCTTCTTGAGAAGGACTGTTTATATGTTAATTTTCTGAACTATTGAACTTCCAGTATTGCTGTGAATGACACAAAGAACCTTTAATAGATGGGTTTGATACTCTTTCACCATGGTTTAATTGGCTTGCTAGTGATCTTTCCCCCTCTCCTGCTCCCCAGATAGTTTAAATACTTGGTTTCATTACAATATGAAATGCTGTACCTATCTGAGGACTGTGTGTACTTATGTGACCATAATTACACCCCACAAGCACAACCTTAGTATAGAAGATGATTTGTGTATTAACTTCTTTGGTCATGTGCTACCTAAATAAAAAAATCTTCGCATGAGCATTTTTAAACACAAAATCAGAAATAGATTAGGGTATGCTGACACAAGCCTTTCAGTGATCATCTTCAACTGGAAATTTGCCCATTTTATTACTTCTTTTTTAACTTGGCTTCCTGGAGAAACTAGCTTATGCAATCAGACAGTATCTGTGCTGTGCATCTTTTGACTCTATTGTCAGGTTTCAGCTAAATTCCGTTTGGGCTTAAACCAAGATGATTGTTAACAAGCATTATGAAAACAGGCAGCAGCAGAAACTGTGTGAGTTGCAGTGGAGAAATACCATAATAATGATTGCATCTCATTAGACATCACGGAGGAATGATCAGGGAATGGAACTATGTCTAGCTGAGGAACGAGGTGACCTCTGAATTGGAGGGTGGAGGGAATCTGGAAGAGATGAAAGCATTTGTGGTGACAGGAGAGGTAAGGTTGGGAATGGGGAGTGTGGGAAGCAACAAACAAGGGTGGGACTGGATTTGCAGCTGAAAAAAAAAAGGATGATTTGTGCCAAGATCAGGAACTGCAGCCAAGAGGGTGGGGAAAAGAATGAGATGGGGATCAAGAGGAACATGGGTGGAGATGGGAATTAATTCCACAGAAGCTCTAAAGCCCATGGGCAAATGCAGTGGAGTTTCTCCCTGGCTGGAGGGTGGAGACACTACATCATGCAAGAAAACTGGTTGCTATTTCTGGTGCCAGAAACAAGTGGGGGAGCAGTCAGGTGCTTCCAGCTTGGTGTCTTCCCCTCTGGATGCCCTCGAGGCGTCTGCAGAAGCTATGATGGTAAGGCAGGAAGTGCAGCGTTCCTGCATCGAGTACCTGAATTCACTCACTGAAGAATTTGATACACGTCAGTCACTGCTGATCGTTCTGTTGTCCATTTGGTTCAGGTTACTGTGTTTCTCATCAACTACAAATAACACCAATGTGAATAATTTCTTAATGTGAAAATGAGTTTTTAATGAAATTATTAGTCTTCTTACCCAAATAGATCTAGCCATAACTCAAAAATACCCTGATTAATTTTTAAATACTTCTCATAGTGTCGTAGTTTTTTCCCTTAAATCTACTCTTAGGCATAACTTCAGCTCGCTGTATAATTTTCCTTACGTTGCTATTGAAGGATGTTTTCTTGCAGCTATGTTTTTGCTAAAATCAGAAGAAAGATAAACTCTCAGATTCTGTTTCCTGTTTCACTAAGGTCAGTTAATGCTTTTTTCCCCGTTGATTTTCTAGTAATAGGATACCTGAATGTTTAACTCTGAGCTTTCGAGAGCTCTGACTCACCCTTGATTTGATTCAGGCTATTGGTTTCTTAAGCCTATATATAAGTGATTGGTGCTTTTAATAACAGAGCAAGATGTTTCATAATACATACAACAAAATTATTGGCCTTGTTATTCTTGCAGTCTCCTTTTGGATGGGGAATTGCATCTGCATTCCAAATGTGACAATTACCATCTGTACACTAGTAAATTACGGTAAAATGGTTGTAGTATTGGGTCGTTAACATACCTAATCCAGATGTGATTAATCTAAAATTGCAAATTTATATGTAATTTGATCAGACAGACTTTTAAAGAATCAGTTAAATACAATTTGCATTCTTGGTGTGTGAATTTGGTACATCATTTGTCAGCCAGTGTTTGGGGAACGGGGGTGGGCAAAAAAATCTCGAATTTAAAGTAATTATATGGTCTCCCTATGGCCCAGATAAGCTATCAGAGAAACTGGTTTAGGAGTGTTCCTTTCAATTTTAAGCAGGATGGGCTTTTTGCTACCAAGAAAAGCATGTATCATTATAATGAGTTGGCTCTGGAGCCTTTTAATTTGTGTAGGTGTTACTCGTGTCAGAATAAGCAGACAGAGCAGTGATTCTGAAGAGAAGTATCTCATCTACTGTAGACATTATTCCCTCCTTATTCATTTATATTGACCCAGATACAGTTTTTTATTAATGAGAAAAACATAATTTTTGCATGTATGTATTTCTGATGGTGCAGTGAAAATGTCCAGTGATTCCTTGCTTGTCTTAGACCTGTGCTATACGTTGGGGGCCTTCAAGAATGTAACCTCTGCTTTACAGCACAATCCTCTCTTTATGCTGTGTATAGACCGAGCTGGTCACTTTTTTGAATCATTATGTTCATCACAAAAATGATACTTTAGGAAAAGCAGAATTCGATCACTTTTAAAGCTTTTGTTAAAAATATGCTGGATATAATTTGAAAGTCTAGTAGCTTTATAGTAACATGGCTCATGTCTTAATTTATCTCAGGCTTCAGTTTCTCTTCAGTCTGTTGCTGTTTGACTGTTTTTGTCCCGTAAGACTAAGTATTCTTAAATGTGTATGCATATTACTGAAGAGTTATATTCAGATTGAAGAGTTATATTAGGATATACATAGAACTCTTAGGGATAAAATGCTGAGCTTGTTCCTGTCTGTTGTGGATCAACTGTAAGATTTTAAAAGAGGCAAGGTCATTTAGCATGTTAACTGAATATGAATATGCAATGTTTAGGCTCACGTAAGGTTTTATGCATACAAGGATACAAGCTTTCATAGATACCCTTGCAATTTATTTCAAGACAAATTGCTCAGTATGCATGTGTCGCTGGTAAGTAAGTAGCTTTTTACTGTATTCCTTAAAGCTGCTGTATTAATGCATGTATTCAAGCTCTGAAGTGTGTGCACATGCGCATGTACGTAAGGTATCCAGTGGGCAGTGTTTGTTTTTGTTCTTTAAATGATGTTTCCATCTAGTTATGAAACAGGCCTTTTGCCTGTGTTTTCATGTTCTATAGAAATAGGTGAAATGTCAGTGCGTTTATGTCACGAGGTGCTCACATAATTCAGTTGATAGTTTTCAATGAATTTCTGGTTTTTCAGAGAGCAAGGCTCTAGGAGAGCTTGAGCGAAGACTTGCCAAGGGAGTGGGGAGGACTTGGATAAAATTTTGGTGGCAGAAGTGAAGGTAGTCAGAGGTGGTAGTGGTTCCTTTATTATGTACATATTGCCCAGCTGCAGGGTCTTTGGAGCAGAAAGAGTGATTTGGCTTTGTCCACAGTGTAGTTTGCTGAGCAATGGAAAGCTAAGGAGAATAAAGAGGAAACACGGACAAGTGAAAGAGAGGTTAATACTAACTTGATGTAAGATGAAGGGAGTCAATAGTCAATTCTATATTAAAACTAAGCAATAGTTCTAAGATGTGGTTTCAGTGGATTACAGCCAACAAATGAAAAGTGTCAGTTGTATTTTCTTCATTAAGAGTGTTAAGCTACTGACTTACTCTGCAGAAAGCAACTTTTTCTCTTTTTCTTTTTTTATTTTAATGAAACAGTCACTGTTCTCATTCTACCCAGTCCATGGTTCTCTGAAATAAATAAATGAACTAATCCTTTGTTTAGAGTGTCAATCAGTTCTTTGTGGATACTAATCCTGGAAATAGCAAGACGTCCTACCTACTGATTTGAAAATAGAAATTTTGCAACATTTATACCCTTACGTGATTTAAAACAAAACAGAACAAACACAAACCCTCTCCCCCTCCCTCCTGCCCCCCCCCCCCCCCCCCCGCCTGCTGGAATTTCTAAATGAAATGAGAAAATGTCATTCATTTTAATTGTGGTTTTGTTTGGGGTTTTTCTATCTTATTTAATTTGGCTTGCTCTATTCTAAGTAATTACATCTTTTTTGCCTCATTTAATTCTCTTTCCAGAGAGTGTAGTTCAGCCAAATCTTTGTTAGCATGAACTGTTTTGTTAAAAAAGTAAAGTTCTGGAAGGCTGCATGAAGGGAGGAATGTCTTATTTTTCAGGATATGTTTGTACGAATAACCCTTGTCTATTCTGTATCTTTGAGAGCACGTGCTAATCTTCTGTGAAGTAAGGTTAAAAGGTAAATGGCATGGTACTGTTTCTTTTGGCTATTGCATTAGTGTTTGACCTTTAGCAACCTATTTTTATCTTAGGCAGTAAACTGTTTAGTTCTGCTTATCAAAAGAGACTTCACTGCCCTCTTTCCATGCTGTTCTTATCCAAAACACACCGTATCAATCCAGCATCAGTAGACTTTATCAGCAACAGCTATTATTCTGCTCAGAGATACAGCATAAAAATGTTTATTTATATTGTAGCAGTACATTTTATTCAATAAATACATTTAGATCTGTGGTTTCCAGTTTCATTATCTACTTTAGATCTTTTGTATTACCTCCTCATTAGCGTATTCTTCTCCTCAATTTTAGCTGTCTGACTTGAAATTATTGTTTTGGTGTCTGCCCTAAAGTGAATTATTTTAGCCATTTAAACAATAGCCTATGTATGCCTAAAGATAGGATTAATATGCAGGGTATGTTTGCAAATATTAACAGATATCCTAATTATACATTTGAGGATATCTTCAAGTTATCAAGATGTTGGTGGTAATTTGAAATCTTAGGAGGAGTAGTTTAGTCAACTCCTCCATACCTTTAGTTGTCTGTGTGATTTGCCAGAGTGAAGTTCTACTCACTGGAGTGTTGGCCAGAGGCAGGACTTGCTCTGTCTCTGAAGTGACCACAGTTCACTATGCTGCTGGTGATACTCAACAGATCTTTAACTGCAGGACATTGACAGAATTGCTGGGCAGCCACTAATATGTTCTAGCTATATTTTTTTCATTGACTTGTTAATTTACATGATGCTTTACTATTGTTACTAGTAAATAAATACTGGTACCATAATCATCCTCTCTGGTTTACAGTTAGAGTAAATAAGATATTTCATGACATCAAAGAGGACTGGGTCTAGACCTCTAGTATCCTTGCATCAGGAATAGCATAGGAAGCAGGACTAGGGAAGTGATCATCTGCCTGTACTTGGCACTGGTGAGGCAGCACCTCAAATACCATGTTCAGTTTGGGGCCTCACTACAAGAAGACACTGAGATACTAGAGCAGGTCCAGAGAAGGACAACGAAGCTGGTGAAGGGTCTAGAGCACAAGTCTGATGAGGGATGTCTGAGGGAACTGGGGTTGTTCAGTCCAGGAGTAAAGGAGGCTCTGGGGTGATCTTGTTACTCATTTACAGCTACGTGAAAGGAGGCTGTACTAAGGTGGGTGTCAGTTTCTTCTCCTAAGTAACAAATGACAGGACTAGAGGAAATGGCCTTAAGTTGCACCAGGAGAGGTTTAGATTGGATAGCAGGTATAGTTTCTTCACTGAAAGTGTTGTCAGTCATTGGAACAGGCTGCCCAGAGAAGTGATTGAGTCACCATCCTTGGAGGTATTTAAGAGATGCAGATGTGGCAGTTAGAAACATGGTCTGTAGTGGTAATGCTAGGGTAATGCTTGACTCAGTGATCTTGAAGGTCTTTTTCAACCTGAATGATTCAAATTCCAAGTTTTGTCTCCTCTGCTAGAAATGTCTCTTAGTATACTGGGCTGCATCAAAAGAAGCATGACCAGCAGGTCGAAGGAGGTGGTGAAGCACTGGAATGGGTTGCTGTGAATGCTCCATCTTTGGCAGTGTTCAGGGCCAGGTTGGACGAAGCCGTGGGTGGGATGGTTTAGTGCGTGATGTCCCTGCCCATGCAGGGGGGTTGGAACTGGATGATCTTAAGGTCCTTTCCAACCAAAACCATTCTCTGATTCTATCCTGCCCCTCTACTCTGCTCTCTTGAGGCCCCACTTGGAGCACTGTGTACATTTCTGGTGTCCTCAACATTAGAAGGACATGGAGCTGTTAGAGCAAGTCCAGAGGAGGGCCTTGAGGATGATCAGGAAACTGGAGCACCTCCCGTATGAAGACAGGCTGAGGAAGTTGGGGCTGTTCAGCCTGGAGAAGAGAAGGCTGCGTGGAGACCTCATAGCAGCCTTCCAGTATCTGAAGGGGGCCTACAAGGATGCTGGAAAGGGACACTTCATCAGGGACTGTAGCAATAGGACAAGGGGTAATGGGTTTAAACTAAAACAGGGGAAGTTCAGATTAGATGCAAGGAAGAAATTCCTTACTGTGAGGGTGGTGAGGCACTGGAATGGGTTGCCCAGGGAGGCTGTGAATGCTCCATCCCTAGCAATGCTGAAGGCCAGGTTGGACAGAGCCTTGGGTGAGATGGTTTAGTGTGAGGTGTCCCTGACCGTAGCAGGGGAGTTCTAGTTGATCTTAAGGTCCTTTCCAACCCAAACTATTGTGTGATTCTGTGATTTGTTGCATCATGCTGGTAGCACAATTTGTAGAAGTCAAGGATTGCATAAAGCTGCTCTAAGGTATCTGAAGAATACAGAGCTAAAGCTTTCAACAAACCCCGCACAAAACAGTATTTGATGATCCCAGTTTTCTTATAATGGTCATAATACCTTTTATAAGCACTGACTGAAGCCAGACTCGACAAGAATCAAAGCTTTTCAGTGGATGCCAGAAAGTGAAGACAAGCAAACACTTCAAAAAGCCATGAGTGTGTTCACGTATCTTGCCAAGTTTGTTCCAAATCTGTCCTCTGTCAGTTCACCCCATCAGACAACTTCTGGAAAATGTTCAGTGACACTGGAGTGAACAGGGCAGACATTCCTTTAATGAGTTTGATAGGTAACAGTTCTTGTGCTGAAATGCTGCAGCGCTGCTTAACCGTCTCATTAATTAAGGCTTGTAATGAAGAAGTAGAAAGCCAGTGTCCTTAGTCTGAGAAGATCTTTTTAAATGCAAAATAGGCATGTTTATCACACGGAAAAATAGCTCACCATGAAAACAACAGTGACTCCCAAGCTTTTTTGAACCAGCTGGACGCTGGGATTCTTCAGTATTACTTATGAGCTGTAACCCAAACTTACTGAATAATTAATCCCAAGTACTGTGGGATACAGTTAGTGGTATATCCACTGAGTAAACGCAGAACTGCTGCGTTCTCTTGGAACCACAATTGGTAATCGCTGCCCTAAGACATATGATTTACTAACCATGAAAGACAATCTCTACTCCTTGTGGCTTTCTGTTTGGGGACAGACATGCTTTCTATTTTTACCAATTTTGGATCGAATTTCTGCTGCTAAATTGAAATGGAAATGGCTAGAATGGTGGGAACAGATTCAGAGGGAGAGATAGTTTGGGTGCTAAATGCTAAAAATACAGAAGGAATGAATATATTTGCAGTAAGAAATGAAGCTTCATCATGCGGTTCTTCTGACCTATTCCACCTCCAGCCGTTGTGTTAGCTTTATGTTCTCTTTCTTTATATGTTTTGTATTTGACTGAAGATACAGAAACGTTAAAACACAGATCCTGTGTGTTTTGCCTGCCTGGGTTAGGTAGCAGTTCTGAGAGTGGTCCCAGATGAATTCAGAGAGACTGGGTACATTAGTAAGGCTGTAGATAAATGTCCTCTTTGGAGGTTATCACAGTTTCTTGTCACCTTCTCACCCAGAATAGGTGATTCCTCTCCACAGCCCAAGTGATGTGCTAGTGTGTGACCTAATTATGATGATCGTGCCTAAAAATGAATTTTAGGAGTAGTCCTGTGTATTGCTGGCTCACACAAACAAGTGGGTGAGGGTTTCTGGCATGGGGATGGTGACAGCTGGGAAGAGGGAATAGCATTTTCAGCCATCACAGCTGCATGCGGAAAAAGATACCCATGTGCAAGCTAGGGAGAGCTTATGGAATTCTTCAAAAACATGGCCTTAATTTGCTTTTTCTTTTATTTGATTTTATATTTGAAATGAGTACTTAAAGTAGATGATGAGAGTGCTGTTTAGAGGGCAGAGACAGGACCATGACTTGGACATGAAAACAATTTGATCCATTATTGATGCGCTAATAAAACTGATTTGTGAGGCTAGTATAAGTGTGAAGTAATTCTAAACTTTCAGAAACCTTAAGTTTTAGCATAACCTAAGTAATAAAACCTTGGTAATCGAAGTAATTGTTGTTTCTTCTTGCAGCTGTTGCTTTTCCTTTTTGAGAAGTTGTCCATTACAGTAGATTACTTATTTTGTGTAGTATGTTCCTTATGCTGCACATGTCTTTAAAAAGCCCTTTGACGGCAGCATTTTTTTGAACCGTTAAAGAAGAACACAAAGAAGTTGCTCTTTAAGCAGTGATGGTGAGAGTCGTCTCATTTAAGGACTGGTTCTAAAACTCATCAATCCCCACTAGCTTCGAGTTTATAATAACAATGCTGCTGCCAGTTAATCGTGGGACTGATCTGCTGGGAGTTGCTCTCAGTTGGAAGAGGAAGATTTGTTTTGTTTTGTTGTCTCTTGCTGCTTGTTAACATTGTGCCCTTGACGAAAATGCAGGTGATCCACACCTCAGGGTAAAATTCTGTCTTGCCCATTAACAAAACTGAGCCCTCAGTGCAGAATGTTGAATCTGAGAGTATTTGTAGCCGAAGATATTTGTTGACATTGAAAGTGTGAAGACTTTTGGTCAGGGAAAGCTAAATCGCCACAAGTCACTTTCTGGTAAAAGCAAATGCATCATTGCTGATCTTGACTGCAGCACTGTCCGTGTATGTGGCTTTTAAACTACTGTACTTTCTGTACAAGGAAGGTTAGTGTATCGTGTAATTGTTGCTGTTACCACACAGCCCATTCTGATGAGGCTTACATGAATATCGCTTTCCTTTGTGGTCAGTGGACATAACTGAAAGCTATTAAAGCATTTTTAACAAGAGAATTACCATAGACAGAATCTTTTGTAGATAAACTTCACCCTTCCTGTTTTGCATGGAGCAATAAGTTTACCATGGAGCAGATTTAGGAAATAGCTTTCCATCAATTCTGTGTTTTATAAATAAAAAGTTGCAGGGCGAGGTCCTTCCTTTGGCATAAAGCTGATTATTTCCTGCTTCATCCTGAACTGGTGCATTTCAAGTACTGGGATTTTTTTAGCATCCGACAGAGAGGAGAGCTTTAGGATTCTGTTTTCATTTATGGTCCTGTGAAATGCCATAGTGAAATAGTTTCTGTACTAAAGGGTCATTATAGAACAAACAAAAACTAATAGATGTGTAACTTGTTGCTCTTTCAGATAATCTTTTGATTTAGCTGTACAGCTGTTTATAGCCAGGGATTTTAAACATACAGCAGGGTATTCTTATATGTGAGCTGAAAACATGTCATTGAGGTGTCTCTGAGAGACATCATCAGTACTTCTGGTGAGGTTTAGAAACTGATGACTTGTGACTGCAATGGGTTATTTGAATTCAGATTTATCATCTGCTTGCAGAAAGCACTTTCTGTAAGAAAAATATGTAAGAGGGAGAACTTAAACTAATACTGCTGTTTTACCTAAGGAACACAGAAGTTAATATATGAAGTAACACTACCCTCATCCAACACATCTGTTGTAAAGAAGCCTATGAAATCTAGGCCACACACAAACTGGTCTCCAAGGGCCTGTAGTTGGTGTTAGAATGCTGTTATTATGTGGTCTGATTGGTTTAGTAAAGAATTATCTCCAGTGAAACCATGTAACATAATAGTCTTTGCTCTCCCACATGGGAGCTACTTCTGCTTGACTGAGCAAGACATTTCTTGAAGAAGTAATAATGCTCTTGCTCTTGCCAAAACATGACATTAAATGAAGTGTATCGTCATGTGCATTTTTGTTGCGTACCAATTCTTGTTCATTTAAACATTCACTTAAAGTCCTCCACTGTAGTATTAAAAGCAGTTCAAGTAAATATATGGATTTCTTAGCAATATATTTAAAGTAAACTTCTTGTGTCGTATTGAAAACTTGTTTGTTACCATTTTAAAGCAGTAGGGAACTATATGGAAACTTTTTCACAAAGTGTTGCTGAACTTTCCAGATGCCAGTTTAATTGCTAGACAGTACAAGTCATAGCAGTTTAAGGTTTATCTTGCACTGTCCTGAATGCTTTGTATGTGATGCTTTCCCTGGTCGCTTTGACTTTAAAAGGTTGCTGAGATAGTTCAGGTGAACAGTTTCCTAAATAGTACTAACTTGGTTGGCTTTTGCTATGATTGTTCAGAACTTTGTAGCCTTGCTGTACAGATTTGTTCTTGCTGTGTAACTGGAGATGTAAGCCCTTGCTACAATTGTTGAGGACTTCTCTTTAGCTCCCTTGTGTGTTTTTGTTATTTTTGCTCTGCTCAACAGAGTCGTACAAAAGCTTGAATGTTCCATCTTTAGATTGCTTTATAAGCATTGAGTAAATGCATGAAAATGTGGAATGTTTTGTTTGGATGGTGAAGGGAGGAAGAAAGCAGTTGAGGAGGGATGGTGCTTCTCTCCAGAGGTGATGGTTAGAGGTATGACTGCTATGAGGTAGTCCCACACAATAGAAGTCATAGGAGGATGAAGCTGACACGGGGAAGATGAGGCAGCCTGGCTTTGTTCCGACACTCCTGCAATCACAGCATGCCTGAGTCAGCCGTAGGCTTCTCCTGAGCTGCGATGGACTCCACCCTGTGCAGTCCTATGGCTTCACTGTAATTGCAGAGGTGTCGCCAGGGGCATGATGTGAAGCAAATGAGGATGCAGATGATGTCTTGAGCTTAAACTGGAGATAATGGTTTCATGGAAGTAAATAATTTGGTCTGCATGTTTACTTCCCAGTGTATTACATAGAAGGGATGTGATGCTAGCTGCGTGTACACTAGATGATTTTTAGGTCCCTTCCAACCCAAACCAGTCTATGATTGTATAGGAAAGGCCAGAGTTGTGTCTCAGGACTGAAGCCAACTCTTCAGGGTTTTCAGCCTTAAATTGCACAATTAAATTCAGCAGTTTCCTACTGTAGACATAGGCACCCACCCCCAATTTTACAGATGACCTCCCATTCCTTTTCATACTAGAATCCTACCTTAAAATTAATCAGGAAGCCTTGCAGTGGCATTGTTTTGACTGCATCTTCCTCTTTCAAATTAGTTTAATCAAAGGAATAAATAAAAAAGCAGGCAGAAGATGTTGTGTCCTAGAAACAAGGGTGTAGACCAGCTGAACAGAAACACTGTGGCCCCATGTGGGGAGCAGTGGCTGGCCCTGAGGAGCTCAGGGCTGGGTGGCCCTAGCTGCATCTCCCAGGGGCTACCTCCCAGGCACTGCAGCTCCAAGCACTATTCCCTGCAGCACTGCGCTTGGGCACCAGCATCCACATTGCTAGTGCTGGTCCTCGAGGGCAAAGCAGAGCTCGGCTCTGAATTCACACTGCTTTTAAAATGATGGCTGTATCAGCATCTATTCCATATGAGGGACTTCCAGCAGACCTTTCAGTCAGGTATTTAGCTGCCAGAAATGGTGGGCTTAGAAGCTTATCTGGCGCTTCAAACTTTCACTGGAAAGGGACACTGAGTGCACATAACTTTGTTTGCGTATCTTCAGTAAGTGTCGAATTAACCTGAAGTTGTTCGTTATTACATAGTACATTAAATAACTTGTTTCCCCCGATTTGCAATTCAATGAATATCTGATTGGTCTATAAACAGATTGATTAATGGGTACAGAAATTATTACATAGCTTCAAGGCAAAATTGTTAGTGTGTTTTTAAGAAAGGAATAGAATAGGTTTGTTGATGGTTTCTAATTAAAAATTATATACCACTACTGCAACCAAGCATTAAATTCATTCTACATTCATTTAGCTTTTTGTAGCCGTGAAAAAGAGTCCATCTTGGCTGGAAACCAATTTTAAGTATCTTGATCATGAGAATTGTCTGCAAGTGGTTTAATGACAGTTCTGAGCATACTTTGCACTGTGGAGCTATAAATTTATATATTGTGCTCATAAACATAATAATACCATTACATTGCCACTGCGGTAATGAAAATTTCTCTGTACTCTTTCAGTAGAGGATTAGCTTATTGTACTTGAGGAGACTAAATTTCGGGTAAGTTAATAAAGCCTAATTTGCATGGTTGAGAACAAGATAGTATGTAAATAAATTAAAAAGAAGTGATTTGGGGAGAGGTAATAATTCCTTCTAAAAGATATCTTAGGCAAAGAAAATACTGTGATACCAGCCATATCGAAGCAATTGGTTTGTAGTTTCCCAATTTGCCTAAGTTTACATGCACAATTATAATGCAAAACTTACTGCATATGCAGTGAGCTTTGAGCTAGGTCTGCAGTATGAAATCTTTCAGTATTGCTCATAGTTAGGAGTACAGGAAAAATTAGACCTCATACTCTGTCTACCCGTGTCGGGAAAACCTGGCATAGATGCGGCTGTGTTAACAGAAGAGTGCTTTGTCAAGCTTACTTTAGGTCTGCTGAGGAGGGGAAATGAGAAAGTGGCTTGTACCACCAGAGGGCTATACCAGCCTTGCTGTCCTGGCTTAGCTAGGGGAGCAAAAGCTGTTACCTGTGTCTGGTGTAGAGGAGCCTTCGGGCATCACTGAAGCAAGAGAGATTTCAGGCAGTTTGCTCTTTCATTAATGGGGTGTCTGGAGGGGATGTGGGACAGCTTGCAAGCTTGTGCTATACTTATGCTCTGCAAGTTCAATCAGACAGCTACCGGCAAGCATGTGGTTTCTTTCCTCCTTGCATGGGGTATTTGATACTTGTGGGAAATGTGCCCTTAGTAACTGAAAAGTTTCTGTTTTCTGAAAGATAATATATTAAATGAATATTTGCATGAATCACAGATAGAAGATTGTGATTGCTGGGCATGTCGGGTCTTCTCAAGGGTGAGTTAGTATCTGAGGGTTGCAGGCTGTTTAATGTTGTTTCTGAGCCACAACCCTACCTCCTTTCCCCATGTGAACTGAGCCTTGAGGGACTTTGGCCTTCTGGATGAGGAGCTGAGAACTGGCATCTCTGAGGATGAGCACTGACTCACAAGCACTGGTGGTGGGCTGTGTTCATATGGTGCAGAGCTGCTCAGAGTCTCTGGAGTTGCATCGTGTTGCTGTGAAGGAGGGGTCCTGGTGGAGGTGAGAGCGTTAGATGAATCTGTAAACGTACGGAATGATAAAAATACTCCAAAATGCAGGAAAGGTTGTGATGAAGAAGTGCAGGAGGTTGGAAATTACAGATTAAACCACAGACATCAATTTAATTTGCTAAATCATCCCATCCACTTAATGGATGTGGTCCTCATCGTGCCTGGCAGTCCTGCTTGTGTTTCTGGGCAGTAGTACCACCTTCTGCACTGAAATGAATTTGTCCGTCTTGTATAAAGCTGCTTGAGTGTTGCATGTGCAAGTCTCTGGATGTTTCCTATTCCAGCCAAGAGGATTAAAAATAAGTACCACAGTCATACTCATCCAAAACCGTAGTGGAGAAGATAGTTAATGTTGCCTACTTATGTTTAGAATAAAGCACGCTCATTGCAGCACTTCTCCCATAAATGAGAAGTGACAGTTCAGTTGAGTCTTTTGAGGCAGGGAGGAGAAATTTGCATCTTCCACTTGCTACTCATTTATACTTACCAGCTGTGGACATGGCAGGTAAAGAGGCTAACTTCTAGCCTGGTTGGACCAGTTTTTCTGAGGGTCTTTTCAGTTACCCGGGAGCTTCTTTGTGGTTTCCATCTTCTTCAAAGGCTGTTTAGAGCAGAAGCTGTAGTTCTAGCTGTCCTGATTCACCTTGAGAAGTTAAAAAGCCTTTCTTTACACAGACTGTAGAGCTAAGCAGGGAAAGCTTGGTGCACGGGTTGAAATAAAGGTTGCGAGTATCTCCATTTTGTTATCTGTTTTTTCCTGGCCTCATCTCCTTTTTATGTTGTGTCTACTCTTGCTGTTGAGATGAAGCTGCTTTTTGGCCAGATATGCAAGACTTTGAGACCAAGATAACAAAGTTTCTGACTCTTCTGCAGACTGTAGTCGCTTGCAGGGGAGGACCTCTTAAGTTCTCTGGGGGATTTCTCATTGCAATTTCTGTCGTCCAGCAGTTCTGCTGGGCAAAATACACAGGCAGGTCCAGAAAAGTTTTGGAGAAGAAGATGGAGCTGTGCTAAGCAGCGAAAGGAAATGATGTGGACTTTGTCAGTGAATAGTAGACATCTCATCAAATTAGGTATAATTTCATCCACGCCCAGAGTTCAGATTTACAACAAAGATTTGGTGATAGTGTTTTCCACCCATCACCTGAGACATTCAGTATATTTTCTTTGGTTTAAGTTGGGGCCATTTTTGCATTATCATTGCAGAAGGTATATAGCAGTGTAAGACGGGAGCAGTCCCCATGAGCTTGCTTCTGCCCCTCTTCTCCCTCAGAGGTTAATGCCCCGGAGCTGAGCTGGAAGAAGGGAATGTGTGGTATCCCTCATCTCCGTCATGTCAGTGTCATACACTGCAATTAATTTAAGTCACTGTTGATGGTACTTTGAGGTTAATTGTGAAACTTTGCACGGACACAGATTAAGGAATTCTCCAAAGTTTCATTCTGCCTGGCAAGTTCTAGGGCTTAATCACCTCT
Organism: Lathamus discolor; assembly: GCF_037157495.1. Lineage (NCBI taxonomy): Eukaryota > Metazoa > Chordata > Aves > Psittaciformes > Psittacidae > Lathamus > Lathamus discolor. The sequence continues at coordinate 12,346,204 of NC_088884.1, read as the reverse complement.
GCCCTTGGAGACCAACATCTCCATCGCTTTAGTTAGATCTGTTTAAATAGATCTAAGTGCAAATTTTGGTTTAGTTTTCCCAAATACATAAGGAGTGTTCACTGATGTGTTACACGTGCACCACAACTTTAGACTTGAATCTAGACAAGGCCTAAGTGCTACACAGAGACTGGCATGCGAAGGCTAGAGCCTCTATGCTGTTATCATACAAGAATAAAAGAGCTAAAATGCCATGAGAATAATATAGAAGTAGGCATATTTGGGATCCTCTGACCTCATAGATGCCAGATGTGCTGACTTTGGAAAACTCTTCAAAGAGAACTGGAATTCTGCCTGTATACTTCTCATTCTCAGGAAAATCAAGGCTATATATAGTGTTGTGTGTATGTAAAATAAATATAAATACATTTATATATTTGGGAATAGAACAGCTGTTTCTCTTTCTCCTTCATCTGCTTACAAAAGTGTTACACGTTCTTTCCATTATGCTGATGCTGTAGCTTAGGTCAGAGAATAAAAGTATGCTAGGGCCTTGGTAAATGCTCACCCCATGGCTTTAGCTGTTTTCAGGATTAACTGGCGTATATATCAGACAGAATAATCATGTCGTTGGTATCGTTCCCTTTCTTGGTTTTCAATATAAAAATGTTATTTCTTCTTTCCCCACACATGGAACCGTTTTCAGCTTTTAGTTCCAGATGTTTACAGATAAGCTTTCCATAGTCTGAGCTCAAAATCAGTATCAGCTGGAATTTTAAATGTAGGGTTAATTTCAGACTTCGTTGGGTCACAAGTTCTTTAAATAGTCTTCTCCTGCAGAGAGCTGGTTTGCTTGTTTGGGGTCTTTTCTGCACTTTTCTTTCTTCCTCAAACATTACATTCTCTGCTTATTTTCCAGAAACATCTTTCTTCTCTCTTCCGTGGAGAGGATGGATTTTAGTATGCCATGCCACCATCCTCTTTTACAAGAACTTTGAGTGCTTACACCATTTTTAAACATAGCTGATTGTACCATTGAGCTGCTAATATCTTCTGTAATTGATATTCTTGTATCTATAATCCCTACTCCCTTCCGCAAAGCATAGTAACTTCTCTCTGAGAGCTGGTAGTTGTGCTCTGACTTCAGATACAAACTGGTTTATGAAGTTATTACCACGGCACAACTGTGGCTCGCAGTTCTTTCAGTTGTGCTGATGCATCTGGTTTTAGAATTGAATCACTGAATCACATTAATTGGGGGGGAAGTCATTTAAATAGGGATCATCTCAATGATGCAATTTATGTCGCAGCTACACAAATAGGTTTATCAGCACAACTGAGAAGGAGGCAGACTGCACGGGGAGGATTAGAAATAGCAGCTGGAGTAGAAAGCTTGTGGAGGGAAAATTGCTCAATTATTGTTAGAGGAGCTGAGCTGCTTCCTTTGTTTTCTGGTGTTAGCACTGCCTTCCTGCCCCACCTTCGCCCTCTTCCCCTGTTTTAGGTCAGTTCTGTATTCTTTTTTTAAAGTCTTTTGTCACGAAGAATTGAAAGTGTTCGTCTTATACGTGAAGGTGCTTGGTTTCCAGATTGTTGTGACAGCAAAGTGACTTCTGGCTCCAGGCATAGCGACAACAATGGCTCTCCTGATTCTCTTCCATGCCTTCTTTTGGGAAAGTTTTAAGGACAGATGTGCTTAGACTGAGCTAATATTTATATGCTAAGGGTCAGAGAATTTCATCTGGGTTAGTTCTTTGTGGTGTGCGAGAGAAATAGCAGATAGCACAGTTTGCCATTAATTTGAAGGCCAATTAAAAGTAGAGCATTTCCTTCAGCTGTAGCTACGGGTGCCTTCTGGTGCAGAAGACGGGATGATGTGTCTGTGTTCTCTATTAGTGTCAGGGTTTCATTCGTGCCAGTGTGGCACAGCATCCTCTGAAGACTGACAGTTACCAGGTTCGTTTACCTGTAGAAGATCATTCACACATCCTTGTTCTGACCACTTCAAAGGTGGTAGACTAGGACAAATAGACTTGCAATAAGGAAAAAAATGAAGAGGAGAAAAAAGAACGTTTTTAACTATTTCCCCCCAAATGTAATGGCTCTGGGGAGAAAAAAACCTTTCAGAAATCATTCTGTGAAGGTGCTAGGAAGCGTGCTGCAAGTACTTGAAAGGCATGAGTTATCCAGAGTGAAATACCATCTGTCTGTCATATGGCTAATCAGAGACAGCAATTCTTCCTGAGCTTTTTCCTTGGAAAGAGGCAGAAAAAAAGAAACCCGAATTTACTCTTTTTGAAGTTCTCTCAGCATGTATCGTGGTTTGCTTGCTGTGGAACATGAACTCTGAGAGTCTGGGGTTTGTGGGGATATTTTACTACCGAAGAACAAAGCATACAAAGAAGGAAGCAAGCCCCTCAGAAAGAATGCCATGTACGCACTGTTTCCACACTTAAGATGTTTAGCTGTGGTTTGTTTTGGACTGCAGTCTTCTTTTTGGCTTCTTAATCTCCATTGAAAATTAGTTTCTTTCAAAGGGTTTTCTTTTATTTGCCAACCAGCATTTGAAAAGTGGGTCTCATTTTAAACTGTTGGTACAGAATATACCATCAAATACTTGAGAACTGTCATTATGAAGGGTATCATGTTAAATCATCGTGTTTCTGAGAGCAGTTTATGTGCAGAACGTTTGTTCATTCACTTGTTTATTTTACTGTTCCTCTGGAGTGAATATGCTTGAGCTGCCCTTGGACTGGTCCTTCTGAATAAAACAGTGTGGTGGTGTTCGGCTGGGGGGGGATCTTTTGTGGTTTTCTTTCTTTTTTACTAATGGGAAATTGCGTGTATACAATTGTGTCATTTGTGTGTCCGCCATATAGATAAATGTGGAAGGAAAAGGTCACGCATCTCCGTAAAAAACCAAGTTCTAACACAAGAACGCAATACTAAAAGATAATCACACTTTGAGATATATCAACATTTTAGCTTCCCCCTCATAAAAAAAGAAAGTACTGTGATATAAAACTTACTTATCTGCACTCAGAAAGCCAGTGTATTTTCTAAATGGAAATTGGCCAAAGAGGTGTGAAAAAGAACTGCATCTGGCAGCTGGAAGACTTTGTCAAGTTCCTTTTTCGGTGGGTGTTTAGATTAATAACCTTAGCTGGAATCTGGAAAAAGTACAATGAGGTTGTGAGGGCTCACTTTGAAAACCACCTAAAAGCATCGTTGGATGTTTGTCTGGAAAACAGTTGCAGTGATAATGAGAAGTTACCGCTCCTCAACTGCGGTACCTAACTGACTCACAGCTCTTCGCTCCCTGCAGTATAAGATCAGACGGGTTCACATAAACCACTGCTAGGATTGCTCTTATCCTTAGTGGTTGAATCACCAATGCAGTCAAAGTAATTAAAATCATATTTGTCAAGAACTTCTATGAGAAACAAATATCCACCAAACAAACGTAATTTGGTGAAATTATTTAAACACAACTTGTATTTAAAGTATTAGTAAAGATTACAATCTAAGTTATTGATGCTTTGCATGAAGACTGAGATTGCTAGACATGCCACGATTAATTTTATCCATATTTGCATTGAAGATCTGGTTTAGCATTTGCACTTCATTCTGCCATTATGTATTAAATATTGCTGCAAGAGGAGCTTCATTTTTCTTTTTAAGGTATTTTTTCCAAGAAGAGTGATTTCTTGTATCCAGATACTTCCGAACTATTTAAATTTGTATTAGCACGGGTCATAAGAGAAAAAGCAAATATATCTTGCAGTTGAAACTTAAATCCAGTATTCTTTGTTTGGTTTGTGTCTGCAGTAGCAGCTAACTCAGTGAGGGCTGTTGGGTGTGCTAATGTGAAGAGTGTTCCATTTAATTCTTTTCTAAAATGTGTTCTTTCTAGATCTACCGACAAGACTGTGAAACCTTTGGCATGGTAGTGAAGATGCTAATTGACAAAGATCCGTCATTGGAGAACTCCATTCAGTTTGCCCTGAGGCAGAATTTGCATGAAATAGGTGAACGGTGTATAGAAGAACTCAAACATTTCATTGCTCAGTACGATGCTGCCAATCAAGATCTATCAGAATCCTTCAAAGAAGGCTCCTACTAGAGGACAGAAATATGCTTTTAGATCCTCTTCATTGTGTATGCCATAATACATAAATCTGCTTTTTTGCTGGGAAAGAGGAGATCTTGCTGGGGATTTGAACCCAAGGCCTGCGCTCCTTTGCAGTAGCTCAGGTGGCTATATAATGTTCACTGTGGTCTCCCCAATTGTATTCTTCCTACCTGTACTTGTTGACATATATTCCTTTGAAAGGATGTCCTTTTTGAAAATGCTGTAAAGTGACAAACTATTTTTGAAGCCTTTACACAGTTACATAGGAACAACTGTTCAGTCCGATGTATGTACACTTACATTTTGATGTTTATAAGTGTAACTTCAAACACTGTATTTTTTATTAAAGTAACAAAAAGCAGTTCTTCATTCTTCAACTTACACAGAAAGAAGTCTTGTTTTCATATATACTATAGGAAGGGACAATTTGCAAAATTGGTAGCAGCTATGATTTAAATTATTTATTATAGTTTAAGTTTAATCCTCAGATTCAGTCTGTAAAGTTGCACTAGGGGTTGTCTCTAGTCTTTGACTGCCAGAGCAATGCTACTTGGTGTAAGTGCTGTACTTGTGTTCTAATTGCAGGTTCTGCAAGTGCTGTTTAAATGTTGGTGTTTTCCATGTCATGAGTCATTTCTAGTGAGCAGTATTCAAGGAGTAATGGGTGCTTGAGGTTGGAAGGGACCACCGGGGGTCATCTAATGCAACGCCCCTGCTCAGGCAGGGTCACTGCTCAGGATTGTGTCCAGATGGATCTTAAATATCCCCAGGGAAGGAGACTCCACAACCTCTCTGGCCAGCCTACTCCAATGCTCTGTAAAGAAGTTCTTCATGTTCAGATGAAACTTCCTGGGGTCTGCTTTATGCCCATTGCCTCTCATTCCGTCACTTGGCATCACCAAGAAGAGTCTGGCCTTATCCTTTTGACACCCTCCCTTCAGATACTTATACACACTGATCAGATCCCCTGAGTCTTCTCTAGGCTGAACAGCTCCCTCAGCCTTCCCTCATACAAGAGATGCTCCAGACCCTTCATCATTCCCATAGCCCTTCACTGGACTTGCTCCTGGAGCTCCATGTCTCTTTTGTACTGGGAAACCCAGAACTGGACACAGTAATCAAGGTGAGGCCTCACCAGGGGTGAGTAGAGGGAGGGTTACCTCCCTCGACCTGTTGGCTGTGCTCTTCCTGATGCAGCCCAGAATACCACTGGACTTCTTGGCCACAGGGGCACATGGCTGGCTCATGAACAACTTCTTCATCAGGACCCCCAGGTCCTTCTCTGCAGAGCTGCTTACCATCAGGTCAGCTCCCAGCCTGTACTGGTGCCTGGGCTTATTTCCAATTTCCCGTTGGTGAATCCATGCTGACTACTCCTGATAGCTGTCTCGTCTTCCACATGCCTTCCATATGGTCTCCAGGATGAGCCATTCCATCACCTTACCAGGAATTGAGGTGAGGTTGACCAGTCTGTAGCTCCCAGGCTTCTCTTTCTCGCCCTTATTGAAGGCTGGGGTGACATTTGCTTTCTTCCAGCCCTCAGGCACCTCCCCTGGTCGCCATGGCCTTTCAAAGATGATCAAGAGTGGCCTAGCAATAAGTTTTGCCAGCTCCCTCAGCACTCGTGGGCGCATCCTGTCAGAGCCCATGGACTTGCAGATGTCACGTTTGTCTAAATGATCTCCAACCTAATCCTTCTCAGTCAAGGGAAGGACTTAACTTTCTCCAGACCTTCCCCCTCGTCTTCTGTGTCAGGGACTCCTGGAGGCTGACCTTGGCATTGAAGACTGAAGCAAAGAAGGCATTCAGTGTGTCTGCGTCCTCTGTCACCAGGGGCATCCCTGCTCCGTTCAGTAGCAGGCTTACGTTTTCCCTAGTTTTCCTTTTATTCTTGATGTATTTGAAGAAGCCTTTGTTGTTGTCCGTGACATCCTTAGCTGGATATTATTCCAAAAGAGCCTTGGCTCTCCTTGTCACATTTCTGCATACTCTGACAACATCCCTATATTCTTCCTGGGTGGCCTGTCACTGCTTCCACCTGCTGTGTATCTCCTGCTTGTGTTTGAGTTTTATGTAGGATGAATTCCATTTTTTGTTACTATTTGCTACTAAATGTTTTCTTTGTTATGTTTTTGACTGCACCTTACAGAGTATAACCACTGAGCAGGGAAATGTCCCTTCTGCTCTCGCTGTCTCCCCCCTTAAGCCTTCTCACCACTTCTCATCCATCAGTTTCACAAACAGGAGGCTGTGTGTAATCTTTATTTCTGTTATCAAGAAGGAGCAGGAATTCAGGGGGACAAGGAAAGTGAGCAGGATCATCTCTTTAGGAACTCCGAGTTGCTTTGGATTAGGTATAATGTCAAGTTGAACTGTAAGGCCCCAAGTTCATCATCATTTCAAACCTAGGTGGTTCTGGATAATGTCTGGCATCCCTATTGACCTGATAGAGTGATTATAGTTGGTTGAGTGGTTGGGGAGGGTCAGGAGGCTGCCAGTGCTGCATGATTACTTTTCAGAGGTGAAAAATACTTAGGGCTCATTGGTGATACCCTGACTGTTGAATTCTCTACAGCTTTACAGGTAATAATGTTCTGTTTTTTACGAATGTTTTAGGAAGGGGATAATTTGAGTCATAAACACAAAGAGGTAAGTAGAAGCGTGGTTGTTTTGTATACATTTGCATTTAGAAACATGTGAAACTCTGTAAAAAGACTTCCAAAGTGCACATTATTTTTAAATGAAGGAGTCATTGGATTCAGCCCCTTTATCAAGAGAGCTTCCAAGGTTTCACCGGAACGGTGTGCAGAAAAGGAAGGGAAATAGCAGTGATTTTGCATGTACAAGGTACTGTCTGTATCACAGCATCTTACACATGCAGATCTTGATAGGGTATATTAAAAACGTATTGCGTCAGATTCCTGAGGTGCCCGAGTAGCTTTAATGTCGGCAGGGTGTGGTTTTCCAGTTGGCTTTTGTTGGTTTCTACAACAAGGGTTCACATTGCTCGAAGGAGATGACCTGCAGCTTACCTTGTTGGCAGCCGGCATTGTGTGGGCTGCACAATGAGTGGGAATCAGCTCCCGGATCCTACAGGATGCTAATTTGGGGAGGGAGAGAAGGGAAGAGAGGCAACCTGCTGTGGCACAGTAGTCAGGTATGACCCGCCCCTTCTGGCAGCAACCCGGTTTGCCAAGATGTGTCGTGAAACCACAGGCAAAGTTCTCTGAGGCAGGAGCACTTCACTGCTTGTTACAGGGCTGAGAGCCTCCAGCGTGTTGCATCAGAGTTTGTGCTTTGGGTTGGAAATGCCAGTGGGAAAATCCTGAAATTATGTTTAATATATTTTTGATTAAAAGTGTTCATTATAACTGTACAGTTTGTTAGGAGTCTCCTTTGTTAGAAACCTGATTAAATTTACTATGATAAAACTCTTTGATTTCCAAGTGTCCTTCTGTAAAGACCTAAGTTTACAGTCACAGAATCAAATGATGTCTCGAGTTGGAAGGGTGCCGTAAGGATCATCAAGTCCAACTCCCTGCTCCTCACAGGACTACCTAAAACTAAGCCGGATGACTAAGAGCATCATCCAGGCACCCCTTGACCTCTGACAGCCTTGGGGCTGTGACCACTTCCCTGGGGGGGCCGGTTCCAGTGATCAGCCCCCCTCCCAGAGAAGAGCCTTTTCCTGATGTCCTGCCTGAACTGCCCCTGGTGCGGCTACATTCCATTGCCTTGTATCCCACCGCTGGCCTCCAGAGAGATCAGCACCTCCCCTCCACTGCCCCCCGAGGGAGCTGTAGACTGCAATGGGGGCACCCCTCAGCCTTCTCCAGGCTGAACAAGTGAAGTAACCTCAGCCTCTTCTTGTAAGTCTTGCCCTTGAGGCTTTTTACCGATCAGTCACCCTCCTCTGGACACACTAGGGCAGTTACATGTCCTTATACTGAGGCACCCAAAACTGCAACCATACTCAAGGTGGGGCTGCACCGGGTGGTGTGGAGTGGCACAGTCACCTCCTTGACTGCCCAGCCACGCCGTGCTTGGTACACCCCACGACATGGTTGGCCCTTCTGGTTGCCAGGGCACGCTATTGACTTGTGGTCAACTTGCCCTCAACCCAAGCCCCCAGGTCTTTTTCCATGGGGCTGCTCTCCAGCCTCTCCCCAAACTTGTATGTACCACAGGATCATCCCATCCCAGGATGCTCTCGTTAAATCTCATGGTTGATCCCATCCCAGGATGCTCTTGTTAAATCTCATGGTTGGTGACTGCGCAGCTCTAACACAGATCTCTTTGTAAGGCCCCTCTGCCCTTGAGGGAGTCCACAGCTCCTCCTTGTCGAGTGTTGTCAGCAAACGTACTGTGCATTGAACTCCTGTGTCTCATTTATATCATTGTTAGATCATTAAAGAGAGCATGCCTTAGAACTGAGCCCTGACACTCGGGTGTCTCCTGAACTCAGCGGCTGCTGAGCAGGATGTAACCCCATTTACTGTCTGAGCCCGACCTCCCAGCCAATATTCTTGGGGTTTTAAAGCCAGCTAGCAGGTCAGTAAGGGCTTTCAAAGGTTTGTTAGGTTGTCCTTATCTTGAGCTGACTTTTAGGGGGGGTTTAATGGGTTGAATTTGACTCATGAACTAAGGAGTCCTTTGGGTTTTCTATAAGCCCTGTTCCTGTGACAGGTTTCATTCACATTCATGGGTGACAGGTGACTGCTTTTCCTTAGCCTTTTGTGGTGTGTGCTTTCTGTTGATGTGAGTGTTATGCCAGTCCCTTAACTTGAGCAAGGAACGTGGCTTCTAGCCTTGCTTCCTGTCGAAACAAACACTTCGGGTTAATCCTGAAGGTGTAAAAACCTGTCCTTGGTCTCGTGGGCAGCCTCCACGGGGCTCCTGGAAAGGGGTAGGGAGAGCATCAGTGGAGGGAAGCAGAGGCTGCGCAGGGGGAGTTCATTCACCACCTTAAGCGCTCCTGAGAACGAAACTTATTCCCAGTGCTTATTAATGTGCAGATACCCTTAAATACAAAGGGAAAGGGGAAAGGAAGGAAAGGAGCGTGGAAACTCCGTGCTGCCTGCTGAGGCCGGAGCGGTTCTGGGCACACCTGTAACCTCACCGGGTGAGTTGGCAGCTTTGAGTGACAAGGCGAGCAGGCAGGGTGAAAAAGCAGCGATAAACCACGATGATATGAAAGCAGCTCATGCCATGTATCAGAGAAGGAGCAGTTCCTTGGGACCCTGCTGGCTGTGTAAGGTTTCCTCTTTTGGTGAGGATGAGGATAATGCATTGCTCTAATATTGCTCACTTCATGAAGGCTGTACTGGTGTTGGCTGGGGTAAAGGTAATTTTTGCCTTAGTAGCAAGTATGGAGTGTTTTGGATTTGTGCTGAAAACTGAATCGATGATAGCACAGGGATGTTTCAGCTATTGCTGAGCAGGGCTTACACAGAGTCAAGGCCTTTTCTGATCCTCACCCCACCAGCGAGCAGGCTGAGGGTGCACAAGGAGCTGGGAGGGGGCACAGCTGGGACAGCGGATCCCGACTGACCAAAAAGATGTCCCAGACCATATAGAACCACAGAACAGTTAGGGTTGGAAAGGACCTCAAGATCATCTTGTTCCACCCCCCCTGCCCTGGGCAGGGACACCTCACACTAAACCATCCCACCCAAGGCTTCATCCAACCTGGCCTTGAATACTGACAGCGATGGAGCACTCACAGCTTTCCTGGGCAACCCATTCCAGTGCCTCACCACCCTAACAGGAAAGAATTTCCTCCTTATATCCAATCTAAACTTCCCCTGTTTAAGTTTTAACCCGTTACCCCTTGTCCTGTCACTACAGTCCCTGATGAAGAGTCCCTCCCCAGCATCCCTATAGGCCCCCTTCAGGTACTGGAAGGCTGCTATGAGGTCCCCACACAGCCTTCTCTTCTCATCCTCAGCATAAAAAGCTGGGGAGAGGGATGGGGGGAGTTTGCTGGGGCTGCTGTTCAGGGACTGGCTGGTACCAGTTGGCTGAGGGGATTATTTTATCATTTTGGGGGTTTTTTTGTGTTTGTTTTTGTGTGTGTGTGTGTGTTTCGTTGTTTTGGGTTTTTCACTTTCCTATTAAACTGTCTTTACCTCAGTCCAAGAGTTTTCTCACTTTTACTCTTCCAATTCTCTCCCCCATCCCACTGCAGGGTGCTGAGTGAGCAGCTGTGCGGTGCTTGGGTGCCTATAAGGGTGTAAGGTCCATCTGGAATACAGATACTACTTCTAATAATACAAAAGAGCATTTACAGCTTTGGTGACTGTATCTGAGTCTGTGCTGGTAGCAGACCCTATATCCATACCACCTTCTGTATATTTGAAGTGGAAGAATCAATTAGAAACATTTCTCGTGAGAAATGGTCAAAAATAATGAAGTAGAAATCATAGAATCACAGAATCATAGAACAGTTAGGGTTGGAAAGGACCTCAAGATCATCTAGTTCCAACCCCCCTGCCATGGGCAGGGACACCTCACACTAAACCATCCCACCCAAGGCTTCATCCAACCTGGCCTTGAACACTGCCAGGGATGGAGCACTCACAACCTCCCTGGGCAACCCATTCCAGTGCCTCACCACCCTAACAGGAAAGAATTTCCTCCTTATATCCAATTTAAACTTCCCCTGTTTAAGTTTTAACCCATTACCCCTTGTCCTGTCAAGCTGAAAAAATGAAACCAAGTCATATAGGCAGCTTTAAACTTACTGTGACCTCTACAGTGGATAAAAATGCCTGTTTGCCCCTGGTTCATTACACGCGGTTACAACTACCTGTTAGCCTTCCCCTGCACCTGAATGTCTCCAAGCCCATTCCTCAGCAAAACAAAGCTTTCTGAATGGTTTCCAATGCCCTTAGTGGCTTGTGGTCCTGCAGCCCAGCCTACGTAAGGGAGATGGATGTGCCGCCCTGCAGCGGCACCTCAACCGGCTCCGCACGAGCTGCTCAACGCTAGAACCCAACACCCCGAGCGCACGCTCCCCAGGGCACTGCGCTGTGAGTGTGCTCACCTGGCGGGGCCCGCTCGGAGCTCATGCCTCGGGCTGGAGGCACTGCCGCTGTGTAAGGGAGAGCAGCACCACGCACGGGGGATTCATCACCCCTCGCACAGACAAACGCGCCTCTCACCTTTTGTGAGTAAAACGGAGGACAAGGAGAGGCCCTTACCCACTGCCGAAAGCTTCCAGCCGAGAGCTAACAACAAACAGCGGCGGTGGAAGGCATCGCTGTTTACATCACTCGTTTTGAAGTACCCAGAGCCCTCTCAGGAGCAGAGTTCACAGTGCCCCAGCACTAACACCTCTAGCCTTCAGTCTGGGTTTTGTATAAGGTCATGGGGGAGAGATACATCTTTCAGCTCCTCTATTTTGAGGTTTAGAGGGAGGGAACGTGAAAGTTAACTCTGAAGCTAGTTTAGACACACTTAAGAGATCTGTGTTGATGAACAGTCTGTTTTAAGCAGAGAGTATTAAGAAGGAACTAAACGTCTATGGAGAACTTTAATCATTTACTAAAACTGCACTTTGGGAGGTTACATGCGCTGTATCTCAAGATTAGGTGTAATGGTAGAGGTATTTCTCCATGAGACAGCTATATGCTGTGAAAAGGACACAGCAGTAGGGGCACTGTGTTTTGTTTCTGAGGATCCTGGTTCTCTGTATTTGGAAATGCAGGAAAGAATGGAAGGTCTCAGGCGTTGTTTGAGCATCCTTCCAATACCTAGAGGGGGACTATAAGAAAGCTGGAGGGGGACGTTTGACAAGGGTTTGTAGTGACAGGACAAGCAGGAATGGCTTTAAACCAACGGAAGGGAGATTTAGATTAGACATTGGTAAGAAATTCTTCATTATGAGGATCATTGAGACACTAGCAGAGGTTGCTCAGAGGAGCTGTGGCTGCCCCATCCTTGCAATGGTTGGACGGGGCTTTGAGCAACCTGGTCCAGTGGAAGGTGTTCCTGCCCATGGCACGGGGGTTGGAACTGGATGAGCTTTAAGGTCCCTTCCAACCCAAACCATTCTGTGATTCTATGGTCCTGTATTATGGACCATATGGTCCTGGTGTGGTCTAAGTGTTAACAAGTCAGCATCTCTCCTCAAGTGTTATTAGTCCTGGCAGGCTGGTGGTTGTAATATACTTACTTAAGCACAGTGGGCGTTTGGCTTCAAGGAAAGCAAATGCTGCCCAAGCCACCACAGCAGCCTGCTACCTGGAAGCATCCCATCAGCCAGAAAAGTGACTTACATGGTGAATACCACCTCTGGAGTAAAAGACCTTTGCTTATTTTATGCTGAGAAATACAAGCAAGCAACTGCTAGTTAACTTCATTTTCTCTGGTGTAAGCCAATACTCACATGGCCATTCCCTCCCTTACTTGTTGCTGCTTTTACTTCCAAACTTCTCCATCCTCAAGAAGGGGAGGCTCAGTTAGAATTATAGAATCATAGAATAGTTAGGGTTGGAAAGGACCTCAAGATCATCTAGTTCCAACCCCCCTGCCATGGACAGGGACACCTCACACTAAACCATCCCACACAAGGCTTCATCCAACCTGGCCTTGAACACCGCCAGGGATGGAGCACTCACAACCTCCCTGGGCAACCGATTCCAGTGTCTCACCACCCTCACAGGAAAGAATTTCCTCCTTATATCCAATCTAAACTTCCCCTGTTAAATTTGCCAGGTTTTTTTGGTAAAAAACGTCTATTATTTCATTAATTGCCTTTCTTCAGGTGGCCAGAAAACCAATGGTCTTAGCAGTTACTACCTTAACTGGTAGATGTCTCTATGAATTCAACTAACAAATCTCTGTCCTTCATTTAAAACAGCGGAAGTGCATTAGAACTTTAAATGGCTCCTACTCCATACAGGAGTTCAAAGCAACTTTTGAGGGTACCTACTACCTCACAGTTTTTTGCCAGCCTGCCTTCTAGAACCACCCAGCAGCTCTCCCCATTTATGCAGGGCAACTTCAGGAACTATTTTGGGGAAAGGAAGGGAAAAATAACAATAAAAAATCCACATCCACAGGAGGTGCACATTTGTTGTACTGATATATTCCAGGCTTGTGTGGTTTTTACATTTATATAGTTTACATTTTGCTTGACCCATAAATAACACTTGCAAGATTAAGAGGGCCATAGAGAGTATTTACATAGCCCCACCATGCATACAGAGCTTTTAATACCTAGTAGACAAAATTAAGCTGTTTTGCACTAAACATTTTTCCATATTTTTCAACTTAAAACCCCTGACTAAAATACAAGCAATATTTCATCCGTAATGCTGCTGTTAAACCCCTAACAAATCTAGTTTGATATTGTAACAAACTTCTTCAAATTCAGGGATATAAAAATATTCAGCTTTTAAAATCTTAACTGTACAATATGTACATTAGTATTTGCACTGTTAAATTATGAATACATTTAAGCCTATGAAATACTACATTATAAATATCAATGTTTTCGATTTAGAATTGCAGCTAATACATTTTAAAACCTGGATGATGCGTTTGAAAAGACACAATTCTGGAGCCTAATCCTTTAAGCCCTTATGAAAATATTTGTTACGTAAGTAGATCCATTGACTTAAATGGGGTTCCATGCCTGAGCAAAGGACTCCAGCAGTTGTACCTCTCTCCTTCACCACTGCGAGTTAGGCATGGCATAAAAGACATCACTACTCATTGGCAGCTAAGTCCAATTCCAGCAGCTGAATTAACATCTTCCTTTCAACAGGCACAACCCCCCCAACAAACCCTTACAGAGGGATGGAATTCTTAAACAACCGTGGAAAGAAAACATGGAAGTTAAACGTATAAACCATTTACTGCTGCTTTAGGATATATCAAGGCCTCAAGCATTTCCACCCCCAGATTCTGGTTTTGCCTCCTTAATAGTGGACTCTTTGGAAAAGGAGAATTTTCCCAAATGAAAATCAACCATAAAATCCAGTTTTTGTAACAGAACCCGAAGGAGGAACAGTGAGCTTTATCAATGAAGAACGGGCACAGTACAGAGCCTTCTTTTTCTTGGCAGTGAGAAGAAGAAGTCAAAGATCACCCTGTGTGGGTATAGCTACAGCACAGGACTGACAACTTTATTGACTGATCTTTGCTGAATTCCCCCTCTCTGATAATCCAACATAAGTGAACAGCGAGCATAAAATAAAATGCCTATAGAAAGTCAGTATCGAGAACTGCAGTAACAGTATTTTGACATCTGAAACATAGTATGTAAACCTAGCAATATCTGAGCAGATCATCATTTGGCGTGGTGAAAGTTACTTGTACAATGTAAACTCTGGCAGGGTTATCATTTACACTGGCAAAGCATTAATTACGTTAGCAACTTGCCTAAGTACAATTCTGAATATAAAAAGATGTGGTTCAAACTGTAGCTACAGAGCTGACTGGTCTTCCCAACTGTTAAAACAAATTAAGAGATGATGCAATTTTTTCCTTTGTGTCCCCTCTTCTTCTTTGATTTGGTTGTCCTTTGTCCAAACTGAGAACTAGATAACGCAGTAGTTGGACCAGAAAGGTCATCTGTATAGTACGGATACCTCAGTGATCGTGGCTGTGGAATTGGCTGTCCTAGAAAATATCCTTCCTCTTCAGAATCAGATGAGGATGATGAAGTTGAGCACCAGGAGTCATCTTCCTCACCGTACAATCCAAAGAATTTATCCACCACCTGATTCCGCAGTGCATAATCAGACCTACTATGTGCATACTGCCCATACAGCTCCGCATTCTGAATATACGACCGAAGCTCACGAGAGCTTCTATTCTGAATGAATTTTTCATGATCCTGAGGGGAGTAATAACGAAACCTCTCTCTCGGAGAGCATCTTCTTTCTGCGGCCAAGTTAAGTGCATTGTCTGAACGAGACTTCCTACTTCTTCTACGATGATGAGAAGGTCGATTTCCACGCTCTTCAAAGTGGTAAACGCGCCTACGAGTCCTTTCACTCATTGGAGGCTGACGTATTTCAAGGTTCTCATAACTTCCATTATCAATAACATCATCTGAAAACTTGACTTGCTGAGGTCTAGACTGGGATTTGGATCTTCTCAGTACGGGCATATGCACTGGCTTTTCCTCTGGCAAGACCTTTTCCTGACACAGCTCTGAGCTCAGGCTCTTCAAGGACTCCGTGCTCCGGTGCAGCATTGAAGAATTCAGAGTTCCCATGTTGCTCATCTTCTCACAGTCCTCTACCTCCAGTTCTTGGAAAGTTTGCAAAGAGTACAAAGACGGCCGTGGTTTGCCTTCTCCATCCATTGAAGCCCCTGTGGTGGGAATGGAGAAAAGAGGAAAAGGAAAATGAAAACACTATTGAAGAGATAAATATTGTAACAAAATAGTATCACTAAAGGAGATCTTATTAGTGGGTTTTCGAACTACTATCAAAAGGATTAGCTTCATAAAGCAGTAACCTTTGTTTTGCCTTAAAACATTTAAGTATTAGCTCTGATTACTAAAGAATTCACTAACATTAGGATATCAAGAGTGGAAGAAGTTTAATGAGTTTAAAACACCTCTAACACTAACAGCTAAGCCTCTGAGAAGAAAGAAATACTTCACTTTACAGTCCATGCTTGCCATTTTTAAGGCTAAAATATTTCATGTTTCTTGTACTGCTAAATTTCTTTGCAACACCTCTAGTTCCTCCTCCTCCTGTGCCCCCTGAACCAAACTCCCCATGTCAGTTCCTTTGTCACCACTTGGGCAACGCAGCATATGGTCGGGCCTGAGCTACACAAGTAGCTACAATACTTCAGGCTGTAGGAGGATAGGAATGGAGAAGAGGATAGGACAACTTTTAAATGGGTCCCTCATACCTAACTCCCAGGGCTTTTTGTAGGGCAATAGGAAAGGGAAGTTAATACACTCACTCATGCATACCTACACACACACACACGCACACACACTTGCATATCTGACTGTTATCCCTTTGGCTAATTTCAATCATATTTGACAGGGAGGTTCACAAAAGTGGATTAGCAGTTTCTCTTTAGTCAATGGAGAAAGATAATCTCATAAACCTCATTTCTTACAGCTAAGAAGTTTGCCATCCTTTCTGATTTCCTCCCTAGTTTTACAAGCCAGGAAATTACTTAAAGTGTTTTGCAGATTAGTATCATCCTAGTATTATAATGCAACTTCTTGCACTTAAGGTATGGAAAAAAAAATTATTTCATTTGCTTAAAGCGTGATTTGTATATAACAAATGCATAGTTCAAGACCATTCTTACTCCGTTTAACATTATGGATTTCTTTTAATAAGCAAAGTGAATTCAAGAGGAAAGGAGAAGAACTTAAATAGAATGTAAGTAGCAGAAATGTATCTTGTAGAAGGATATGTGTATGATAAAAGCAATTGCCTACTTCACATGCATCTCTTGCATGTAAAGTAAGGCATGTAAGGCTTTTTACAAATCACAGATCTGAAAAGTCTTAGCTCAAAATACTCTGCTTTGGCTGACCTCTCCCTCAAAACCATTTCCCCCCATTACCTGTTATATTGGACAAAGCCAAAGAATCCATTGAGTCTCGAACACTTTGCTCTTGCTGCTTCAGGTCAGACAAACATTCAAGTGAACCTTCATACCATGGCGTTTGGTCGTGTTTGTATCCCGACGCCCCGTGTTCCATGTCTAGCTCCTGGATTTTCCTGCTGCTGGCAGGGCCTGGGTGGCTGCCATATGCAGAGTCACCCAAGCCATCTTGTGACTGGGCCCAGTACATGTCTGACTGATACTTCTTACTTGCCAGGCTTGGATTATTTTTTTTCAAGTCCAGCTTGCTCTTGACCATGCTATCAGAAATCCAGTGTTCACTCGACCTAATGTCTACTTCAGCGGGCTGCTGGAAGAGGCCTTTATCACCAAACTTCAGGAGAAGCTGAGTCATGTAGTCTTCATGTTCAGCCCATTCTTCAGGGTCTTCAGGCATTTCCTGCTCTACTCTTCCTTTCCAGAAGTCTTCATTAACAAAGCTTGCCTCTTCCCTTGAAAGACTTAAATCATCCAGCTTACGAGAAAGCGTATCATCGGCGTTGTCTGAAAGGCCAGGGAACTTGTAATTGAGGGCTGGCGACAGGAGAAGAGACTGGCGGCACTGGTCGGCTGAACGGCTGCTTTTCCCCATGCGGACGCTCCTCCTGGAATCTCTGGATCGAGCAGACTGAAACGCAGAATCTGAAGAGTCGGAGGCATGAACATCCTCTCCCAGGCTGCAGGTTTTTGAACAGTAAATCTGCCCTTGCTTTGGAAGGAACGGGCAGCCAAGCAAAGAGGTCTTGCACTGAGCACAAGAAAAGCAAGTCTCTGTGGCATGCCAGTGCTGTCCATCATAGGTCATCTGAGCATGATCAACACCTGGAAAAGGAATAAAAACAATCCTTTGGGTTTCTCTAAAAAACATGAATCCCCACTTCTGGAATGGGAAATTATTTCATAAATTGGCTTTCCCTTAATTTATAAGTCTGATGTTTAGAAAGGACATACTTACCAATGTGCTCCCCACACGTCTCACAGTATTCCGCGTAGAGAGATTCAAAACAGTTACAGCAGAATGGTCGCCCATCCTTCATGATGTATCTTTGCCCACCAAGGATTGTTTCACACTCGAGGCAACAGAAGTGCTTCATGTGCCAGTGGCGGCCTTCAGCTTCTGTGCACTCATCAGCAAATATGATCTTTTCAGAGATAAAAGGTAAACGTTGAGTGGCCAAAACCTCACCTTGGGAGTTAGCACATGAAAAACATCCTAACTGTGCAATTCATATGCTAAATTTAGTTTTATTTAGCTGTCTTTTGAATACAAGGATAGAAGCAACAATCTCCCATAGCAACACTGGCATTCTGACCTTTTCTATAACAAAAACAAAACCCCAACTTTATTTTTTAAAGCAAAACCAAACAAACAGAACATAAGACCTTCAAGAGAAGTTGCTGTCAGGATGGTATTTGGGAGTATTTGTACAGATCCTTCTTCCAATTGTTATCTACTACATTCAGTTCTAAATACAAACAGATACACACTTACTAAATACCATCACATCAGTTGTAATACTGCCTATTTGACAAGAAATTAAACACCCCTCAGCCTTCGAGCACATCTATGCAACAAAGTCCTGACTTCTTGAACAAATGGATCTGAAGTCAGTAACTGCCCAAGTGATGCAGTCTGTCGACTGAACAACAGGAGCATAGACTGGCTATAAGATGTGAATTCTTTACCTCGTCGCAGGCCGAACATCGGGGTTTGAGGAGTTCAGCGTGGTGTCTGCCGCAGTGAATTTTGCCATCTTGGTAGAAGTAGATAAGGTCAACGAGCAGCTCGTTACACGTGAAGCACACAAAACACGAGGGATGCCAGCACACACCAGGCCCAGCTCTCGAGGCAAAAACTGCAACTTCACCGCCGTTTACTTTTGTACCACACTAGGAACAAAACCAGAAAGTGAACACACTTCCCATCCCACACTACCTGCTTTTAGCATTTAAACCAAGTTAAAACACCAAACCCAGTAATGCAGGTTTAATCTGAAATTCTGACAAGAGGGGTAAAACATATTTTCAATTTTGTCTAGACAAACCTCTTGTGCACAGGAGTTCATTTCATACATAATAACATTTTTAAGCATATGCCAGTTTTTCATGTGTCATTAGTATGAGGCAGCGTTCTGGTGTTCAGAGAGACAAGCTTACATTTGAGATACTGTAGTTGTACATTATTCAGCCCACTAGTTGGCTTGTGGCACCAGCAGTATTACCTGTTCACACACTGCATGCATCACCGCTCTTGAGAGTAGTTTAATAGTGCCTCGGCCGAGTGCCTCCTTTTTGCGCTGAGAACTGAACATCTGCAGTTCCTTCTTTTCTTCTTCACTTAAAGACTGGCAGTATCTCACCTTCCAGTGAAAACACAGGAGAACTTGTTTTAGATACTGAGCTTTTAAAGTAACAGATCAGCAAGTGCATATATGCAAGAAATTCATCAGGCATGCTGACAATCACCGCTAAACTTCCGCAACTTCTCTTCTCTACCATCTTAGTGTTCAGCGAATACGGCACAACACAAAGTATGGAGAGATATTTTGTGCTACAGGGAAAAAAACTCCCATATTGAACGAAGAAGTTGCTCAGGCAGGAACTAAGATTTTAAAAAGCCAACCCAAAACCTGCTGCTACCCTAAAGTCATGGAATGAACCTAAATCAGCCACAACATTGTCCTTTAGATTTATGGTTAAGTGCCCACAACTAAGTACTGCGGTATACACAAGATCTTAAGTATTGACACCCCCGCCCCTTTTCCTTACAAAGAGCTTGTTTGTTATTTCCACTTCTACTCCAAATTGCACTGCATATCTGAGATGCAAACCTTTTACTATCACAAAGCATCCTTTTTGTGTGCTACAATGCAATTCCAGGAATTTGTAGGTTCCTGGTAATTGGTGGGTGGCTGCAAACACTATAAAACCAACTTGTGTTAAGTTTATTGCAGTGACACCAGCCTCCCTAACAAGCAAAGGCAGTGTCCTTCCAGACAGCTCTTATCTGCACACAAGCCAACCGGACAGCTAAACAATGGGCTCAGTGTACACACCGTGCTGCTTTATAGGTCAGATGCCACTGCAGGCCACAGTTTAAGCTTGTAATAAAATACACAGGTAGGTAATTCTCCACATAATAGCCACCAGGGAGACCTGAGCCCTGACAGTGCATCCTAAATTCCGTATTTACCTCATTGTCATGGGGTGGCAGCTGATACAGAAGTTGTTTAATTCGGTGTTTCTCTCCAGGGCTGTTAACGTAAGGGACCTTCTCCTCTGGCAAGCAGGCGAAATACAGCTGGACCTGACCAGGAGGAACCCAAGAGTTCAGACGGAGGGACACACATCACCCAAGCACGGCAAGCTCCTTCAGCTACTGTTTTATCTCAGGTCTCATTTAAGAAGGAAGACGGTTACGCTACATTAGACCTCTGACAGGGTTTGTGCTGAAAATACGAGAGCCAGATGAACCAGCTCAGCAAACCCGAATTGTCTCTGATAAAACTAGCACCCAGCTGCTGAATTGCTTTTCTGGAATGCAATTTGCAGTGACAATTAGGGGGGGGATCATAAATTATGCACATTTAATGTTCTCATTATTCCCACCCCCTTCAGGGCTGGTCAACAACCCTGTGGAAATTCCAAGTTTCCCTCTGCAATTTACCACACAAGGCATGAAGCTTTCCAGCAAACAGCCACTATATAAACAGATTTAATTTGCTCTCTGCATTTTACACATTGTTGAGACAAAAGCTGTTTTGTAGTCTCCTGCTGATCAGGTTCACCCCAAAGCATCAGCTTTCATTGCTTCCATGTGGGCTTTAGTAGGAAGGTGGAAACATCCTTCCCTGGGGAGGAGGCTGGATCCAGCCACATTTCAATCAGATGCAAATTAACCACCACATTTTCACAGGCTTTTGATGAAGAAATTAATATCAGGGGTACACATTTATCAATCTTCACTCTTTTTCTTTTTTCCCCAGAAGAAAATGATGACAGGAAAGCTGTAATGAACACCATGACAAAGCCCAATGGCAAAACATATTTTTGTGGAACAGTTACAGATTTATTGTTTTTCCTATGCGGTTTCCAGCCTGTCACGAGGCCTGGGGCCGTGAATAAGAGCCGACTATAGGCAAAAATATTACTTGCCATCCAGATTTAAATAATGCTCAGGTCAACAGCTTATTACTGTTCAAGACAGATGAAAAAGAAGCAGTAATCAGTCACTTGACTCAGGAAGCAGTCAAAATGACATGGGACAGGTTGTACGAAACATGACATGGTCTTCCTTTAGCCAAAACTTAAACATCAGAAGTCTGCTGTAAGCCCACTTGCTACTGAGTTTATTTCAAGAAGCTGCAGGAAAAGATAACATGCGGTAAGAAGTGAAGCTTTAAAGATGCTTTATGCCCTTTTCTTAAGTTTGTTGCACTACTCTCAAAACAAGTCACTTTTCTTGGGAAAAAGTCTTTAAGTGAGTTTGAGCTAGCTGGATTATGAGGGTATTTTAGGGCTTTTAATTCTTCTGGCAGAATGTTAGCTTGCTGTTTGCCTTCAGGTCTGATGCACCAGGATTCTTATAGATGCTCAAGTAAGCAATAAAAAGAGTTTCCCTAAAAATAGCCCTTAACTTGGAATTCCTGCTGACTCATTACTTTATTCATGATAAGAAAATCACTGCATAGCAAAAAGGAGACATCTTCTGCACCTTTACAGCTACAGACTGTATTAGCTTTCCAGCTGAAGAAGGGTTGCTCTGACTCCATCAGCAGATGGTACAGTCTGTCCACGTAACACTGAAGTCTGAGATCCGGACATTACCAAGTGCACAGCTTCAGCACGGTTGGCAATATCATCAAGGAAATGAATACCATGAGAGGGCCATTTTAATCTCACATAGCAACTTTCCCATCAACAATTTCACTTTTACTTCCATTGCCACGATGTTTGTGATGTTATAAAAGGGGAGAGGGGAAGGAACAGCCCAACCACCCCATGAGTGTCAGCTCCAGAGACTGTACAAGTGAAATCTCGTCATGAACAAATGGCAGTCGTGCACCTATTTAAACAAGCGTAAAATACATTACTACTTGTCACAATGACACTTTAGTTTATCTGCACTGTAGTAACATACCTGTTCTAGATGTACAAGTCTTCAAATAATTAGGCGTTTGACAAGTGCAGTGAAGCACTAGCCAAGCAGCACAACGCCATAAGGTATGCCATGAGCTTTAATTTAACCTAGTAACTTATTTCAAAGAGAAATTTCTGTGCTGCTTTTAGACTTGACAATATGTACCTCTATGGCATGTATTTATTGAAAGATCTTGACTGGGAACTTTATTTGGAACATAAAACTCCTCAATGTTGAGGATTTTAGGCTCCCTAAACACAGCCTTATTGGAATAGGAAACAAAACAAGGAGTGAAGAGTTCTAGATGCATTTAAGTTTTAACCTTTGTAAGAATTCAATCAGACTTGTAGGAGCAGCATATCCCTCCCTCAGACAGTCCTTACTAGGGTTACTTCAAGACTGCAGCAGCAAATGGTACCTGCTCTGGTCTGAGGCCTGGGGGCACCCAGGCATATTCTTCCAAAGCACAGCCAGAGTCATCGTCAGATGTTGAGCTTCGCTGACACCCAAAAACGAGATTATTGGCTTTGGGATCCATCTCCAATGGCATGTGTGTGAGGCGTTAATTATTTCAGCTGCAGCTCATCAAACAATTGATCTGGAGGGAGAGATTGACAGAGCTTTAATAAATTTGAACATGCAACAACTACTTATCAGTGTAAATGATCTTACAACTGTTTGGTATTCCTTGTGTTGCCCAGACAAATAAATGACTGAAGCATCATTACAACTTGCTACAAGCAATTCAGGAGTGCTTACAGTTATAAAAATACAACTAGTCAAAAAGAAAACTCGACACACACTACCATGCTTGGCAAACACAATGTGTTTCAAGATTAACACTTGTCATCTTTTACACTTTGGCTCATTTCACATCACAGGTTGTACATGGCTATATCAAGGAAGACTCATTGAGCAGATAATAACAAAAGAAATGACACGAGCTCTTCCTGAAGTCATTACTACCACCAGCCTAGTAACACAAAAGACACAATAAACACTTGCCAAAAGCTAAAGAAATTGTTGGGGAAAGACAGCTGTGCAAGTGGCATCCTGTTTGTCACAATCTAGCTGGATTCCTCTGAGAACTTCGTTTTAGCTGTATCTGAGCGGAAGGGCAGTGGTCCAGTTAAGTAGCTGAAATCCAACTATGCCAGATTAGGCTCTGTAAAATACATCACAATTGTTCTGCTAATGTAAAATGCTACAGGAAGATGCTTCCCTTGATTCATGGAGCCTACAAAGCTTTGCATCAGTGGGATCATTTTGAGTCACAACTGGCAAAGGCAGCTCTCACCAACATCTGTAGCATTCTGCATTTAGAAGCTTATTAAGATAAATATTTTACACTAATTTTAGCAGAAGTTCTTACGAAAGTCACACCAGGAATTTCAGTAAAATGCAGATAACCAGAAGCAAGGGGGATGTATCCTGCCATGACAGGCACCCTGACCACTGGGGTTAGAAACAAGTCGGCTTTGACAGTACAACATTCCATATGAGCTGGGCCTTCCCCATTTTAGGCAATTCTTTCACCTGTTCATCTAAACACAGATGCAATTTTGTCAGTGCAGAAAACTTTTATCTCCTTGACACATAACCTTGCTGGTGGGTCTAAAGGGGAGAGCAACCTAAAATCTTCTAGTGGGTCCCACATTACATTTCCAGTCTCATCACCACCATTTTAGAGAAAATAAGTTGCTGCTAGACCACAGGTGAAAGAAAGATTTAAGACTGTGTACCCACGTGTTCTCCTGTTACTCAAAAGGAGTTTCTCCTCCTTCAAGTGTGAGGAACTGGTTAGTGCCAGGCTATGTTGATTCAGCACATAAACCCAAACCAGCTCCATAAAAAGTGGCCTCGTGCATCCAAAGCTACAAACTCAGAGGAATGACGATATTCACTATTATACACTCTTATCTACTCCTGTTTTCAATACATCTATACATTCCCACACTCAATAAAAAGAGATGGGATTACTTCACTCTGCCACTGGGCTAGTGCTCAGAAAAATTAACTGGTTTGTTAACTT
This sequence comes from Lathamus discolor, assembly GCF_037157495.1. Lineage (NCBI taxonomy): Eukaryota > Metazoa > Chordata > Aves > Psittaciformes > Psittacidae > Lathamus > Lathamus discolor. The sequence continues at coordinate 12,322,324 of NC_088884.1, read as the reverse complement.
CATTCCAGAAGCTTCTGGTTTGAAAACATTTTTGGTGCACTGCTAAGATGCCAACACACTGCTACACTGCATAGCTGCACTGCAACAGGAGATTCATTTAATATTTGACGGGGCAAGCAAACCTGACAACAGGCTGTTTCTACAATGTTTGTGAGTTGTCAGGCATCCTTCTGTAATCTCACCCTAGCTGAACAATTTAAGGTCAGCAAAACATCTTCTGAGCTGTTATTATTAACACCGTATTACCATATTATTAACACCATATTGCAATCTCTGTGAAGGAAGGTGAATAAACCCAAACTCAGTCCTAGAAGCTCAGTCCTGTATATTTAAAATAGAAAAGACATCCTGGTACATACTAGATCTCTTCAATTAGTTTCCTTCAGAAACAAATGATAATACAAGTGGTAAAAAACTGTTTCCTGCCTCCACATACTACTGGAAATGAAGTCAGGTGTCAGGTATGGTTTTGTTACTGCTTGTATAAACTAGGCTGTGAAGAAGGAAGGACAGAGGAATACTATGATGCAGTTAAGAAACGAGTAGGGGGAAAAAAAAGGCAATAGTTCTCACTGTTGCAGATAGATGGAGATGCTCAGGTTGGCAGCCTGTGTTCTGCATCACCTATACCAAATAATTCTTAAGTATAAAAACACTGTATCATTGAGAAGCCCAAGCCCTTCTAAGATGATCTCAGAAGCCAATGAACTGGTTTACAGCTTCCCATCAGAAGGAGGTAGATACCTGGTTTACAGTCACTGACACCTAAACTAGTATTTCCAATTCTTATAGCACTGCTATAAGATCTGCGTTGACCAAACTGCCACTTTCAAGGACTGACTTCTGCCCAATAACCCAGGAATGAACGGAGTCACTCGGTGAAACACCCTTGCCGACACTTCATCAGGCAGCCCGACCTCAACCGCACCGCACACAGCAGATCTGAAATGGAAGTTGGGCAGAGACAGGTTCAGCTCTGCCAGTCCCCAGGTGCTCAAGTGGGCTGTACCCCGGCTCGCTCACACAGCACCCAACACTCACAAGCACAGCACCCAACACTCACAAGCACAGCACCCAACACTCACAAGCACACCGGTAACTGAGTAATTGCTTCATGTTGATTGTTCAAAAGCCTTTCTGCATAGGATCAAAGGTTAACTTCTGACTCACTTTCCTTTCTTGAAAGACAAGGAAACCAAAATCTGAATGCATGAAGACTTGTTAACTTTTCTGACGATTTTTGAACACTAAAGCTACACACTCCTTCTGTGTGGCTGGGTAACATTGGGATTTCATAGCATAGCGGATTTCATAGCATAGCAAAGGTACATGAGTGCAGGAGCATTGCCCAATTCCAAAGGAAGACAAGGCATTGGTACAAAAGAGACCACACTGCTTTTCCTCAGAGACTGATCCTGCCTGGGCCACCTTTAAGCCATCCATTTCAGACAGCACGTGCTCCAGCTCCAACAAGAAAAAAACAGGCCCATTTCCCAATGATACAAAGCAGGTTGAAAGCATGGCTGGTAGAGAATAAAGGAAAAATATACCTTACCTCCAGCTGTAACTTTACAGTCAGGGTGCTCATCCCCAGATAAGGTGATTGGAAATGTTTAAAGTGAGGTTCATAAATCTCAGTTAACTTAAGATTACTCAAAGGACAGCATTCACTTTAGAAGAAGAACATTACCATACAGCTAATCATAGAATCAAAGCATAGTCTGTGTTGGAAAGGACCTTCAAAGGTCATCTAGTTCAATCCCCTTAATGTTAAGCCAGCTATAAAGCCACTGACAGTATACCATATATTATCAGCATGCCATGTCACAAATATTGCAGTGTTACTGAGCATGAGGTTTCTGCACCAGCCCAGCTTAACAGCAGGCTATCTGCACAACTATTTTAGCAATTGCTTGTTTAGGAGTTCTCCTTCCTCTCCTGCTCCAGTGTAATTTGGTTTGCATTTTAAAACGACAGGGTTCTTCCTCCCTGCCCCCCAGCTGCACTCATCCTTCAAAGTGATCTGTTTAAAATGATTACATCCTAAGGAGGATTCAAATGAACATAAACAACAGCTGAAAAAATAAATGCTTTCCGAGGGATGAGCAGAAAGGTGGTCTTTCTACTCCTGCCATGACTTCTACCAAACACAGCAAGGAAGTTTTGTTTTGCTTTCTTAAAGTCTGTGGAACAGTTTGAGGTTTCAGCTCTGTTCAAACACTACCTCTCAAAAAGAGCTTCACAGCCTACAAGGAGGTATTTCACTGGCATCTTGACAACTATGAATAACATTATTGAATTAAGCAGCTAAATTTGATTTAAAAAGAAAAGCAATTAATACATTTTTCCACTGATGTATTAAAACGACCATATAACAATTGAGCTCTTAGAAGCAAAGGCAAACTACACTACTACTTAGTTACAAACCTCTTAGTACACAAAATAGCAGGATATCAAACTTAGAGCAAAGCTGGAGACCATAGGAAGGTTATTCCCTGTGCTCGGATTTCCAGCTCACTGATTATGTTCCCCCCTGACCAGATAGAAGAGGTCAGGATTTGTGAGCACAGTCAGACAAACATCTCCTCGCCCATCCCCTGCTGTTTTACTCTGTCCTGCAGGGCAAATTGTTTTAACAACTTTTTTGTTAGAAGCCTTGTTAACAAGGCTATAGGGGATACAAGATGCATATCACATGCATCCATTCACAATGAAGGCTCAACGAGTTAAGATTAGCATGGCCAGCCCATTCACCTGCTTATTTAATCCCTGGTGCAGGATAACTACATTAGAAGAGGAAGGGTGTAATACAGTAACAATGAACCACCATAAAATAACTATTAATAATTTAAGGATCATTTCCAGTACGTATCACCTGAACGATTAGAAAGTCCCATTCCCTAGCTACAGTACAAGTAATGTATTGAGTAATGAACTAGCCAGAGCAGTGGGGAAAGAAACTTAAGCCCGTTCATTCAAACAGACCTTTAGATCGACCCTAGAAGTAGGAACTTCTTTCCCTTTCCTTAGCCGCCCTGTAAGGACCAACAGAAGAGTTAACCACCTTCCTCGTCTCGCATCCCAGCACAAAGATCACTTTTCCAACTGGAGGCTGGAGGATCCTTCTCAGGGTATTTTCTGGTGAGGAGCCGCACTGTGCAGACAGGCTACCTGCACCAACAAAAGGAGGAAGCGCTGTGACAAAGCATCGCCCCACGCCAACACATCTGATTTGGGTGTATTATGCTTGGCACGATGTAGCAGTGATGGAAATACAAGCACATGCTGCAGTTGGGCAAGAACCAAGCCTCTAGCCCAGGAAGCGGTATTCTCACGGATGCTTCCCCCCTCTCCCCTTACGAGAGGGGTGTACAGATTTAGAAAGACAGGAATCTTGCCTTTTACAGTCTCCCATTGATTTTTTAATTCTATTTTAAACAGCAGCCAGACTTTACTCCAATGTACACACAGACTCAGGTTTCACCCCGTCACCTGTTGGCTCCCGAACAACACCCTTCTTTGTTAAGGCTCACAGCCCTCATTTGAGACAAGTTTCCAGAGAAAACACTTCAAGAAAGTGTTCAATAAGTCACAAGACTGAAGTTGTAAAAATCCCCCCCAAAAAATTCCGCGCATAGCGCAGTTCGCTCTGACATTCACCCTGCGCCGGCCGCGCTCATCCCAGCGCACCCGGGGCGATGCCATCCTCAGCAGGCAGCGCCCGCCGGGATAGGCGGGCTCTTTCCGTCCCGCCCAAGCTCCAAGGACGCTGCGGTGGGGCAGAGGTGCCCCAGACCCCCCAGACACCAACGCCCCGCAGCCGGCTCCGCGGAGGCACCGGCGCCCACCTCGCCTCTGGGGCGGGGGAGCCGCACAGGAGAGCGGATGCAGGGAACCGCAAATTACCTCTGTACAGCACCGAGGAGCGGCGAGGCTGCTGCCGGCGGGGCCGCGACAGGAGGCGCGGAGGGGCGTTCCCCGCTGCTTCGGACCGAGCCCCGGGGCTCTGCAGCCCCACAGACCCGACAGCAGCGGCCGGCTCCGCGACGGGCACGCTGCTCACGTCGGGCCGGAGCGCGGCTCCCGCCGGGCGGGTCCGGGGAGCGGCCAGAGCCAGGAAAAGAGGGGCAGGAGGAGAGGGGGGCACTCCTCCTGCTCTTCCTGGGTCCCGCCTGCTGGGAGTGCGGCGGGGAGTACCTGCGCCGCCCCTCTCAGGGGAGCCAGGCCGGGCCGGCAGGGAACTGCCTCCCGAGCGCTCCTCCCAAACGCACCCCGAACCCGCACACACCCCGCCCGCCGCCCCCCCGCATCCCCAGCGCCGTGCGCCCCTCACCTCTCCTCCGTCAAGCGGCGGGAGGAATTCCTCCCAGCGGCGATCTTCCCTTCCAAGCGCTTTCCAGGGCGGGGGGAGGAGGAGGCAGGGAGGGAGCGCAGGGGGAGCCGACCCCGCCGCCGGCCCACCCAGGGCACCGAGCCGGCGTTTGCACAAGCAATGAATTTCTGCGTTCGGGACACGACGGACGTGGGGTGAGCGACAGCGCTTTTGTCCGTGCTCACGCCCGCAATGGACTTCCCACCGCAGCCGCCGCCGTGCTCCGGGCTGACCCGGCCCGGCCCCGAGAAACTAAGGACTCGGATACGGGCGGTGAAACACTCGCTCCAGGTCGCTGTGGATGAAGAAAGATAATAAAGATCAGCGCGAAGCTGGGACCCCTGCGAGCGGATGTCCATCACCGCCTCCCTTGGCATGTCCCAAGTGAGAAAGAGGTGCCCGAGCCCGCTCATACACAGACAACTAACTTCCGCGCTACTGGGGCATCTTCCGTATGCCCGCGGACAAACAGCGACCAGCCCTCACCTTTACACCCCCCACAACCCCCCGTGGGCCTAAAAGGCACCGGGGGGGGGGCGGTCTGGCTTCAAAGCCTGTCGGGCAGCTCACCCCTTCCCCCCCAGCACCGTGAATGTAACCGTGAACACCGCGGTCAAATTTCCTCTTTCCTCTCCCCCCCCCGCTCTTTGTCTCCCTTGGGAAGTCATTATCAAAGGGAATTGCATCTCGGGTCAAAGCGGCAAATCCGCCCCTCCCCACTCTCACCCCATCTCCCTGCGAGGGGCAGCGGGCAGCAGCCACCGGACCCCAGCCCCCCCCTTTCCGTAAGCCCCCGAGGTGCTGCGGCCGGGAGCCCCTTATCTGTCAGGCCCCGCTGTGCGGGACAGCAACGGGGCACTTCGCAGACGCTTATCGCTTCCCCCGGGAACGGAATTTACATACATTTAAATTCACTCTTCTAAATTGAATGGCTTTGCCCGCAGGGTACTAAGGGGAGCCGGCCCCGACGGGTACAGGCGCGGCGGCTGCATCCTTGTCCCCATCCCTTGCTCCCGTGGGCCCACCCAGCTCCAAGGTGTGCCGGGGAGAGGCCTTAGCCCTGCTCCCGCCTGCTGATTAACCATCGCCAGACGCAGCCAGGCAGGCTGACGGACCACACCACTACCGGGCTATCTGATCCCAAGTCGCAAAGCCTTTCCTGGGTTAACGATGTCAAAACCAGCCGATCCCCATCACAAACCGACTGTGCCACGAGGTGTGTGTGACCAGAGTCCTGGCAATTACACTTGGAACACTCGGTGAACGAAGGAGGTCCCAAGCAGATCCAACTCCCAAAAATCAAAGCCACAGTCAGTGCCTCCTGCAGTGGAAAAAAAATCCACTGGAACGCCAGCAAATTACCCAGCTCCCATCCTTCCACACCCCATTTCACTTCCATAAGCAGTTGCTCTGGTTGTACCACCTTCATTCTTAAGCGGCTAAGTTGTTTTGAGGTCAAAGTCGGCATATCACTCGGATGAACTAGAGATTTTGTCAGAGCTTTTGTCAGGCTGGCTTTACAAGACCCCGACTGTTTCTATTCTGTTTGTTGGACTGAGCAGACCCCATCTGGTGGCCAGCTGAACATCTGCCAATTCCATTCATCATTAATCAAAAATGGAAATGTCAGGAATAATGTTTATTCTTCCCCGCTACACAACTGAATTAAATACCAACAATTTGCATATATTGTCTACTCTTTTTCCAGGGGTGCCTGACCTTTCTTGGTAGATCCCCACAGCGAGGGCTCATCACGTCTGCACAGCACATTGCAGAAAGGAGAATATCTCATGTGGGGACTTTCTGCAGCACAACCACCTCAGTAGCTGCAGATAAGTCTGCAAAGTTTCCTGACCAAGAGCCTATTGAAGCCAGAGACAAGCCATTCCCTTACTTTACTGGGCAGTCAAACTGTCCCTGATCTTGCTAACACTTTCCCTGACACTGAAGTGCTGGAGGGTGCACACAGACAGCTGGCTGTGCTGCTTTTTTTCCTGGACTTTTCTGGCTTGAGCACAGAAACTACTACATTGTTCTGGGCAATGCACTTAGAGATTACCAGGCCAAAAACAACCATTGTGATCTTCTATCCCAAAATAATGCGGTCATAAGGTTTTCCTAAAGTTACTGTCTGCGTGAACACCACATTTGATTTTGATTTAAAAGTACCAGCAGTGAACCCTGCTACAACTTCTGCTAAATCCACTACAGCCCTTGTTAAAGTGTTTCAAGCAGTCAGTTGTTTTAAACTTCTTTTTTTTGGATTGCTGTGTTTCTCGGTGCTCAAATGCTGGATCCTAGGTACCCTTGAATGTTAGGGTAAAGAACCAGCTGTCATAATGCCCCCAGGCATTTGCAAATTGTTAAAGTCATTCCTGAACTATCTCTTTTGATTCAGGCTGCTTCCACAGGAACAAATGTGTTGCTATGAGATGTTTCTTACTCTCACACAACAAATACACAACATACATACTTGTTATGCGAAGCATAGTTTGCTACAGAAGTTGCCTTAAAAAAAAATGAAAGCTAAAAAAAGACAGGCACAAACCGACTTGCCCTCTAAGGCACGTTCCACATTCTTGACTGCGGCTGGGTAGAGCTGATCCTTCAAACAACCGGATGCTTCCAGGGACCTGTAATCGATACGGAACCTTTTGCCCTAAGGTATTAGCACAAATTTAGTCTGGGTAACAACTTTCTTGTACCACTGACCAGGCCAGGGGTGTTCTGTGGCCTGTAAGGAATTCGCTAAGCATATCAGTGTGGCTTCCCACTTTGCAATTATCCACATCAGGAAACATCCCCTGAGATAACACTGTTAATTGCTACCTTGCTGGCAGTCACAAAAGAGAGACCAAGGAGCAGAAAACGAATTAACCTCTTGTGCTTCAGAGGCAGCTTCTCTGGCAGGACAGTGGCATTATACCCACCTCTCAAGCTTGATTAGCTGGATAAATGGAAGAGTTCACCCTCTACATCATCACCCTTTAATGATCACCACCTCCACTCCAAAAGTTTTAATTAAGCATCACCTCACCTGTTCATTTAAAGTAAAAAGTTGCGAGTCAGCTAGGAAAGGTGAAAGCATGCAGTAAGGTGAGTGGAAGCTGGAACAACAGAAAAAAAACCAACCTGTGAGTAATGGTTCTTTCAGAGAAGTCAATGAGAAAACTACTCAAAATAAAGCAGGTTTCGTGTTTTGAAATAAAACAAACCAAGAAAGGTCTTGCATGTTTCTGACAGCACAGAAGTCATCCATGGAGTAGGAATTACAACTGCTCCCTCCCCGAGGCGTTATGCACAAATCAAAGCCTGTGCCTGACAAGTCGGGTAGGCCCTTCAGGAATTTTAGGGACGGCGACTTGACCATGTATGGTCCTGCCTGCAGGATACAGCACAGGGAGCTCTAGGACGTGCTCATAGCACCAAGGTCCTTTCCACCTTCAGTTGCCCCAAGACTATGCCCCGAGGGAGTGAAGAGGCCAGAGTATGCTGGGCTGCATCAAAAGAATCATGATCAGCAGGTCAAGGGAGATGATTCTCCCCCTCTGCTCTGGTGAGACCTCACCTGCAGTACTGTGTCCAGCTCTGTGGCCCTGATAAGGACATGACCCCTGCTTGTGCAATTCCAGAGAAGGGCCACGAAGATGCTCATAGGGCTGGAGCACCTATCCTATGAAGACAGGCTGAGAGTTGGGCTCCTTCAGCCTGGAGAAGAGAAGGTTCAGGAGAGACCTTAGAGCAGCTTCCACTACCTAAAGGGGCTTATAAGAAATCTAGAGAGAGACTTTTCACAAGGGCTTGTAGTGCCAAGACAAGGGAGAATGGCTTTAGGCTGAAAGAAGGTAAATTCAGATTAGGTATTAGGAAGAAGCTGTGGCTGCCCCATCCCTGGCAGTGGTCAGGGCCAGGTTGGATGGGGCTTTGAGCAACCTGCTCTAGTGGAAGGTGTCCCTGCCCATGGCAGGGGGCTGGAACTGGGTGAGCTTTAAGGCCCCTTTCAACTCTAACCATTCTATGATTCTACTAGCAAGCGAAGTGATTCCACCATGGTCTGAGCTGATCTACTGGAAAACCCTACCTAGTGAAAAAGGCTGCTTTAGTTCCCTGGACCTGCCAGTGTTGGCACAAGGGAAAACCAGGATCAACTCCTGTGAGGCTGCACTCTTGCGGAGCTACAAGCTCAGCTGTCAGTCTTGGTCTCTCTCTCTTCTGTGAAAACTGTGAGTCATGGGCCTTGCAACGCGAGGGCAAGAGGGTCTTGCTCAGATGGCACATAAGCAGCCTGACCTCCACAATACTCAAATGAAATTCAGCTATGTGAACTTCATACAATTGAAATTCAACTATGTTCACCTTGGCGTGTTCAGAAACCTCCTAGTGCTCTGCTCAACACGGCTTTCTACTTATCCAAACGGGCAGTCTGGCACCGCCAGCACATCACCACATGCTGTGGGAGCAGAGGCAGAGCAGTGCTGCTACTGACATATCGGGGCCTCTCGGCTGTGTCACTGACTGGTGTCTCCTTGTGTGTTCATTTTTGAGGCTGCAAAGGAAGGGCATGGAGGCAGCACCCTGTGAGTTCCAATGGCTCTTTGCCAGTTTTAAAATAACATTTTATAGAGAAAACCAGCTCTGTAGGAGACATATAAAAGACAGGAGATGATATGCAACAGAGAAGAAGAGTCACAGCGATTAAAAGGAAGTGTGCATATGAAATGCAGCAGGTTAAAAACATACAGATGACTTTTGCTCACCACAGGCGACTACTTCAGGGTGCTCGGTTTCCAACTCTTTGCTGTATTCCCTGTGATCCTAACAGTGCCCTCTACCTGCCTCAGTGTCGACAGACCAGAGACAGTGCCCCAGACAACTGTAGAAAGTAAGTGGTAACATCCAATAGACACATTAGCATCAGACAAATTAGGACAACCAAGTAGCACTGGGAAAATAGATAATACTTTAAAGTAAAATGCTAATTTTTACCTGCCAAACCACAGCACAGGGAGCTTCAGAGACATCCAGCAACCAGGCACCAAGGAGAGAACCAGCGCCCGAAGAGCTTCCAGCAGACAGCTATGCCAGCTGCCCTGAGGACTGGCCAGCATCAGCTACCACATGATGGGAATGCACGTCTAAGGCTTACTTTATTTCCTTTTCTTAATGCTCTCAGAGCTGAAGACCAACAACACCTTTTAAACCCGGGATCCTCCTCTGCTTCAGCAGCAAGGAATTAAAGTTTCATTAAAATGCCCTTCCTCGCTGGATCGGGCCAGGACTTGCTCCTGAACCGACAGGTCTGCTGCCGTCTCTGGAAACTCTTAACCCTACAGGCTTTTCTGAAGGAGTAACCTTGATTTTATCATAATTGGCTCCGCGCAGCCCACAGTCACACGGGGCAGAGGCAACCACCTGGCTGCCCACAACCCGCCGCAACCACCGGCTGACGGGTGCCAGCGGCGCTCTTCTACCCACACCGGCACCCTCGCTTCATTAGCGCCTGTTTCTCAGGCTGCACGAGGCACAACAGAGCGCGTTGCAACAGCACGCATCTGCAACGCTGCGCTGGTAGCAGGGGCTGACGCAGGGTGGAATCTGTGCCTGGGTTTTTAATAACACCCCAGCGCAAACACCATTATGCAATGGGGATGGTGCTAATGCGCTGTTTGCTTATGGAGGGACTTTGCAGCCAAGCACTGTGCCAAAGCCTGTGCGGGTGATGAATGATGTCACTCTTATCTGTGTCAAGCCCCATTCTCAGGCCTTGCCTCCAAAGGACTCCTTGCAATTTATCTAAATTGGTTTGGAAATTGATTTAGATTAAAAAAAGGAAACCGTGCAAACTGTGTGGTTCTGCTACTACGGTCAACACACATACACAGAGAAAGGGAGACTTACCCCAGCAGCAGGGCATCCATGTAAAGAAACTAATATTTAAACTAGTATTTTGAGCCCTTTGTGAGTACAGGTTAGTTGCATGAGTAATGCTCTGGTTACACTCAGTCTGCTCTATCAGTGGTGATGCTTTTCAACAGCCCAAATTTAGAAGGAAAACCCAGGTGTCTGATTTCAAGTGAAGGCAGTGTTTGACATGGAGGATTACTACTGCTGTTGCAGCATCACATCCTGAGAAAACAAAACTCAGTTTTAAACCAAAGATGAGATTTTCAAAGGTTTGAGGTAACCTCTTCTTGCTTAAAATCTGCAGGGTGAAAGAAATCCAGCAGTCACTGAAATAGGCACCCAGCAGTGCTACATTGTCACTTTCCAGAAGCCATACCCACAGCACACTACAAACACAAGGCAAAGAACAATGCTTAGATTAACTATTAGTATATTTTACCAAATTAATCTCACAGGCCATCCTCAAGGCAGACAGTGATGCAAGGAGGATGTAATAAATGTCAGGTGGATAACAAGATGCATTACAGCTTTATTAGCTTTCTTTAGCACAGCAGGTGTAAGAGACACTAACAGACTGATAAACTGTCAAGGCTGAAGGCCATGAAACCCTACCAAACGGCATCACCAGAAAAAGATGTGCTTCAGTCTTTTGCATAGAAAGATCAACAGCTAAATAATTATCCAGGTAAGCACGGGAACAGCCCTCTCACTTCTTGTGCAGTAAACAAAAAACCCTGTCTTAAAGCTGGACAGGTTTCTACCTCAACAGTTTCGTCGCTCTTCTATCTGGAGAGCTGATGTTGTTACTGAGTTCTTGACATTTCAAGTGTTTCTTTCTCATGTTTAAGAAGGCTTCTCATGGGCTAGGCAGCATTCAGATGACACCCTGACTCCATACACAAATGCAGTTTTATGAGTTTCTGTGTTTTGTCGGTACCTTAAAACAGGAATGATACCCAAATCTCCTCTCCCCTTGTTACTCTCTCCTATCCTGGGTGGGGGGGAAGAAGAGGAATAGGAGAGTCTTCCACCTGTCATAGAATGACTTGAGTTTGAAGTGACCTTAGAGAGCACCTAGATCCTACCCCCATGCCAAAGGCAGGGACACCTTCCACTAGACCAGGTTGCTCAAAGCCCTGTCCAGCCTGGCCTTGAACATTTACCTGGCCTTGAACACCTAACTGAAGTTCCCTGGGCGAGAGCCACAAAGGTTTTCTCCTTGCTCCCATGTCCTTCTTGAATGAGTCAGAAATCTCTGTAAGCTGGCATCTTGCTAAAAATACTCCCACTGCCATGTTGCCCCATGGAAGTGCTGTAATGTAACCCATTACCCCAAAATGGGCACCAAACCAATGCCCATTTACATGCCTGGGAAAAATCAATGTTAAAGGAGCTTCGTCCTTAGTACAGATTTCACCTTACTAACATTATCTATGACCAAATACGATGTGGGGTAAACATGCAAGGTTTAAGCTTGCTGTCTCTTCTCCTAGAGGATTATGATTCAGCTCATTTTCTGAGAAACCCAAGCAGGCTTTCTGCTCAACACTCAGGAATGCCTATTTGAGTAGTTACATCCTTCCTTTCTTCTTCTTTTGTTCCCCTCAAGCATGATTAGGTTTTCTCTGCTGGTTTAGCTCCCAGAACTGGTTTGCTGCAGGATGAGATGAGTGCAATTGTCAGTGTTGGGGAGGGGATGGGAGGAAAGCCCAGAGGGACAGTCCCACTCCTGGTCAGTCGCTAGCGATTATAACTACACTGATAAATCAAAACCACATCAAAAGGCAGACAGGGAAGAGGGCTTCACAAGCGCTTCTTTCTGTTGCCTGCCAAGTGTCCTTGGGATTATGGACACACAGGTATGAACCAAGGAGAAAGATTAGGCAACAAGTGCTATATCAGTAAAAACCCCAGGCCTAGTGAAGTCACAGTCCAAAGAGTCCAATTTCTCCTCCAAGTATTTCCTTCACCACAGAGCTAGATGCTTAGGATCGAACAATTAGAGGTACAATAATTGCTCCTTTCCTTCTCTACATCTCCACTGCATTTAAAGTTCAGGTGGGCCAGGCAGGGTCTGCTCAAGATGCAAGTTATGCCTGGTCTTCAGTAGGATAACAGCAACGATCTCAGTTAGATATCCAAATAGAAATCCAGTTAATTACATTTCTTGGCAGTCATTACCCTTTTCACACCAACTGTCAAGATACTTAACTGTAACTACAACAGGAAAAATCAGTTTAAGTGCCCTAAATAAGCAAGCTTCACCTCATCACCAATGTGACATTGCTATAGACAAGTCTGGAGCCTCTAATACACATGTATTTCCTTAACTGTAGTCACAGAAATGTTTGCAGAGTAAAAGCTTTTAGATTATTTATAGTAATGAAAAACCTTACTTATTAAGCACAGTACAAATGAAGATTGCTTTAAGAACACTCAAATAGTACCCTTGACACAAGTGACCTTTGTACAAGCATCCATTTATCCTTAAGTCCTTATGGTACTGTCAGCTGCTGAAACAGCAACTGCTTGACAATATCTGACACACAGTTCCCAGCTGGAAGACTCCAAGCTTTAAGCTACACCCACCTGGGCTTGCCAGCGTGTCCCAGCTTTTCTTACCAGCTCGCTCAGGAGGATAGATTCCTTTGGATGTGACCCTTGGAGTAATAATGCCTAGCTTTGAAAGAGTAACAGAATTTAACAGAAGTGAACAAGTGCTAATACAATCTATGGCTATAAACAACACAGGCTTCTGGAATAAACAACCTCCATCCCCATTTTTAAGAATGTATTTGCATCCAGCCAATATGAAGTGAAGCATTTCACCATTGCTGGGAGATCCAGCATCAGAGGTTGAGGGAATCTGCTCAGAGGTCAGGCCACTTTCACAAAGGCAGTTCAAGATTAATTTCTGCAATTCTGCAGTTTTTACAGAAAGAGTTCATTCATTTTCAGGAAGAGGCAGCAGAAAAGCATCCAACCTTTCCACTACATAACGCTTTGGTATTTTTTAAACAGGTTTTGAGAGAAAATATTTGAGATAACAATGTGAACCTAAGGCAAAACCCTACATTTCAACAAATCAGGTTTTGTTAGGTAAAACCTGTTGATATCAGAGCTGCTTGGTATGACTTCAGATATGTCTGACAGGCGATTTGTCAAGACATGGTATTTTTACAGGTCTGAAAAATGGCAACTGTCACATACAGAGTCTATAAAAAGTCCTGGCAATATTCATGTATGTTTGTGTTAGTTTAAGTTTTCAACGATTCAGTACCTTTACACTTGCGTATTATCCTGACTTGCTATCTTGTCTACAACAATCATTGCTGAGACAAGATTAACTCTCAGACAATTAGTAAGCAGAGGAAAGATGAGAATAAACGTTTCACAAGAGCCATGTACACATGACTCTCCAGCTTGATGTAATCTTCGGATTTCTATGTTACATGCACATCCCTCCCTCCTCAGTCATCATCTACTTTCTCTTCAGTGGTACTCCTTCATAATTCTCTTTCTCTGAGAAGCAGAAGTGATGAGTCAATGCTAATTCAATGACAATTACATTGTTTTGTAAATGCAATCGATTGACAGCTGGCCTGGACTTTACATGATACACTCTGAACCTTGTACTGGCCAAGTTTTAAAGCAAGAAACACTTTTCCCAACAAAAATCAGGGTGGGGATTTGGTCAAGAATCATTTTTTAGGTTCGGATGACTAGCTTTCATCAACAGATGTCCCACACACACTTCTAGACTGGTGTAAGTTCCATTCACAGAAAGAGGACCGGAACAGATTACTAATGGGCTTACTAAGGAGAAAAAAACTAAAAGGTTTAAAAAGACAACCTAGTTAAATTAGCTACAGTTTCGTTAAGGTTTCAGTTACAGAATGGAGAATCTTGACCTTTTTGAGCACTACCACTGCCTTCTCATCCAACTTGGTGCCATTATGCAGTTGGATTAGAAAGTCCTTCCGCAATCAATTCTTGATGTGTTGATCACACAGTATCTAAAATGTGGCAGGACTTAGTTAAGATGCAAAGGTCCAGAGGGGTGCCTGCTCAGCACGAGTAAAACCAGCTCTCACAGTTATTTTATGTAGCTAGTTTGCACCGCATTACACTATAGAAAATAAGCAATGCCCATACCAACCCAGACTGGCTCTGTGTCAGGGCCATAGAGCCTTAAGTGACTCTCAGCTTCCTCTTGTAAATGAGATTAAGGCTGAATTTACTTCTTCACTACTCACCATACCAGGAAGACCACTCTTGGAGAAATCTGCATAGCCAAAACCAGCTAGTGCAGCATCAGAAGCATGCACTTGGCACAGCCTAAAGTACCCAAGGAGATGATGACCTATTAAAATTGCAGCTAGATCAGCTCGTGCGTGATACTATTAGACTATGCCACCATAAAATGATTGATTCTTCAAGATATAAATGATCAAGTGGCATCAACTGTGCCACTGGGATGACACACCTGTGAGAGGAACAGATGAATGAGGAAGAATGATGGGTAACATGGAAAAGTCCCCCAGCTTAGATGCAAAAGTAAGACCTTCATACCTAATTATGATCTTATTACTCATCTGCCACAACTGCAGTGGACAGTCTGTCTCCTCTTGATTTCTCTAGTCTACAGTGGAGCTAATGTAAAAAGGTCAAACTGAATCAATATGCTGATCCTCCCAGCAGTGGATTTTCAATACAGCCCCGTTGCCACACAGTGGAAATAACTGAGGTAAGTTTAGGGGATGTAATTATCTGTAACTTTTCCCCATTAAGCCCTGTAACTCTCTCAATAAGGATTTAAGAGCATACGTACTTCAACTTCTGTGTGGAGTTAATAACTTCACAAGAGACAAATAGTAGAACAAGCCATTCACATTTTGTACTATCAACAAATAAATGCTGGAGAGCAAGTTTTTGGATCCAGCTATTACCTCTAATTACACCTACCTCTATGAATAAATGAAAACTAGTTTGCATTTTTTTCCCTGATCATTAGCCTCATTTACAGGAGTGTTATGAGGCCACTTCTTTATCCATTAGCGTGAATTAAGCGATACCCTGCTGGGCACAGCACTGTTCAGACATGCTGACTGTGGAGCAGCTGCTCTCCTCCTTTGGTATTGAATGTTGATTAACATCATAGCACATGACACACTGCAGGGCATATTGTGTGTCACACTACGACATACAACATTTAATGAGAACCCAAAGCAAATCCCATCGCTTAGAAAGCCAGTTTCTGCTCTGAACAGCAAAGCAATAATTAAGCACATGGTCTGTGTTGGGGAAGACTAAATCCCTCAGACAGGGGGCATTCGTTTTTGGGACAACAGTGACTACCTGAGGCAGAGCTGTACATTTTCTTAGTTATTCTAAGCAGTAGCAAGTGCACCCATTGCCAAATATACAAATCTAGTCACATTTTATCAACAAGACACTTGTACTTTACCCTTGCAATTCTAATCAATGAAACAGAATGAAGCTCCTGTGACAGGAGACGTATACAGAACATTTAAGGAAAGACACAGCAGCTATGAAAACAGTGCACAATACAAACTCGGGTCCTTGAATACGAATCAAGGTTCAGTATCACCTTCCTGCAACTACCAACAGATCCCCAGCAGAATCTTTACACACTTTGTCAGCTGTCCTCATCTGAAAGAGTATGCGAAGACACACCTTGTCTTGCAAAGAATGCATTACTTATCTGAACTCTACTTTGACAATACTGTGAAATAGTTCAACATTGTATTATAAACATTTCATTACTTTGTCATTACTCAGTGGAGGCAAAGGTTTTCACCGCAGTGGAGAAATTAACGTCACACCATTCAAATTTACGGAGAAATTCTAGTTATTTTACAAGAAAACATGTTTCATGATAACAGGCAATGACACAAGAACGCTGAAAACACTGCTGCCTCAAGTTATCTGCAAAGCAGCAACCACAAAATACTGACAATGATCAGCTTATTTTGTTCTGAATGATTCGAACTTGATTAGTAAAGGTTTTGGTTTCTCCAGGAGAGCAATGCAGCAACGGTATCCACTTTTCCAGCCAAATAACATGTTTTGCCCTGCACAGTGCTCTCTTGCTCCTAGGCACCAGTGTAAGCAAAACAGGGGAATGCCTCTGGGGAGAGCAGGCCAAGTTCAGTCACTGGAGTTGATCTAATTACTGTCATAGTTATACATCTGTTTCAAGGAGCAGAGCTAGAACCCTCATATGAGAGGGGTTAGAAGAAATTAGACTTCATTAATCAGAAGAATGATGAGGAAGCATAACACGACCCACTCCTTTTTCTCTTCTGGTCACAATACAGCCATGTTGCAGGAGAACATCGTATGATTAATAACAAGAGGTCAAAAAGTTTTACATCTACAACTCTGTCCATGGAAACAGCTAAAAAGAGATATGAAGAAGATAAAGGGGAAAAACAAATATCACAGAAGGTCTCCAAACTGCATGCTTTCTTTCTTTTCTTCCTACAACTCAAGAGCACAAAGACAGATCTGGTGGACAGAAATCACTTCAGAGGGTAGGGTTTATATTAAAAGGGGTCTTGTCTTTTAAACTGAGAACAGACCTAAACCTGAGAAACAGACTGAGGTTACAGCAGGGATCTTTATGAACTATGTTCCTGGTTTTGATGGCTTCAGCCTTCCTCCCATGCCCTCAGTGAGAATGCTTCAGTGAAGAGTTAAGAGATGATGCCACCTTTCAACACTACTGTCAGGCAGCGGTGCCCAACTATTTCTGGGTAGACCAGTGGTCACAGTTGAGTCTCAGAAAGGGTTACCCACTATAGCACTGCCTCATCCCAGCTCTTGGTTTTAAATCCTAGATTAACTTCTCATGTCATATGTATGCATAATAACCAGTGTATTTACCTTGTAGGTGTGGAATGGTGTTCTGGGGACTCCTGACCCACTGTTCCCTTTGGAGACGCGAGGAAGGAAGCCCCTAGGAGCAGACTGGGTGGACAGCTGTAGTGTGCAGGTCACACCGAGCACTTCCACTAGAGGATAGTGCTAAGAGCCTTCAGCCCCACCCCAGGAGAGCACTCACACTGGAGCACAGGCTGGGAGAACCAGCGAGACATGAGCCATGAGCTTTTGGTGCAGCTGCAGCTTGCGCAGTGCCAAATACAGTCACCTAAGAGGCACTTCAAGTACCTTGACCCTCCTTGAGTGGGAAGGACACTCCAGCCATGTCTGCACTAGTAAATTAAACTGGGCCAGGGCACAAGCTCAAGACACCATTTCACTAGTGGAATGCTCTATGGACACTATGTGGAATACTGGAAAGGCCAGACCATTCCTACCAGGTGGGCCAGAAAAGAGTTGGGTTTGGATTTCATCACAGTGCTCCAGTGATATTTCAAAGAGGCTTTGAACTACTCTGCCCATGCTTTTATGTAGTACCTCAACACACACAACACACATTGTCAGCTCCCTGATGAGTATTTCAGTCACACTGAATGGGAAAAAAAGGCAATCCATCAAACAGCAATGTCTCTGCAAAGGGCGTGTGTGTGGTGGGGCACACAGCGCAGTGCAACTACAGTAAAGGGCTATGCAGCATGGATTAGGGCAGCCTGGCACCTGGTCTCAGGGGCAGGGGACCAGTTACTGCTAAATGAAAGACTGCCCAGGCAGATGCAGTCTTGGGCTTCCGAGGAGTCTTCCACTGACCTTAATAAACACGTTTAAAACGTGGAATGGCAGAATAACTGCTGCCTTCCCCAAATTTTTAGGCTTACATAAGTTTCCTTATAAAACAGAATTCTGGAACCATGATTTACTCCAACCCAAGTGCTGGGAGTAGTTGCAAACTTCAATACAAAACATTTATGTTTTAAAATAGTTTCAGAAACTCATCCATCATTTGGAAACTTTTTGATAGAATCCAATTTTTAATACAAATAGCTTTTAACTACACACATTTGAGAAGCAGATGCAAAAAAAGACCATTGTTACAAGACTGAAAAGGAAACAAAATTAGATGTGAAAATACTTTTTGCAGTTACAATGCATTTTTTCTTAACACATTTTAGACTTACTCTAGTTTACAGTAAATGCAAAGAAGCAAAAAGACTTTCAATGTCATTCACACAGATACTAATTTCGGAGGATACTGCTGTTTTCAATCATGTTTAACTGTTAATTTTTCCTCATTATCACCAAAACAAAGTAAGTACATGCTGAGGATAAGGAAACAGCTTTGTTTATCTTCAAAATCATGTGCTTACCAGAACTAAAGCATATATTTGCCATATGTCAGCCCCTGCCCCCCTCCTTTAAATTACAAATTCATTAATATAACACAGCGGTGCTATATTGTTAGTAAGAATAAAGCACATTTTAAAGAGCAATTAAGTGGGATAAAACTACTTGGAGGGAAAGGTTTTCCACTGCAGCAGTGTCTCAGGGAGACCAAAGGGGAAACCTGACACGAAAGAATGTCAGCCTGAACTTGATTAATTTGTACCCAGAGCAATGTGTCCCGTCCCCCACTGCAACGGCAGCAGCTTCCCACATCACTTTGCAATACCATTCCTTACAGTTTCCTTTTGTTCCACAGGTTGTCCACGAGATGGATCTGTTCGGATTGATGTATTTAATAGAGCCATGTTTTCCCTGTTATTGTCCCAAACTTCCCAACTCAAACCATCTGCACTTATGTGTAGCTTGCCAGAGATGGCTTCTTTGCCAAACAGATTGTGCAGGATGAATATGCAATGTCGCAGTCCGGAACATGAGAAGCCAACTCAGCTCCCACAGACAACAGCAGCTTTGCCACAGGACCCACGCTGTGGTTTCCTGGGATGGTCACATTGGTAGTATCAATAGTCCAGGACAGGCACATAGCAAGGCTCAAAATCGGGTCAAATCTGAGTTTTAGTTTCCTTCTTTTTGCTTTTTTGGCACTGATACTTGAGACAAGAAGTCTAATGGTTCAGTTTTATGGCTTAGAAAGAAAAGCCTTGAAAAGCTTGATCTCTGCTTTAAATGAAAGCAGATTCTCACTTGCACAGAAGAAGCCTAGTACTTAACAGTGCTTTGCTTGCAAACATTTCTATGCTGTTAAGACAAATGTTACATTTTTAGAGACAAATGTATCTATGAGGTTTAATGTAGAAGAGAATATTTATTTCTATAGTGAAATCAAAACAAAGCTTTGTGAAATACTTTAAAAAAAGTGAGGAAATGTTAACAGTGAAAAAAATGTTATATATATTCTATGAAGATGCTAAGTATATCCTCACAACTCCTTTCCCTTGGGAGTTAGGATGCTCAGCAAGTTCGGCTCTTAAATCAACATACGTTTATTATTTAAGTTATATTGTCATTGCTTCCTTTCTGTTCTGTGAGAGCACAGCACAGCTAGCTATTCCAGGCTTCCAAGCTTGGAAGCAGCATCTTTAAAGCGTGAATATTACATTACCCACATGCCTACTAGGCTAGAGAGAAAACACTTCTGCTGCATAGAAAGACTGACAACTCTAAACATGCTACAATAAAAAGCAAGACCTGATAAAAATTCCATTACTTGCTTATCTGGAGGGATTCTTCCCAGTTCAAAGGGTCAATTTCCCAGCAGGGCACCAGTGCTTATCAGCTAGCTCTGCTGAGCCTTTCAATTGCAAAGAGAAGTGTTGCTTCCAACTGGCATGACAATGGCACTATTAAACAGGCACTTCAAAGATATAGATGCTGTAAATGCTTTGATTTTGCCAAGTTCTCTATGCCATCAGTATCCAACAGACTTTTTCATGCAGAGGTCAGTCTTCACTAGGCAAATGAAAAGCAGGTAATAAAATAAGTCCTGTGAAATGCAGTAAATCTATCACGTGCCTCTATTCCTGAAACAGGTCCTCATGTTTTCCTAGGTACACAAAAGGCCATACCTAATCAAGAGAGAAATGTGACTACTACAGTATGAACTTCAACTAACTTGCTGTAGCAGGGAGCCAGGGCCTGGAACTTGCTTAAACCCCACAGTCCTGAAACCCTCCTTCCAGTGGAAGAAAATGTACCGACAGCAGTATGGCTGAGGAAAAGCTGCAGGAATGGACATTCAGAAGATAAGATCTATTGATTAGCTGCATGGATGACACCAGCCTGGATTAATTTTAAGCTGGCTGCATGGACAGGAGAGCCAGTACTCCTGCAGATGATTAAAGGGACACAGGGCTTGTTTGTTATCTTACTATATGGAATGAAGATGAGGGGACTGGGTGCAGTCAGTGTGGACAAAATGGCCATTCTCCAGTTATCACAGGATCATGTGGTATCGATTACACATGTTAAGGTGCATACGTGACCATCCAACAACTGCCACTTTGCATCAGCGCTGGATGCATGTACCTTTATCTACATCTCAGATGACTAGCCTCAGACCTCTCCCAGCATTTGATCTGTGACCTTTCCTTGCACATATCCACGTTTTAAGTAAAACTCCCCTGCCCTGAGAGCAAGAAATTTGCACATCATTAAACTTTTAAAATTCTTTTTCACTTAGCTCTCTTCCCACTTTCTCTGGAGCAATGTCCCGGAGTCCCAGCCCTGTTTTTTCAGGCCAACCATCTGGTTGGATGGAGCAGCATCCTTTGGAAAGAGCTCCGCAATCTTTTTTGAAGGTCTGCAGTGCAGTTCCTTCGACCTGTTAGCTTGTAACCTCTGGGACACCAGTAATAAGATGTGCCAGAAAAGACTGCAACAGTAAGAAGCTTCATTTTCACGTGAATGAGGATGTGACAGGAAGCTTTTCAATCCCAAACGTTTCCTGTCTGATCAACAGGCCACAGTTTACACATAGGAACAAACATGTGATCCACAGCAAACGAAGTCCATCTACTCTAAAGCATGTCTGCTGAAAGCACAGACACACTGATTAAATTAAGCTTTAATTCTAGAAAGCAGCTTAAACTCAGATAGGGGCTAGATTCAATCTTCACTGAAGGAATCATCCTTTTTCTGGTTACTCTAGTTCCCCTCAGATGGGAAAAGGAAACTTTTACTTGGATCTCCCATGCCTGGTTTATGCAAGCATGGTTAAGAAGCGCATGGGATAGAAATGAAAGCTATTGTGTTATCGCATCCCAGTAATTCACACCATACCAGCAGAGCCCCACGTACTTTGGACCTATCCCAGCAGCAAAGCTGTAAGAGCACTTTCTGCCAACACATGACACCTTGCAAAGACTGCAGTTCCCTCTTCTCAGCCAGCAGGGAACACAAGTATTCCCCAGTGCATGCCAGGAACACAAGGCACGCTGTAGTTTTAATAAGATTGACCAGGACAAAATAAACCCCAAATGTACACAGTTGACAGGCTGATGTGGACATACCATGCAAGTTAGAAACAGTTTTATCTTAGGGCTTTATTCCATCTCATCTACATTTATATATCCTCTCCTTCCATGCCCCAGGCACCAAAGAAATATATCTTGTAGTTGTGACTTGTACACAGGTAGTCTCTCTTCCTCTCTTTTGTCCTCTCCCTCCCACCTCCCTTCTTTTCCATTATCTTTCAATTAGTCACAGGAGTACAGCAAAACACAGTTCTCTGATCCCCTAGATGATCTTTTATCTATAAACATTAGTACCTGCCTTTTCTCCAGGAGGAGCAATGCTTTCAGAAAGAACCTGCTTTTCAAAGAAGAATGAAAGCAACAAAACTGGAGGAGTAGGCAACAAAATTAGGTAGCAGTTGTTATTCATGCTAACAACTAATAAAAACATCAGTCTTGTTTCCATCAAAAATACGCAGAAAGGACTCTCTCAAACTTAAAGGCAAGAAATTGTGTGTAAGTCTACCAAGTGAGTACTGCTATGCTTTAACACAACCAATGTGTACACCAGCAGTCCCTCCTCTACAGATGCCCAGTTTCTTTAGCCCTCAACACTTGAGTGTCAGAGGCACCCTGTACAGAGAAGTTTTTGTGCCTCTGTAAACATGTTGTTTACACTTTGAAACAGAAAGCATTTCAATACAAAACCACATACTTTGGCCCCATCAGCTGTACCTCCCCAGCCACCCACTACCATGCTTTGCCAGACTATTCTTTAAGCCTGTGACAAAGGAAGGGCTTTTTACTCCAGTAGTTGCCAGGGATCATGCAGCCATTTCCCTCCATTAGCAGTTAGATGAAACATATTAATTTCTCCCTTTAGAAGAAATTCTAAGCTAGTATTACTGAAAAGTGATCCATAATCCCCAGGGATCTCACAATGTTTAGCAGGCTTTACAGGAAGAAAAAAGCTAGCGTTAAGACTCCAAGTTTAGGAAGTACTACATGCTCTCCAGAGCCACGAGTTTTCCACCTATATTGCATACATCTGTTTAAAACAAGTCATTTTCAGGGCATTTAATCACCTTGCCATTGTGCACTGGTTTTGGCAAGTTTTATAGTAGAAAGCTATGGATCAGCAGGCTAAGATGCAGTGATTTCTAACTTAGGGAGAACAGTTAATTTATGCCACTCTTCCAATGCATACGTAAGTGGGGACCTGACTGACAAAACAGCTCTATCATGAAAAGCTTACTTAAGATTTCATCAGCTAATATCTAGATGACAACCCTGCTTTATCTTCTGCACAACCTGTCACTTGTAGCTTTACTTGAGGAAAAAGAAACAAAACATAGAAATAAGATTTCGCAATGTTCAACTTATCTTGAAACATCTCTTTACTGGACCAAGAGACAGCAGTAAGCGTTTATTAAAAATACCACATGCCTAACTTTATAGTATAACATATAAGCAAGCCAGGATAACGCTGGAAACAGGACAAAGCAAGATTTGGTATGTAAAGCTTTATCAGAAATGGATGGATTAGGTTTTCTAAAATAGTTTCTACTGATCTAGAAGAGCTGATCTCATTAATGTCATTATCTTAAGTTACTCCATCATTACCCATCTGGGTTTTCTCACATTGCTCATCACCTCCTAAGCATGTCTCCCTAAGAAAGTCTTGCTGGAGAGTTCATTCCATGGTGTTAATAAGAAGAAAGCTTTATGTCCTCTTCTGCAGTTTAAGGTTCACAGCTGCCCACTTGTTTCCTGGGAGAGTGCTTCAAAGTGGAACACCAGGCCAGTCCATGCAAAAGTCTGGAGGGCTCACAACTTACATATGACTCTAAATGGAGTCAGGTGAAGGGAATATGGCACCAGGCAACATGCCTTTTGCCATATGGCAGCTAGGCTCCTCACTCAGCTCAAGAACCAGTACTTGAAATGGTAAGGTACAAAGAGTTACAACCATCTCAGGCTGGACCCTGAGCACATGCATCTGCAAAAGACATGCGTGCCTACACTAAGCAACATATCAGAAAGAGAGATTCATAAGCTAGTGGAGACTCAAGCTCATAAAACCACATGAAGCACTGCAGCTGGATGTTCAGCCTGGGCCAGCAATGATATTGCTGCATTTACATAGCCCTTGTGCTGCTAAACTTGGATGTCTCTACTGCATTCCCTAACAGCTTCTGCTTCGAAGTGCAGCCAATCTGGGAACACTGGGAACACACATCTGGGGTCTAGAAATGCTCAGTCAAAAAGCTGACAGGATGAATCACTGTCTTCCTGCCAGCTAAAGGATGGAAGAGATTTAACCACCCTCTTTCCCCATCCCCCATCCTAACAAGCAGCTGCAATACTCAGGAGCAGAAGGGAGGATTCAGGTGCACAGAAGACCCAGTGCAGACAGTGTGGATCTGGAAACAGATGCTCACCAAAGAAAAAAGATACCAAATTAAAAATAAAATGTTGGAAGTGCAAAGCTGGCCAAAGGTCAATTTAAATAGGACTTCAGTTCTTGACAAAAAGCAGAAAGAATTGTTGCTTCCAGTTAAACCTTTGAATACGGGTGAGGCTATGGCGGCTTTAGATGCAAACAGCACTGATCTAATGAACGGCTTAAAACTTATACTGAAGCTATATTTTAATTATTTCCAATGGGATAAATAATCAGCACAGTCAGCACTGGCAGTGTTGGGGAAAAGCCAACACTAACGCAGCAGATTGAGCCAGGACTTCAGAAATTGGGAGTAAAGCTTCTTAGGGAGGCCCGTAGCCCTAGGCCAAAACACAAGGCACTGCTGCGCAGAGCAGGGAAGGGAAGGGCAACAGAAGACAACTTCCATTAAGCCACATAAGTTACTCGAACGATGTACAGGGAGTGAAAAGTACTGGGAAGAGAGGTCTGACCACACGGAAGGCTGTTTGAGACTGCTTTCCATTTCCTTCCTCTTTCTTTCATATTAAAAAGTTAATATTGAAGCAATTCAACCACATTTTCTTTGTTTTGCTCACTTGAAGTGCTTTTTTTTTGAGCACAGAAGGCAGGAGACAGAGAAACACCAAGTGTCCTCCCACTTCTGCTCCCTGCACTCTGCTGTGCTGTTCTGCAAGACCCTGGTCCCCAGGCTGCAGCAGTACTGGGAGATTCCAGGGCCTGGGACAGCAGGAGCAGGCTTTGTAACAGCATCTGCACTTCCAGAGGCTGCCCTTGCAGTGGACACACTCCTGGGCAGAGCCACCTTCCCTCAAATGGCAGAGCTTTCAAAACAGCAAGCGAGAAAGCTGCGATACACTGTGGTAAGAGAGGATGGGCTGCTCAGTGGAGAACATACTCTGCTTTACACACAGCCAGCACCTTCTAGCTCGCTCCTCTGCCCAAGAATTAGGGATGCACAGCACCACCACCAGGTTTTGCATCCGATTTCTCTCTGCTTTATACCTAATGGGGGGTCAGTTCGACTATTCTGTGATGGGAACAATATCCCTGGCAGCCTCCACGGCAAAAGGAGGACCTGCCCCATCATCAGTTGTACTGTTCAAAGTGACACTACAGGCCTTACGATTTCACTCTCCAAGGCCATCTCAATTTTTTACAACTTCACTGCAATACTGATCCAGACATATTCCCTCTCCTTCATTTGAAAAGATGTAAAATGAAGTAATCTCAACAGTTTGGTTACTATTCTCAGGACAGGACTCAGAAGCATAGGGAAGGATCTTGAGCTAGGACAACAGGGAAGCAGAGCACACAGACTGAGATCTACAAAGACATGCTCAGCTTCATGCTCTTACTAGGCATACAAGATATACACTAGATGCATGTATGTGTAGGTATACACTTACAGAAGCAAGACTATACACTGGCAAGATGATACCAGAGCACTTAAGGACACCACAATAGACAGGCTGAGACAAGTTAAGTAATAACACAATTTAAAAGAGCACGCTGACAGCTAAAAGATGCTAAGTAGTTCATTCTGAGAAGTACCTCCATCTATTTTACAGTGGAATAATTCATTTTGTATGCAGTAAAATTTGTTTTAGGCTTCTGATAACTTTCTTAATTATTTGTGTGGGTACAAGATGAGTTCAACTTGAACTAAGTTAACTTGAAATCCCTGCCAAGCTTAACAAGCCTTAAATTGCTGGGGTTTTTTTTCTTTATTTTATGGCTAGAACATAGATAGCTATAGTTTGTGTAAAGCCATGGTTGCTTTTCTTAAAGCACTAACCTGCTAGCCAGGTGACACAGGTCTTCCATCAGCCACCGGGTTCACTCTACTCTGGACCTGTGAGCCAGACTTGGACTAGTTAAGGAGAAGCAAATCCTCTTCCACTTGGACCAAAAAACATCTACAGAACTTACATTTCATAATGCTTCACCAACAAAGAAGATAAAGGTTAACCACTCTCATTGCCAGCCACAAAACAGGCTTACTGAGTGAGCAGACTCACACTCATTCTGGCAAGCGGCACAAAGATCTGTTTTGTTTCCACCGCAACTCTTCCAGTCACTGGAAAGACTGAATGCAAGCACGTATCTATGACCACATTTTACTTCACCAGGGCAAACAAAACATGGATAATCCTCTCCCCAGCAAGAGAAGAGATTTCTGGAGCTCATCTTTCGAGCCTTGTTTGTGCTGCATTTCCAGCACACAGCATTAAGCACATATGAAATAAATTGTCAAGCAAGACTACTTCCCTACCTCTCCAAAAAACCCCTCAAGAAATCCTGCATCTCAAACCACATCCTTATTAAAAAAATTAATAAGCACATAGTCAGAAGGGTGTGCGCAAGCCACTAAACCAAAATTCCTAAACTTTAATCCTTTCCAACAATTAAACCTTCTGCTTCTGCCAAACCACTTGGTCCATCTGTTTCACTTTCTTTACCGCACAAAGAAGAACGTGGCTTCCTCCACGTCACAAAAGCAGCCTGCGGAGTTGGCATTTATAGTGTCCTTTTCTGAGTAACCTTTTATTATTTTCAAATAATTTTCATACTAAAGCTTTGGGTCTTGTCTAATAGAAAGCTCAGGTGATTGTATAAGCATTAGCTCACGTATCATTGTCATAAACAGGATTATCTGCTTTTTGTTGTTGTTGTTGATAAAACAGCTGGGAAAAGAAATAGGTTTTGACTTGGATTTTCTTCAGATTTGAAGGATGGAGAAGAGAGCATCTTCCCACATAAAATGGGAAGATTCTGCTCTCTTGAAAAGTCTAAATTCTGAAGAATCAGACAAGCAATTCAGCTGAGGAGGAAATTCTTTCCTGTTAGGGTGGTGAGGCACTGGAATGGGTTGCCCAGGGAGGCTGTGAGTGCTCCATCCCTGGCAGTGTTCAAGGCCAGGTTGGATGAAGCCTTGTGTGGGATGGTTTAATGTGAGGTGTCCCTGCCCATAGCAGGGGGGCTGGAACTAGATGATCTTGAGGTCCTTTCCAACCCTAACTATTCTATGATTCTATGATTCTATGAACTGCTTCCAGATTTCAGCACTTCATTTGAAAGATCAACCTCTTTTCTGAGAATCTAGGACTTAGAGAAAGTACAAGTATGTATTTACTCTAATGTCTTCTCACCATGAAGAAAAACAATATATTAAAAGGAGAACATAATTTTGGTTAATCATTAAAGAACTAATGAATAACTTCTAATACTTCAGTAATGCAATTTTAAAAGAAATTCCTTTTCTTGTCCCATACGTTGGTAAACCATCAAACACACGTGCTCTGGAGAACCTGACCACCAGTCCATCAAGATCTACGTTTCTAACCCAACACCTTTTGTACTTAAGGCAAGAAACCATTATTTAAAAAATATATGCCACTAAAGTGCAACTGTTTTTAGGCCTCCTGCTGCAAGGTATGAGAGGTGGCTTGAGAGCAACTTCGAAAACATCTTCTGCAGGCTACCTTTAGAGGAATTGTTCCTGTGGGTGGATATACGTAAATAAGAGTTCCTGCTCCTCAGGGTTTCATATGGAAACATTTACTAAGTTACACCAGCATAAATAGCTGCAAAATCTCAGAACAAACCTTCTCCTTCAACATTAGATACTTCACCTCAGATTTTATTTGTAATTACAACGTTCCACAGGAAATAATAACCACAGCCTTAATTAGGTAATTAAACCTGTTCTTGAAGACTCATGTAATGCAAAAGAACAATCATGCAGATGGAAAAGTTTAAACCTACTAATTATATGCATGCACAAGTTACGAGGAAAGGCTTCTTTCTTAAATGCCTTATTTTAACCTTGGCAAAAATCACATGTTCAGCACCCAGCTGTTGTGCATCTCAACTGAAGAGCTTACTAATGCAAACCTTTCATATCACTGTGCTGCACTATAAGCCACACTTACTGATTCTCAGAGTTAGATGACTCAGGAGAAAGAAACCAAAAATTCACAATAAAACCCCAATCTTCATTCTGCTTTCTAGACCTTCTTGTGCTTAGATGTGCCATGAGTTTAGAATAACTTATCTTTATATAACTGTAGATGTTCTTTCCCTACCTGACCATCCCATCCTTCTCTAAGATGAATGTAATAAGAATCTCGGCTGCTCATGAAGCAGCTGCTAAACCATCCTATTTCAGAGCTATAAAAAGCACCAGGATTAAAGAGGGTGGGGGGAAATCAAGTACAATTACTTTTCTTAGTGGGTAAGTGTTTGTTCAGTTGTAAATCAGCTCTGAAAATTTAAGTCTAGGATTTGCCTCTTATTCAGGAACCTTAGAGATATCAAAGGGATTTTAAAATGGGTGCTTTTCACTCCCATTTTCATTTGCAACTTGTTGCTCAAAATACGTACAGCCCAAGTCTGGATCTGCATCTCAAAACTAACTTTCCTATGATCAGCCTATGATTTCATGAACATCTAAAAAGGAATAACTGCAGTTATACATACTTGTATAGGAATGGACTTCCCTAAAGCATTTAGATTAGTTTACACCAGTGGTATTTTACGGCAAGTCAGCCAGTTCTCAAAAGCTTTTCAAGTAGCCTTGTCCTGCCTCACAGAACTTGGACCACCAAAGGAAGAGAACACTGATCTTCTACACAGCTCCCTCTACTGATTAGATCTTCAAACTTTGTCACATTGCAAAACACAGAAGACTGTTCAGCCGTACAGATTTTATAGGAGGCTAGAAATACTTGAGTGTTATTATATAAATAAATACCAAGTCTCAGGGCAGGTAGAAAAAAAAAGGCACCCAAACAAGTCAGCCTTGTGTGCCCAAAAGCCACCCAGTTCCATGAAATGCCTAGGAAAAAAAAAACCCAACTACATTTACATGTCTCCCAATAGAAAAAAACCCCAAAACCCTAACCATAATGAAACCTCATGGTGAAGTCCAGCTTTTCAGAACTGGGACAATAATAATTCCAAACTTACTCATATTTACTAGCCAGGATTTCCCAGAAGTATTGAATAATTTAATATTCTTATCTCAAGAACACATAGGCATCTGTGTCGAGAAAAATGCAAATCAGCTTGTCTATAAAGGAAGCAACAAATAAAGAAAAACAGAAACCAAGCAACTTCCAGAAATCCTAAATTGAGTCCCATCCCCGGAGAACAGATGCTACCCATCACATTGCCATATTTATTGCAACTTCAAATGATTATACTTTCTTTTTCTCTTTTCAGTAGAAACTGCCTGAGTACAAATGTATAGGCTTTAACTTACAAATTGAAGGCTGATCTCTCAGCATTAAACACTGACAAAAAATTCACCATATAGAGAACTATAGTGTCTAGAACTTAAGAATTCTGACAAAGACTTCAGTTCTAATTTCCTCCTTTTTCAGTCCCATGCAAAATCTTAGCAACATTTGTTAACAATACAGAGTACAACTAAGACAGAAATCTACCAAAAGAGACCCATATTTGGCAAATACTCTACAGATCTGTCTGTGGTTCTAAATTTTAAGCGAGTCATCTGCAATGCAACAGAGAAGACAACACAAGAACAGTCAGAAGTTTTACACTAGCCAATTACCTGGGTTTAATTTGATTTTTGAATAAAGTACCAATTAATAACCTACTGCTTATCCGAAAAACACTAGCTTTCTTTGACCTAAGAAGCTACAACTGTAGACAAGACCTTCTACCTGACCTAATCAGTAAGGAGTCACTTGCATACATTTGGATGACACAAGAGTACTGGTGGAGTAAGAACTGTGATCATCAGCATCTGTATTAATACTTCAAAATTACTAGTATTGCATGGTCAGATTGTATCTGTTCTTTCAGCTGAGTCTTTCAACTATAAAATCTATGTACGCCTAACACTTCCTTAACATCACAGCTCACTCTGCAGCACGTAAGACTCGACATATGTTCTCTTCATTTTTTGCAGCATATCAAACAAACAGTGGTCAACAATTCCTCTTTGATGATGGGTCTTCCCAAGTATTCTTCTTGCTGCTTGAATTTGGTAAATTAGTCTGTGTTTACTCCTGCCTCTTGGGTCCCCTAGTCCTGTACTGGACCAGTAAGTATCAAAGAGTGGAGCAGTAGACCTCCTTTCTCTGTGTGAGTGCCATGGACTAAAGTATCAGTGGTTTAACAACATGAGACCACTCAGCATACACCATTTAGTATTTTATTTTATGATCAGTGGAAGTAGCTGCTAGGTGTAACACGACTTGTAGAGAAATAAGAAACCGTGCGATGCAGCTGCTTATGCTGCAGCCCAAAAGCTGTGTTTCTAGCAGCAAGAAGCAAGACTACCCTGTGAGTGCTCACCCTACTTCTGTAGTCAGGTTCTGGTTACTGTAAGGCCTTTATCTTGGCCTTCCACAAACAGATCTTCGATTACAGCAAGCATGTCCATATGCATCCATTTTTCTTACTGTAATTCTGTTCGGAATTCCTTCCTGTTCAAGGTTTTTCCTACAGGTAGCCTGAAACTCATGCAATACACACATTAAAAATACCAGCTTTAAACACACTTCTCCCAAGGGATACCAATTATGTCCAGCTTCAGGTATGTGACTGACCTTTGGGAATGGCTAGACAGAGCCATCTCCTGGCTAGACAATAAACAGAACTTCTGTAAATACACACCTGACTGTCTGAACAAGCTATCCACCAATTGCAAGAGAAATCCATTGTGCACATGCAAGGGCCAGTTTCAAAGA
Organism: Lathamus discolor; assembly: GCF_037157495.1. NCBI lineage: Eukaryota > Metazoa > Chordata > Aves > Psittaciformes > Psittacidae > Lathamus > Lathamus discolor. Next base: position 12,291,568 of record NC_088884.1, on the reverse strand, counting down.
ATAGTCTTAATATCTGCATACTATAGCTCCTCAAATCAACTAGGTAGTAACTACATGGATGACTGAGAACATCCCATCCTGCTTGCTACTAGGTTTTCAGGAGGTATGGACATGATGATAACAGTAACTCTGGAGTAAAAACCTCAAGCTATAAACCTACCCTGCTGGCTTGAGAAGCACTGACACAGCAGTAAAACTTTATCAATTTGTCCTTAACAGAAGTCCCAGAAGAACATCCATAGTCCAGGAAACAAATCGCATGCAGACCTCATCAGTACTATGAGTCATCCCATCCCACAACCTGCTTGATTTCCTTAGGCATAACACAGGGATAATTAAACTCAGTTACGTTGACTTTCCATCAGCAATTGGTAAAAACAAGTAATCGCTCTGTTTCAGGGGTCTTGTTCAGACTATTTGATTAAGTTAACACAATGAGTTCAACTCTATTTAAATTTCTGAACACCTCATGCTGTGGATCTGCTTTTTAAAAAAAGCTCATAAATAAAATCCTTAGACAGTATTCAGCCTTCTGCTCCAGTGGGTTTTCAGAGCTGTAATTATTGCTTCTTAGACAGAAGTCACTATTAGAACACTTTCTAAAACTACTTCTCTACACAACCCATACACAAAAGTCATTTTCATACTTCTACCAACCTGGAAGAAAGATGGGAGCATGGCCAACAACCTGCCTTCTGTACTGGACCATATCTCTAGATTCCTTGTTAAACCAACACTCAGGACAGCTAACAACAGATGGGAGAGGTTAACAGACAAATGGATTTTATTCATATAACAGTCTTTGCTAGTTTTTCTCCCTCCTAAAAAAAAGGAGTATTTCCATCTCTTCTGAATGGCTGCAAACATTGACCCACCTGTAAACAGTGCAAACACTACCCTCACATTAATGCAGGCAGGGCAAGATACCAGAACCATTAGTCTGAAGCGCAGCAGCATAATGAAATATAGGGGAATAAAGAACTTGCTATGGCAGTGAGTGCAATCTGTCATCAGTATCTTCTCCAGATTGTGAGTGCAAGCATTAAACAACTGCAACCCTCTGAATCAGGCTTTATTTTATATTGCACTACGTAAGCCATTACCTCAGAGAGACTAGAAGCCTTTAGATCCTTTAATTACAGCTGAGCAAATAACTTTCTGTTCCCTTCTTAGAGGCAGATGAGGCTCAGAAGTCTCTTAAAATAGACTCTTCAGCCACCACTGGGGTGATTTACTCTCCATATTATCACTTCAAAAAAATGGATAGTTTTGACCCTTGAAGCAAAAAATCCAGCTTTCTCTGTGAAATCCTCATGAGTTGACCTTGGTATGTAAGATCTTTCAGCAAAGGAAATGTTCTGAAGAAGTGTCAAAACACAGGCTTTCCAAAGCCTTGGTTTTCCTGAATACCACCATTCACATGATGGCAAGAGCAGGCACAGCCATTAGCAACAGGAGCTGCCTGTGGCCCTGCGCCAGCCTGGATGCTGTTTCAAAGAGGATCACATATACCAGGATTTAGGGATCCCAGACAAGAGCAGTGCTCGACCAAGGTCAGCAAAGTGAAGCCAAGCACTTTGGTCCTACACTGAGGCTGCCATCCCCTCCTACACGGGTGCATGAGCAACAGCTCTATCATTGGAAGCATTTCACGTAGGCAGTCTGGCAAGTCACAGATGTCACTTTTAAGTAACACAGACATTATTCATAGCCAGCCACTGCTTGCTATCTACAGATAACTGATTGCATTCAGACCAGATTGGAAACAAGGTTGGCTAAAAAAAAAAAAAAAAAAGAAAAAGAAAAAAAGAGCCAGACAATCTGTTCTCTCAGAGCTCCAGCCATTCCTGCACACAGAAAGTGGGAAAGACTTGGACAGCCGGGACCCACACTTTAGCACAATAGCTGCTCAAAGTCAAGAATACAGCAAGATAATGCATTACTAGCCAAGCGCTGTAGAAACCTCAGCAACTAGTGTTTGACTTTGCTTTTAGTGCAGCTGGAGAATCCGACAACTTCATTTTCCAGTCCTTGCCTACTCTATTTGTGTAATTAATTATTTTTGTTTTAACATCAGACCTTCTGTACAGTGTAACACTAGAAGAGATCATGTGACAGCTCAACTGGACATGTGAAGATACATGGCCTGCTTTGCATTTTTTCATTGCATGAATAAATCTGGTGCCTGCTTTTTTCTTCTTAAGATTTATATTTACAAAAGTACACAGGGAAATTTAAACACAGTAAGAACTGCACGGATCTCTGGCAATACAGAGTTCCCATATCAGCCCATCATCACTTAACTATAGGTATCACCTCAAATGAACTGATTTCTACACCTATTATATTCTTGGCTTCTTTGCTAAAGCATGGTGTGGCCTACTTATTACACAGCTGCAGTCGGGATCTCCCTTCCCTAGGATATAATGAAGTAACAATTTCTGGCAAGTACTACATAGCCACAACTTGCCTAGATCAGGTTTAATCTCTGTTTAGTTCAAAAATTCATGAAGTTAGCTATCAGCAGTTTTTGGGACTCATAATACACACTGCAGTCAACAGGTCTGCTCTCTGAAACAATACACCAGTATTTTAGAAATGTAGTCGTGTTCACAGTATTTAAATACAGGCTGAACTTACTGCTTGATATTTTTTTGTTTCTAACCACTAGATCACAAAGCTGAACAAAATGTTTTATGCAGGTATCTATACAAATACAAATTCATGTCAGAGCATCATCCTTTAAATAACAGTCAGCTAACTTTAATACTCTGTAACACTCCCCTTCCTCAAGGAACTCATCTCTGTCAGTACAAACCCCCAGTACTTGGTAAAGCTGAAGAAGGAAGCAACACACAATTTGGCAACACACTCCCCTACAAGCTCTCAGATGTGGGACCCTGGAAATCCTCATTAAGAGCACAGCAGTGAACACACGGTATGAATACATTAAGCTTTCTTTAAGCCTTCTTGTTTTTCTGCTTTTGCACACCTGATGTATATAAGAAGCTGTTTATAAACACCAGACCTGAGTTTGCATCTGCAAATACCGATCAAGCAATCAAACTAAGGACGGAACACACAGGAGATGTTTACAAAAGCATAAAGCACAATCACACTGAAGAGAAACTAATTTTAGCATTCAAGATCTAGCAAGTGCCAGCAATTTTTAGAGGTTGGTGACTACTGTGAGGCATTCCTAAATCCCTTGCCACTGTCCCAACCCCAAAGAAACCAAAACACACCCAACCCTCCCCCCCCCGCCAAAAAAAAAAAAAAACCCAACAAAATTACAAACTGGAATTAACTTCATCTCACTGCCTATCACACATTAAACAAAGGTTCTAGGGACAAAAGTTCTCAGATTTTATCTACAGGAAAAACGTTAAAAAAAAGGCTGTCATGTAGGAGATTTCAGCTTTAGTAATTACTTCCCTCATCCAAAATCTAAAAGATCTCAGGATCCGCCTTTTTTTCCCAGGGTATGCCATTTGGGTTTAGACCCATCTTTACCCATGGTGTAGACTGAAACCTCCCCTGAAGTGGCTGAGACCTACCCAACCCACCCCGCACTTCACCCCCTCCACTGGGGAGGGACAGCAAGTTTTGGCATGAAGCCGGGATGACAGCCGTGCTGATGCAGACAAGGCAGGCAAAGGGTTCCAGCCCCTAGTAATCTTTGTACCACCAAGAGCACTAACCACAGGTAGTAGCATCCCAGACTGTTTTATCTCTGAGGACTATTTCACCATTAGGAGAGCCACAGAAGTGAGCCAAGTAAAAAGAGCAGAAAGAGGAGTAGAGGGCACCTGCAGAACAAGACAAAGCAAGAGGAACAAGAACTGTAAAACAAGGACTCTTAAGACACAACTCAAATCCATCTATGTCAGGGACATTGCAAGGACTCTGCTAATGATCAGAGAGCTGGAGCAGCTGTCCTTCGAAGACAGGCTGAAAGAGTTCGGCTCTGGGGAGACCTTAACAGTCTTCCAAAAGTAAGGGGGCCTACAAGAAAGCTGGAGAGGGACTTCTTACAAGGGCCTGTAGCACCAGGACAAGGGAGAATGGCTTTAAACTGTAAGAGAGTAGATTTAGATTAGACATTAGGAAGAAATTCTTTGCTATCAGAGGGTGGTGAAGCACTGTCACAGGCTGCCCAGAGAAGCTGTGGTTGTCCCATCCCTGGAATGGTTGGACAGGGCTCTGAGCAGCCTGGTCTAGAGGAAGGTGTCCCTGTCCATGGCAGGGAGGTTGGAGCTAGATGATCTTTAAAGTCACTTCCAACTCTAACCAAATCAACTCTAACTTACGATTCTTCCTCTGTGCTGACCACATGCAGCCTCCTTGTGCCAGCACCCTCACTCAGCTAATCGCATGGTGGAACTCTGTGGGAATTTAAACGAGCAGAAAGTTAACTTGCCAAATGAAAGACAGATAAAAAAAAAAAAAGTGAAATTTCCTGTTGATTTGATTCTTTGAACAAGTTCACCATGAGGTCAGACAAGCGGTAATACCACTGCAAGGGAAAGACAGACCGCAGCAGCACTTATCTAAATAGCACTTTAAGCCAGTGGAACCAGGCCCTCTGTGAGCACACTTTTCCCTTGGCAGTTCTCAAAATCATTATTGTTGTATCTACACCAAATGACTCTGCTTTCACATTCAGAATGACACCCTGAATCTTTCTCTTCTTTGCATTTGCACATGTGGTAGGGGAGGAGGAAGGCACAAAAATAGATTTACTGTAGACAGGAATTAGCTGTTTGTATTAGTTGTTTCCAATTGTTCTACAGTTGGAAACTGAGGCTGTTTCCAACTGTTCTACAGTTGGAAACCGAGGTTGTTTCCAACTGTTCTACAAAAGCACCTGTACTTCCACCTGTGGGGAACACAGCCAGTAACCATGCCAGGCTCATACAGGATTTGTATCAGGCAGGTGCAAATGACACAGCAAGTCTAAGGGTCCAAACCTCAGTTTTCTAATGATCCATAGGTGTGAAGACTGAGAATCTGGAAAGACAGAGGGAGTTGGTCAGTCTTTACCTCCTGCATCTTTACTGTGTTCCCATGAGTACCGTTTTCCTTCTGTCATTACTACTGTCATTATCAAGGACTCAAGTCCTTGAGTGGGAGAAGAGCAGGCCCTAGTCTGGACAAAATTAGCCAGCAGCAGGAAAAAATATATGCAGTATTTTAGATTGAAATAAGACTAGCTACTTACCTTTAATTTTCTGAATGTCAACCTGACAGACTGATAAGAAAAAAGGATGAGGGAGTGGGTGGGAACAGGGGAAGGAGAGAACATCCACACCTGGAATTCCTCAATTCTTTAATGGATGCTTTCTTAAAAAAAAAAAACAAACCAAAAAACAAACAAACAAAAAAACCCAGATGGAAAAATGTGCTTTTGGTAGAATAAACACAATCTTGTGTAAATCTGCCAAAGTAACCAATAATTGCCAGATGCCACTCTATAACGGTAATTTAAAGTATTCCATAGCAGTAAGTGCAGTAACATTTTAGAGAACAAGCCAAAAGCAAGTTAGATGAACAGATGCAGCTTAAACACAGACTATAAATTGAGCACGAACACCTCAAAAAAAAAACAACTTATTTTTTAAAGTGACTTTTTTTTTGCCTTTGTTGGGCTACAGATGTTTGATTAAAGATGGATTTGCTCTTAAGGGAGAAGTTTCCAAAGACTTTGCCAGTAATAGGCCAGAGTTAATTCTGATTATTTTTATGCAAGATAGATTTGCCCAAGAGTTGCCTTCATGAAACATCAGCTTAGAGGAGTTAAGAACCTCTTCAGAGTTGGACATGATACAGAAGATGGCCTTTCTCAGTGGTTTAGATCTTCATTGTGTTTTATGAGGCCCATCAGTACTCCATACGACTTGAAGCATTTTGTCCAGATGCTGCCCTGATGCACCACATGGTGGCTTTACAGAAGCAGCTCACAAACTAGATCCATCAGGAATTCAGTCCTATTAAAAAAGGCAGCCAGTGGCATCAGAGCTAGACATTCTACACAAAAGAACAGGGAATATTTTACGTCTTCGTTAAAAAATGGTTTTATGAAGCAAAGAGGTTTTGTGAAGACAGCAGTCACCAGCTGTCATCCATGTAACGCCAGCCCTCCAGTGACTTTGAGTTTCCAGAAGAAACAAAACTACCCTGTCCTTGTTTTTCAATGGATTTTGTCTTATTTCAAAAAACATCCTTGACATTTAGCACAAGCTTCAATGAAGGTGAAGAGCTGTCTACCCTTTAAAGAGACTTTTAAAGACTGAAGCAACACTGAGATGAGAATGATTTCGTTTACATCACTAGGTTTTCCTTGAGCTAACAATCCTGCCAAAGCTTACTCTTGTCATGGCACAAACATTGAACTACAGCATGTCTGCTGTGGACTGCTGCCTGTACTGTCAATTTTTGGTATTCCTGTTTCACTCTTTACACATCAGGGTACAGACAGCACACTACCCACTCAGAGGTGAAAGAATCATTATCTAATCAATATAAACTTCCTAGAATTTACATTAAAAGACTTAAAACCAAAAATCCAACATGACCACAGTCTGTCATCCCCTGAAGGTATATGTAACACTGCCAGACATGATTAGAATGTGATAAGAAAAGAATTTAAGAAACACTAAAGATCATGTACACGAAGCAGCTTCAGGCTTATGCCTTATCAATCCCATCTACTTCTAGCTTTGTAATTAATAAGAAATGGTCAGTCAGACAAAACATTACAGTAAGACATTATGCGTTTTAAGTTCCAAATGAATACATCTGCACTTCTAATTGCAAAGCATACTTGTTAAGAAACTTTAGTTATTACAAGAAAAAACCCAACTGTTTAAGTAAGGGCCAGTTCCATTCCTCCCTTGTTCTGAAGGTCTCTTGTCTATTTGTCAGACATACTCATTACTGGGCAGAATTATTTCTATTTGTTATCCACACTCTTTTGGTGTAAAATGTAGGCAACTTTGATCCCTGAAGTCAAGTTACCTGAGCAGGTTGCTCAAGACCAAGATAATCACAGGCATTACACACTTTTTCATTATACACTGAATCCTGAAGTGCTGCAACTGCTGCTTATTGTTCAAAGCACTGGCATCTCTGATGCAATTGTGTTTTTATTATTTCCTCACATTTAAAAGATCTAAAAAAAACCAACCAAAACCTTGTAATTCAGGTGAATGAAGCGATGCATCATCTGATGAAAACTGAATGTTAACGGAATAATATACAGAAATTTGGGGCTTTGTTCCCTCAGTACTGCAGCACTGAGCTCTTCTATATGGCAATTTTGATGCCTCCTGATTGCATGATAAAACTGGCATTTGAGCTTTCATGCAGAGAGAGCTTAAGAGACCTCCTGTTTTCTAGAAGTGCATAGGAGTTAACCATTTTTACTTTTCAGCTGAGGGTAGTGGTGGTTTACTTTTTACTTACTTACCCTTTGCCACTGGCTAATAAGTACTTCCCACACTGCGCTCATTTCCACATATTCCACACCAGTAAGGCCTGAGATTCAGAAACATACTTTTCAGAGTCTCTCATTCCATGTTAAGTTTCAATCCATTTTAACACCTTTAAGATGCTCAGCACCACATGTCCAACTGTATTACCTAATGGTCAAGCTACATACCAGGTAATTTACATTTCATAGTAGCTCTTGCTTCCGCATCCCTGTATTATGCTTTTGCCCAGTCAACAGGCAACTAGCAGTGTACTCTGTTCTAACACAGAACAGGATGACAGCAAGAAAATAAACCTTACAGGAGGCCCACAGATTGCTTCATTTTTACCAATATGAAAGAGTGGAACTGCATGTTCGCATCAGCAGCTTATTCCTATAACAAACCGAAAAGCAGGTGTGAACGACAGGGACTACTAGAGATGTACAATCAGAACCTGATAGTTTTGTGCAATTACAGCTACTTAGACAAGACCACTTAGAAATAGCTGTACTTAGAGTCTGAATATAAATTTAATACATCAGCAACAAAGAGCTGTGAGGAAAGGATATGGAAGAGAAAGGCAAAAGGAGGATAGGATTCCTCAAGGACATTAAACTGTTGCCACACACAAATACCCTGTTAAACACTGACCAAGGGTTTGTGTGCCATGTGGGAGAATGTTAATTGTTTACAGGTACTCGGGGCTGGAGAACTTGGATGAATACCAGGAAACAGCATTGAGAAAGTCCATTGTACAATTAAGAAGGGAGAGGAATCGCTGAAGGAGGCACTTTCATTTAAGCCCATCCTGCTAGTTCCTAACCTAATTATTTACCACCGAGGGTTTCCTTTCCCAAGATTGAATTCAAAGAACAAAAAACCCCCCTGAAAGAATGTTTTCTTTCTCTTGTGGGAAGACGGGTACAAGAGGAGACAGGTCTTGTTTAGTGTAGCACTATCCAGTATTTGTAGAAGATAAAAAAAGCCTTCTGGGCTATTTGAGAACAGCTTCAATGCCTGCCATTCAGGTGATTCACTTTAGCACCACTGTCTCACAGCCCCATCAGAAAGTCTACAAAGCTAGTAACACTTTTCACATTAACAAGATAATGCTCACAAGGATTTAGTTAAAAACTCTCAAACCATATGCCTAAAATTCTGAGAAAACCACAGTTTTATTTTTAAACATTAATTTGGTCAATTTGGCTGGATGCCCCAGCTCCACAATGCCAGCAATTTCTCCCCATTTCTTGTCTGCAAGAGATTTTCTGAGTCTTAATATTTCACCCGAGTGCAATTCTTCTGCAGTTAGACTAGTTCAGTCTAGGTGGAGGAGCTCACCATGTACACAGCTCAGGGTTCAGTGCTCGATGGCTCTGCAGCTGCAGGCTGCACAGGCTATCAACCTTTTTCATGTTTGCCTCTTATTTGATGATCACCTGCATCTGCAGAAAGAGACAGACACTGTATTGGAAGGCACAACCCACCTGAAGTGTCAGTAGCCTCTTGAGATGCCCCTACTCCTTCCAAGGCCATTTGAGGAAACCTGTGGCAGCCACTACCTGCATGCCAAGCAGGATTACACTGCAGGCCTGAATTTAGCACCTGCCCATCTTCCCGTCAAAAGGAAGGCCAACAGTTACCGACCCTGAATGGCTGCCTCTGCCACATGGTTATTAACTAAGCACGTTTCTCCTGCGGTCTAAGGCAGGCCTATCTCACTCTCACACCTTCAGGACAGGCTCAGTACAGTGCAAAAGCTCCCCAGGAATGAGGGTGATAAGGAAGCGTCCCTTTAACTATTCAGCAGAGCCCATTTCTTCCTCCCTCTGCTGTCTCCATGCCTGGTTAAACTAGTTTGGGCAGCTTACCAGGGGCCTGCAGAAAGACATCAAAGTGCTTGGTTTTCCTCTTGTCTCCTGCATTTGTGGAGTGGTTGTTGTCAGGCTTCTGCCTCCATCTACACACTGTCACCACTCACACCCTAATGGAGTATCCACCTCACAACAGGCAACACACATCCTTCTCCTGTCAGAGGGTCTTCTGGGGATTGAAAGCCTGGTGAGGAAAAGCTTGCCCTCTGGGCCTGGAGCACCACAGCCTGCCAGGCTCCCGATGTACCCCCCAGTCAGCTGGGGCAACCCGAGGCTGAAGGCTTCCTTTCTCTTCATGTCCTCCAGCTCCATCCACAAAGTCACAGAATGGGTTGGGTTGGAAGGGACCTTAAAGCTCATCCAGTTCCACTCCCTGACACTGGCAGGGACACCTTCCAGGAGCGCAGGTTGCTCAAAGGCCCATCCAGCCTGGCCTTGAACACCGCCACGGATGGGGCAGTCACGTTCATCTTCTCCCAATGGAAGAAAATAAAGCAAGATGTCACCCCAAAAGATGTACATCTATACGTATCTTTGAGCTGAGCACATGGGCTCGGACCTTCAAGCTTGTTCCCTTTTCCTTCGGGTTTCAGTATGATTTTTGGACAGGGGAAATCAATACAGAGAAAGCAAGCAGAGGAATGGAAAAACCAGACTCCTCTGCTTCCTGCATTGGCAGGTTGCCACCTGTCCTCCGCATCTACTTATTTCACTCCCCGATTACCACCACTTGAGGGAAGTGAAAAAGCACACTCCCGACTTCGCTCTCGGTGTCGCAGCACACAAGCTTTACGTGAGCCCTGAACTCCAGCCTCGAGTGCCACAAAGCCCACCGCAGAAAGCACACCCGGGCCCCCTCCTCGCCTCCGGCGCGGCTCCCACATCACCGGCCCCACAGCTCCGTGCGCAGCCGCGGCGGGAGCGCGCTCAGCGCCAGCCCACGGGCGCCACCTAGCGGGACGGGGCCGCCGGTGCCCCGAGCCGTGGGGCGGCGCGGTTCCGCCGCTCCCCGCGCTGAGGCGAGCAGGCAGGCGAGCTCGGGGACCTCCCGTCCGGAGATAAATTAACCCCTCGTCACAAGTCACACCAACCCCGCGGCTGCAGCTCCACCGCACCTCACCCAGGTGAGGAGGTGCGAGCCTTCCCACCAGGACCACGAAGCCCCTACTAGAAAGCCTAACAGCCGTTAACACCACAGGCTATGGGCTTTCCGTAGCCCACAAGCCAACGAAGTACATCTACTCTCTTGGAGCCTGTGCGCAGTGTTTGCCTGACCAGACCTGGCTGCTGCCCTCCCCGCGGCACCTCCCATCCCGCCCCTGGAGCCACCCTCTGCAGGGCAGCCCAGGCAGGCACTACGGCACCAGCCCGGTTTTCTCTGCAAAACCAGAGGGGCAGTTCGCAGTCATAGAATCATGGAACAGTTGGGGTTGGAAAGGACCTTAAGGTCATCTCGTTCCAACCCTACTGCCATGGGCAGGGACACCTCACACTAAACCATCCCACCCAAGGCCCTGGTCTTAGAACACTGCCAGGGATGGAGCATTCACAACTTCCTTGGTCAACCCATTCCAGTGCCTCACCACCCTAACAGGAAAGAATTTCCTGCTTATATCCAATCTAAACTTTCCCTGTTTAAGTTTGAACCCGTTACACCTTGTCCCATCACTACAGTCCCTGAAGAAGAGTCCCTCCCCAGCATCCCTATAGGCCCCCTTCAGGTACTGGAAGGCTGCTATGAGGTCTCCACGCAGCCTTCTCTTCTCCAGGCTGAACAAGCCCCATATTGCACTGTTCAAGTGAAAATGGCCAGATCTGTCATTAATCCTGCAGATTTTTTACCCATGCAGTTTCAAGGTGACTGTTTCCAAGCATTTCTCCTGCAGACAGCTTGCACAGCACTGAGACCTGCCTGAGCTTTCTCAGGCAGGTATGCTCTGCCCTCCACGCTGGCAGCACCTTTCTGTGCTGACCTAGCAACAGAAACACTTCAGTTTTGGAGCTGTGGATCTCAGACTTTCTTATGGAAGTGTCCTCAATATGCATGTACCATGTTACAGGCACAGTGTGTGTGCATGCAAGCTCATGTGTCTTCTGACCTGTTCTTGAGGGCCAAGCTCATAGCTATAACAAGCTATGTGCGTACATTGGTCAGAAATTTAGGGATAATTGTTTTGCAGTGTATCCTGAGCTTTATTCCATTAAAACAGCACAGAACTAACTTGTAGGTGAGGGCTGGAACTGTTCCACTGGAAAGAAAACTGAAGCTAGCAGAAAGCTGTTACACATCAACAAAACTGCCTTTAAGCAGTAATTTTGGAAAGATGTCAAGAGGTGTATCTTTTCTATGTACCCTTCAGTGTACCAACATTTACTCATTTTTACCTTCCTTAAACAGGATGCAAAGGCAGATAAAAGCTTACAGCCTGCTGGCGTTAGTTAAAACATTGCTTTATTCCCCCTTCCCCTCTTGTCCTTAACACATGCATATTCTTAAGAGTTTTAAACACTTCTTATAGTGTACACCATGACACGGACCTGTAACTAACAGAAGCTTTACTCAAGTGTAATCTATTCACACTCCTGATCCCATGCATTTTTACATACTGACACAGAAGACATGAGTGCCAAGCATCTATCAGAGGCCTTTTGTCAGAAAGCACTTGAGTGAGAAAAACCTAGCTTTTAACGATGCCTGGAATAGGCATATAGTGACATATTCAGTAGTCACAGTTTTTAGGATACCTACGTACAAATCAAGACTGCAAGCAAATGGCTATGGAATTATTTATTAGAAGGGCTACTTCCTAAAATTTCTCTTGGGTTTATTGCTGTTTCCAAAACAGATTCATGTCTTGCAGAAGTATTGCACCATCAGCTCTGTATTTTGTGGTAAGAACTCCTCAAAACTATCTATAAACATGTACAAGCTCCAGATCTCCAAATAACATGTCCATTTGCTGAGGTCAAGTCTTAACAGCAGCAGTATCACAAGAAGCAGAAAGCTGAAGTTTCTTCAGAAACTTTAGTCACCAGCTTCATTATACGATATTGTCTTTGACTAGTTGACAACCACCAACTAATAAAGAGACAGAAGCATGCTCTTCTATTCCCACATCTTTTTCGATGGAAGCTGCTTTGTCCACAAAACTGATAAGGTACGTTGCATTGCTTGGTGAAGACTTCAGTCTTTCTTCAAGCTTGCTGTATACTTCAGGTCGCATTAGACACTCATTTTCCCAAATTCTTATACTCTAGCCACAGCAGCCTTTTGTTTCTCTTGTACCCAAAAGATGACTTTTGCACACCAAACATCATGCTACCTAATGCTACCAAAAGTACTTTCTCTTCCAGATACATACTGCAGCCTACAGAATAATAACTCTCAGAAAAGCTTAAGAATGCTCCAGAAAAAAATGGTATGACAGAATGAGTCTCATACCCATCAGATTAAAAATGAGTAAAGCCTGCCACCAGGAAGACTGCCTGCACACTTCTGCATTCAGAAGGCTGCTAGTTCCCTACTCCACAACAAAGACAGCTCTACCATAATAAAGCTGGGAAGTGCGTATTTGATTGACTAGCATATGTATCCCTATCGTACACCCTTCTCTGCCCCCACCATTCCTCATACCAGTTATAGGCAAGCACAACTGCACATGATCACAGCAGTTCACAGCAGCAGTGAACACCACACCTTGATTTAGTCTCCATCATCATGCTACCTCACTGTTTGACAGCTATACTTCCAAAAAGACATAGTTAAAGCTACAATCAACTCACTATGACAGATCAACTATCTAAAATGATTGATTTTTCCCAAAATAATGCAAAACCCAGCAAAGGCAAAGCAGAACTCAGTATTAGAATTAATAGCCATAGTCAAGAGGTTTGAAGCCAGTTGTGCATCACCTCTGTGGCTGTGAAGCCACATTGAAGACGGAGGTTTGCAACACTACAACCCTGTGCAGCACAAATATCTCTGGCATCTTTTGTCTCTGATACATAAGGTTACTACATATTAGCAAGCTACTTCTTGGCTTTTTTGTGGGATTCAAGTTGAAGGTGAAAGCTCAAGGACCGAACAGCAAAAGGGTCTAAACTCCACAGGGTTTTCACTCTCATCATAATCAAGTTAGAGATAAATTTTAAGTCACATACTAAACCTACCACATTCTTCAAGTTTAAAGAGAGACTCTTTTGTGGACACCTGCTATTTGCTGCTCAAGCAGAAAACAAGAATTCAAATACGCCAATAGATCTACTCCAAATTAAAACACATCACCAGAGTCAACTATTTCATGTTATTTTTTAAAACTAAAGAAAGAAGCAGTCAAAGCAATGTTTCAGTTAGGTAGAAAATGCTGCATTAATTTCAAAAACTAAATAGTGGCAAAGCTGGAGTCTGTTGCACTGGTTAATGAATGAGGCGACTGTTTTCGAAGATATCCACACGTACAGATCATAGCTAGCATGAAAAGTTTTTACAGCGCTGCTGTATAATCTCATTCAGTTATTTGACTACTGATGGTAATTAAGGACCATATTCCATTGCCAAAAAAATAAACAAGTGTGAGCAACCACCAAATCTTAGGCAATGGCAGAAACTGTGTGTGGATATTCCAGGTTTATTGCCAAGTACCTCACTGTTAAGAGAAAAATTGAAGTTGAAATAACTTCTTGAGTACGTACAAAACACAAGAAGGGAGCCAAGCACTTTCCAAGCACAGAAAAAACAGCAATCAACAAGAAAGTTTTGTTTATGTAGAATTAGTATCTTGAACCTGGATAATGAGGAACAAGATTCACAGATTAGAACTACTAAAGCAACCAAAAACCACAAAGAAAGTTTAAGTTGTACGGATAGAGCCAATCCAGCCTTCTTTCCTGCAGAACTTGCACAGGAATACAGCTACACCCCGGACTTTTTTGGATCTGACCCTAGTAAAGCAAGTACTTTACCATGCATATTGCTTATGAACTACCAAAATTGATGTAGTAGTACTGAGGTATTAAATCAAAGAAACATGCACCATGATTAGAGGTACTAGCTGTAATGTATTATATATGAAAATGAAAAATTATGTATGAAGAGAAACAAGCATAGCAACCGATATCTACAAGCTAAAGTCGCAGTGGCACACTGAACAATTTTAGGTTAACCAGACTCACTTAAAAATAGAAACCAGAGGCTGGGCTCTTCTCTCACCCCATTTTACATGTCTTTACTTCCATTGATTTCATGTGGAGTTCTTCACAATTTATGCCATTGTGAGAGGAGAATCAAGCCTTGTGTGTTTGAAAGGAAACAGCAGACATGTTTCCCACCAGAGTGCTGGGGGAGATTTAAAAAAAACACAAGTATATGAACTGTGAAACCGATAGAGTACACAAGCAAAGGCAGGCAAAGAGGCTCTAGCTGGGGGGGGTGGTGGGGAACTTGCAGCTTATCCAAGGGCTTTTTTTTTTGAAGACTTGGGATTGGTACTAAGAAGTCAGAAGCCCAGACATTAAACTGGCTTTAAAATAAAATTCTTACAAATAAATATTGCATTTTCTTTCTAACAGAGGTAACTGATTTATATTTACCTACAGTTATTCTGTAAAATGAGTAGCAGGCCCTTTTCTTTGCAAAGGACACAGCCTTTCTATTCCAAGAAACTGGGAAGTGGGGAGATGTCTGAACTATTTGCATCATGAGAAATGGTATGTAGCCATTACTCACACCCAAGCTCAAAGAGATGGTTTCCAAACCCCTTCAGGATCATCTGGACAACTAGTATTACAGAAGTTAGAAAGAGCAACACTTGTGACTGAAACTCAAGTCACACAAAGTACTCGATGATTTATAGATGACAAAACCACTTCATGGTTTGGACCTATGACACGACAAGCTACAGCTTTACGGTGCGCTGGGTAGCAGCACATGGTTAGGAAACTCCTCTTTCACCACACTGGTGAGCACTAACACAGTCATTGTATGGGTCTGTACTGATTTGAGAAGCTCACGTGAAACGGAAAGCAACAAAACCCCAAACCCCAGTGTTTTCAAACCATCTCCACACCCCTGCTCAAGCTGTGCCAGCACAACCAAGTAACAGTGAAAGGGAAATAGCTCAAGTATTTTACAGAGGGAATTAGACTTACTTTATTGTTTTATCAGGTCTATATACCTTAGCAATGCAAGATTGAAGTAATTCATACTCATTCAGAGACCAACACTGACAGAATATTACTGTAACTGCTTGTTTGGAAATGCCTTCCCCCTTCCCTCCCTGTTTCGTTCATGTGCACAACTAGTGTCCCAGCTCACATACTGGTTTTTCAGTTCTCCCTTGCACTCCAGCAGGAAGACAAGTGGCAGTTCTCTGTTAAAAACAAGTCTGGAGTCTCTTCTTACAATTGCATTAAATATTGGCTGATTCAGTATGAGACAAAGCAGGAAATAAATGCACAGAACTGCACAAAGGAGGGTGACTTCTACCTGCAGAAAAAGATGTTGCATAATTCAAGATATACCTGCTGGTTTTCATGATACCTGTTCTTTCAAGGCATTAGTCTCCTTCCAGAGGCCATGGGAAAGTGGAAAGAACAAACACATATGCCTTTGAATACACAACTTTTAGAGTTTCGGAGTTAGCACTTGTATGCTAAACACCTACACATCAAAGCAAAAATAAAAAAGCCTCAAATGAACAGGAGCCTGGTATCACCTCATTTCTAAAATAAGGTCACCAAGTATACCTTTGTGCTACTATACCACAGTCACTGTCCTCATTGTATCTACCCCTTTACAGCACCAGCTCCAGGCTAATAAGACATCAACTAATAGGTCATAAAGGTTTGTAAAAAGGTTCTGTACAATATAGGACAGACAGGGAGAGATTAAGAACCAACCTACCAAAATTACAGCCTAAGATGTGGCAGATCCAGAACTAGACAATAAAGCTCTGAGCATCAGGGGAGATTCTGCAGTGAAGTCTGAAAAGCAATACATCTGCAGCAATGAAACAGATGCCTGCCTGTCAGCATGGTTACTTCAGTTCAAACACTGCTCAAATTCAATATATTAACAGCTACTCTTAAAACCGTAATAGCTGTTCCTGCATGAAATCTGAAGTTTTATGTAACTGGAAAATCATATATTGACAAAGAAACAGGCTATTAGCCCGGACCACTGAACTACAGCTTCACACCACCCAAAATGCCCTGCAGAGATTGCCCAAGCAGACTGTCTGTATGAAAGGTCAAGGGGCAAAGCTTGACACTTACTGGATTCACAAGCAGTCAAATCAACCACCCAGCTCATCAACATACTCAGTGGCATCCACAGCTTTTTTGGCAGCTTCAGCACAACAGCAATATATTGGGCTTCCTCCTACAATGCAGATGCTCTCTCCAGCCTCTCCCCAGTACACAGCTGCCTTCTCCAGAGCCTCCTAAGGGCAGGCCAGTGCCCTGCAAAAGGGAACCTGCACTCTGGGATACGGCTGCAGAGAAGAGCTGTCTTAGCACAACCCGCTTCCTTGCTTTTTAGACAGCTTACATCTCTCCTGAATATCAGTGGTACCTCCTAGTAGGTATCCGCTGAAATCCAAACCTCAAATGAGCTGCTGAGAGGACAGAACGAAGCTGCATCCTGGGTAACAACATCCTTACCAGGCTGGAAGTTGCATATTTTTCCTGGTACCTTGGTAGAGATGAGAGCCTGGTTTGCTTTCTACATGTTTGGCAGTACTGTAAGAAACTCATTGGCTACTGGCCTGCCAAGCTGTTCAGGCTTGCAAGTTCCTTTGCACTCGCTTTATACTGTACTATTAATTTTCTTAAATATAAACATATCCTCTGTGTATCTTATTCCCATATTCCATATGCTCAGAGCAAGCTCATTTCAGTCCTAGGATGAATGCAAACTCAGTATTTATCACACAGACCCACCATGCTTTGCAAACAAGACTGAAAAACCCTCTCACAATGAAGTTATCCATATGATCTTTCTGACGAGCAAAGCATACGAAAACAGTTCAAAGCTCCCAGAGCCACACGTATACTTTTACAAAAGACATCTGCAATTCACCAGTGAGGTTCTAAACGTAGCATAATTCATTTAGCAGTCTATATATAGATGCAAATATGCTAGGTTCAGACACTTCTTCAATGCTTTCATGAAATTCATTTTAAAGTATATAAATATTCACACTTTATCTCAGCATGCGAAGCTTTTAATTTCCTACAAAAATAGCAATTCCTGCAAGGAGACTGAAAAAATAAAAATATATTATTCCTACAGTATGCACACAAACACATGCAATTTTCTTTACCTAAATGCTTTTGAACTTCTGGGTGATTAACTTCAACACTTGATTACAAAAAGAGATCTTAAATAAAACATCTTCACTAATCATGCGCTAATTTTTAGCATGCTTGAAAACAAGTCAGCTTTTACTGCAGCTAGACAAGTTGATCCACGCTTCAAAGCGCAAGGTGGCTTTCAATTTGCGCCATGGTTATTGTGCTTTTGTGCTGCTACAGACATGGGCCGTGGGTGAGGGCAGTGGCCGACTCAGCCCTGCACTGGACAGGTTGAGCAAGAGTGCCTGGGCGCCTCGACAGAGCCTCTTGCCAAGGCAGAGCCACCTCTGCCACAGGAGTACCCTGTTAATGAAGAGATTAGGGGAGGGTAAAACAGGTAAAGCTGAACAATTACGGCGCTTGTCTCAGAGGTGGTTTGCATTGCTCCAATGAGGAGCATGGGAATGTGTGCTTTGAGGAGTGGCATAGCAGCACTGTCTAGATATGCTTAAACACCCAATTGCACAGGTTTCCATTTCAATCTTTTAAGACTGGTGAGAGAAGACACATCCTCTTGTTCTGTAGGAGAGCTCCAAGAGTCCTACCACGCAGCGCGATCTGAAGCCTATGTTGCTATATTCATAGCTGCATCTGTGTTCTTCGTTTCTTTTTTAAAACACTAACACTTTCAGAAATAAAGATGTCTGGACAGTGAAGACTCCCTTTAAGAAAATTTAAGGGACTAACATCACCCCGCTTAAAAAAAATACTCTGTAAATTTCATTATATGCATTATGATACTTACATACAGACTTTTAATCATGCTTATTGCCCAATTATACAAATCAGTGATCAAATCCACAGAGAAGTCAGTTTCTGTATACACCACATTAACACAAACATTAAACACAGATCTGGCATGTTGCCATCAGAGAAGCCTAGTTCTGGAATCATGTCATACTAAGATTGGGGCTACCTGATGCAAGATTAGAAAGCAACAAGCTCAAAAAGGTGGTTATAAAAACATCACAGGAAACAAATCTTATTTAAAATAAAAGCAAAGCAATCATATTTCAATATGTGGATGGTAGTTGGAAATGCTTTTTTGGCATGCAGCTGCTCCACAAAGCCAATATTGTGTGTAACTGGAAGCATTTCAAAAAACCAGAATTGTTACTGAAGTCAAAGACTAATTGCAAGCTGTGGGATCTGTGCTTAGATAAAAGAGGGGCAACTGAATAAAACTGTTATAGATATAAACCTACAAGTAAACTCCATAATACTCTTATCACTTTATTGCCAACTCAGTAGAACTAGAGAGCAAGAGAACAAGTGGCTTGAGGAAAGAGCGATGAGAAGGAAACTGAAGGAGAGAAGCACACAAGGCAGAACAGCAAGAGCTATCAGGTGCTATAAATCAACATCTCAAACACAAACCCTGGACAGGAATAGATGACTTTGGTACAGAACAACTGAAACAACAGTTGCAGCTTTTGTTGATCCACTGGAAATGAAAGGTCTGCCTAAGAGACTGCCTACCCCAGTTTTATTAACTAGCAAAACACCCTGAACTTGATGGGTTCAAAATGATCTGGAAAAGCAACTCACCAATCTTGTAGGTCAATTTAAGAACTTTTAAGGAGTCAGCCTTCCAGGCAGATTTCCAACCAAAGGTAAACAAAAAAAAACCCTCTCATTTACAGATATTTAAAAAATACTAAAAAATGTTTGTATTGCCTCATACCTCTTGTATCTGAGCACTTCACTCATCTTCTACATTAAGAAAAGCCACCCTCTTTGCACAAGAAAGTACTTGAAAAGTATTGTCAGTTTGTGCACAGAAGTCATTTATTCATGTAGCTTTGCAGAAGAAGCATAATGTATTTAGCACACAATACAAACAAGCAAAACAGAGGAAGAGTTGCCACAGACCACTTGTGGAGTTTCCTTCAGTCACTGGAAATATCCTTTGACAATGAATCAGCGGCCAAAGAGCTGTTCCTATAAAAAACTCGTGATTTCGGCAAATTGTGATCTGGGAATCCATACCAGAAATGCCATGACTTTGTTGTGCTACTACTTGCAAAACATGTTTCTTCCCATCATTCTTCAGCCATAAGGTGGGAGGGGGGGAAAGATGAGCGATTGCTGCTGTATCCTTCCCAGGCTGGTTCTTCCCATCATACAACTCCTAATCCAAACAATTTAAGCACACAAGTAAAAGCTACTCATTTTTGTAAACATTTCCAGGAGCAGGACCCAAGCATGCATGGCTTACACCAAGGATATATTAATGACTAGAGCTAACCTCAAGTTTACCTCTGTTTAAACAGCCTAAGCAGAAAACAGTGCTGGCCAAGCTAAAGCTTAAACCTTAACATAAGGGGGTAAACGGAACATCGACTGAAACCACTTGGTTATTATGCACCCATCTCCTAAATCAAGTATTCTTAATGCAATATTACATCATATAACAATTTTTCCCAGAAACACAAATGATGCTTTTTAATTACTAAAATAAATAAATAAATAAACAAAAAGTAATGTGCCAAAGCATGTTTTATACCCCCAAAACAGAGAGCTCTTTACTTTACGAAGAGGTAGTGATAGAAAACAGAAACAAAACCCAGCTCATTTGTTTGTTTGTTTTAAATGGACTTCACCACTGCCCATACAATTAACTCTGGAATGCACAAGACACAGCATCCAAGCAAACAAAAGCTTTACATTTCAGTGCAACTCTCAGTCCACTCTGTTAGAAGCTGTATGGCAGCCACTGACAATATATTATGCAAGACCCATGCTACAGAGGGAAAAGATTTTTAGGCTGGGATACAGAAGCTGCAGCACTAGAAAGGGTCAAAGCGGCCTGCAAAGACATCACACGAACCAAAGCCATTTAAATTACTCTGTAAAATGTAGACATTCATTAGCATAGGAAAGTTTCACAGGAAAACAATGACGAAGTAAAAGCCATCCGATTTTCATAAGCTAATTAATTAAATATGCCAAATGCATTTAATCTCTTCTTGTAACCATAGGGGGAGACAGACCAAACTCTTGAAGTTCTGAAAAGCCAGGTCATTAACGTGCCAAGTCATTCTTCAGATCTCTTCCTTACATACAAATTTACATTCCCAACTTACTGTACGTGTAAGTAAAACCTGGCTTTCCGCCCCATCCATTTCTCCCTCTTTGGGAGACACTTGCTATCTCCTTCGCCTGTATTCTAAATATTTTCTTATATGTTAGAAAGAACTTATTTGCTAGGGGAAACAAAAAAAAACCCACAGAAGCCATTTTGCCAAAAGCCTGAGTTAAACACCCCGGTCCCCCAACACGTAGTTCAAAATGAGATTAATGACATTCTTGCACATATGCATGAAAATCCACATATAGTTTGTAGTCTTTAAGTTCAGATGACATTTCTAGCCATTTCTTGCCTTTCCAAACAAGAAAGGATTCTGATGTTTACACAAGGTTCTTCTTGCTTAATAAATCTTAAATTGAAACAGATTTTTTTGAACAATTACCTTCTTCAGAGTTATCATACTACAGGATATTAGGAAAAACCAGACTCTCCTGTTGCTTTTACCCACATCTGACTCCAATCTTAATAGTTTAGCTATTAACCCTGTAAGGTCCCCGCACACACACCTTGCCTAGTTGATGTTAAAATTTTTATATGACTGACCTGGGCTTACTCATTACAAAACCTTTTGTTATACAGAACGAGAGCAGCTCTGTGGACCTTGGTTTACAGGACACAATTAACTGTGTTCCTGGCAGAACTGCACCAGCCCAGCTCATCCGGGGCTCTGCAGTCAGAAACGAAAGAATCTGTCACTGCAGACTAAGTGCTCTCCTCCTCACCTCTCCCCTTCCTTCCCTTCCCAAGCCTGCTCTGACCAGTTGACACTCTGGGATGGAAACCTAGCCACTGTGATATGCCTGTGCTGTAAAGAAGTAATACAAATAGCGATAATCCCTCCTAGAAATATTAATAACTTGAGCTAAAGCAGTGAAACCACATCCTGCTAGAAAATCTCAGCAGCCACTCTGCTTTGCAAAACATGCATTTTTGACCTCAGTCACCAGCTGAACAACCGCAACAGAAAGCCTTCTCCAGCCATTTACTTTTGCCACCTTTTAGGTTTTAGCCTATATGGAATATGCATTGTTAACCTCCAAATCCTCTGTATAAACATTTCTCAGAGAGCTTGTAAAACACCCCCCGCTGCGTTTCCTGGCTCTCCGGTGGATGGCATTTCGAAGCGCCGGTACCGGCGGGTACTTTATTTTGCTTTCCCCAGCTCTCCCGCTGGGGTGCAATGACAGATCCCTGTCCAGGGCCAGACCCGGCCGCCCGCGGCTCGCACCATAGCGAAGGCGCCCAGGACCCGGCCCGGATGATAGATGGTGGCGGCTGGAGTTTGAAACCCCTCGGTGGGAATACATTCCCTGCGAGAAGGGACTCGGGGAGCGCCCGCCGCCCTTCCAGAGCTCTCTTCATTGAGGCAGGAAAAAGACAAACTCGGGAGGGGTCCGTGTTACCTCTCAGCCGATGGGGGGGGAAGGACACGAGCTATGTTCACCCCCAGTAACACAACGCACTCACAGCGCTGAGCCCGAAAGATGCCGCTGCGATGGAGGACCGAGGTCGTCCCGTTCCCCGCACCCTTCCGCCGGCTCGGCGCCCCGGCGCGGACACTTCGCCGGGGACAGTGGAGAAAGCGAAGGCTGCCGGAGGGAGGCCAGTTGTCACCCCAGTGACAGGCAACAGCTGAGCTCCCGCATCTGGAACCTCGCTCAGACCGGCGGCACCAGCCCGCCGCACCGAGCCGGCGCCGCACCACCCGCCCTCCCCCGACAGCCGCCGCGGGGCTCGGCGGGACCTCCCCGCCCCGGAGCCCGCAGCCCCCGTCCAGTAACTCCGCGCAGGACGGCGCTGCGGAGCGCCGGCGATGCAACCGCGGCAGGGGCGCAGGACCCCCACCGTAGAGCGGGACACCGCAGGAAAGGCTCCGCCGCCACCAGCGGCACGGTCCCGGCTGCGGACGTCGTCCAGTGGAACCCCGCCGAGCTCCCGCAGCGCCGCTGCGGGCTGATTGCCAGTGTCCTCCATCCTGGTGAGCCTCCACTTACCCTCCCCGCAGCGCCTGCGACCCACAGCGATGCACTCCGCAGCGGCGAGCGGCGCCAGGGTCCGTCACATAGACAGCGGCGGAGGCGGGTGCGCTGCTCGGCCCCACGGAGTCAGCGCCGGCGGCAGACGCTCATCCCAGGCAGCGCCGCGGAGGGCACGGCACGGCACGGCACGGCACGGCACGGCCAGCCCGCAGCCTCCTGCGCTGCCTCGCTCCGCCGCCCCGCCGCGAGTGACCGAGCCCCGCGCCCGCTCCCCGCCCTAATGGGGCTCCACCGCCCCGCGCCCGGGACGGCGACATGCGCGTCCCGCCGCGCCCATTGGCTGCCGCCCGCAGCGCCCGCCAATCGCCGTCGGGCCGGGGCCGGCCGGCCGCCTGGAAAGCCCGTCGGGGCGGGGCCCGGGCAGGCCGCGCCTCTGTGCGGAGCGGGCGGGCACGGGGGCGGTTGTGGAAGCCCCATTGACCCCCGGGTTGGGGCAGGCAGGGCCGAACCTCTCCATTTACTCCGCTCGGATGAGCTCTGGGGGCAGCCGCTGGCTCCTCGCCGAGGGAGCAGGAGAGGGAAGTTAATGAAAGATTGCCCGGCTAATCCGTGCAAAGGTGGGCGATGGAGCCGGCTCCGGCCGGGTGTGCGGGCCGCGGTGTTGGTGGTGGGCTACACCTACCCACCCATCGCACCCGGGACACTGCGAAGGAGAGCGGGGCGCAGGGTCACTGTCACCAATAGACCTTAGCCCTTGCCATCAGCCTTTGCCCTCCTGGCTGTGCGGAGCCGCTTAGAAAAGCTCCCTGTGAGGGTTGGCAACAGTGGGCATGTCACAAAGCCAAGCAGCCCCAGTGTTAATGTAAAAAACATGGCAAAACGCACGTGGTAGGCATTAAAGGATGTGGTGGGCATTCTGTTAATGGTGAAGTAGCCAAGTATGCGTTTAAATCCCTTACATTTTGGGCACTCTTTTTTTTTTTTGGTGTCCATTCGAGCTGTTGGAGTTGGCAGCCCTCGTTTCAGTTGCTCCCACCTCGCACCCCTTAAGCAATGTGAGCTGAGCTCCTGGTTCTCTAGTGGTCTCATAGTGTTTTAGTCCTCTGTGAAAAAATCCAAGAGAAGGATGAGTAACAATGGAGACATTTAACTCAGTGTTGGATTTTTTTTTTCTCTAGATGCAAATCAGAAGGTGAGATAATGTTACCAGAGAGACTTCTCAGCGATTTGAAACTCCCTACTTGGTGAAACAAATGTGTTTGGAACCGAGGAAGCTTAATATAAAGATGAAATTTGGTCTGTAGTTTAGCAGTGTCTCTCTTAACTCTCTAAATAGGAATTATCTGAGGTTAGGAAATGGCAATTTTCCCTTCGTGCTTTGAAGCGCATTTGGTTTTCCTGTGTTAGCAGCCTCAGTTTGTTATCTGGAGTCCAATCTGGTCAAAATCAGCTTTCTGTATCCAAAAAAATAAAAATGTAACACACAGGAAACAACTTCGGGCTACTACCCTAGGCTACAACTTTATTACAGGCAAGAGTGTTAAACCTACTTACCACCTTAGAAGCTTCAGCTGCAGCTCTAACCCTGGGTGCTCTGCTCTGCCATTTCCTTGCATCCTGGATGTAGTATCACTGTCACACCGCTGAACAACTCCTTTTAAATCTTAACCAAGCCTGAAAATAGGCACTTCCAGATTGCATCTGTGCGGAAGTTCTCAGAGAGAAAGCAAAACCACTCGTACAGACAGGTAAAGCCTCGAAAGAGGCAGCCTCTGTCACTCCATCAGAATGAACTCGGATTTCTCTTGTAATTCAAGAAAAAAACATGAAGAGTGAAGCAGAAGTGTGAAAAATGAACCCATTCTAAAGGGAAAGTGGAGAAGACGATGACAAAGATGGCGAAAGAGCTGCTTGTACTGCTGCTGCTACAAAGCTGTTTGTCCTTCACCCTGTGTTCCCCCCTGCCACCTATGCAAGCCTTGCTGTAGCACTTATCAACAAGATCTAAATATGTTTAGACTGTGCTGGCAGCACTGCATGATTTTCATCGTTTATTTCTTCCCACTTCAGGTTCCAAAGGCATAGGAAATAAGATTGCTTGGCTTGTAAATAACCTTGTCAAAGGTGATTACAGTCATATATTAGCAGATCTGAATCTGGAATGAAAGAATTTATGGCCAATGCACTCTTTTAAGTTGTGTATCTGTTTATCTGATCCTCACTTACAAGTGCCTCTAATTAAGCTATAAACTCTTAGTTTCTACTTAACCATATGGGCAGCCTGGGAAGTTTGCTACAGTAATGTAATTTACCCATTCTACAGCCATGTCTGCAATGCAAATCCAGCATAACTGCTTTAATAGTGTTACAACCAGCTCTGGTTTTCACAACATGGACAGAAATAGAGCCTGTCCAAGTTACCAACTACAGTCCTGGTGAAACAGCACAGACGGTTTTCTTTTTGAACCTAGGGGACTTTATTTGTGCCAGAGAAAAAAATATGCCCATAACCCTGCGAACAGTAGTAAATAAGGTAACAAATCACAATTGCAAGTGCAGGTTCTGGGGAAGGGTCTATAATATTCTCCCTGATTTGTTCTGCACTTTCTGTGGGAGCTGCTCAGCTCTCATGTGAGTTTGTTGCATTCAGCTCTCAGGGACTGCTCGCAGTTTTTAGTTGCATGCACTTTTCATTCACCTGAAGTCTGGATAATTGGAGGGTAGGGTCTCCTCTGCCACTGGAGTGGGCTAAGAGAGTATAAAGAAAACTTCCACATTAAAAAGGCCCAGAATTACAATATCTATTTATATATCTTAAACTTTCATTAGATATTCCAAAATATTTATCCAAGAAAAAACATAGTAACAACTGATAAGGGAGTTTCAAAAGGGCTGGAGTCCCAGCTTTGTTACTTTACCATAGCAAAAACTGCAACTTTCGTGGGACTGTTACCTATGTTATGAAAAATGTATCTGAAATATACTCTAGGATTTTTCTCTATAAAGTAGTGCTGACAGTTATGAATTTCATGTGAGGAATGCAGGTTTTGGCCTATGTTGCAGACGCTTGCAATTTAAAAATGTGAAGTATGAAAAGTTTTTGTGTGATTTTGAAGAAGGGGGAAAAGCAACCCTGCAAATTCACACAGGTACCCTGGAAGGAAATGCCTAGAGCAATCCATCAGATCTTCTTTTCCAATCCTACCTCTCCCAGGAAATATTTCATTTCTTATTATCTTTAAAGTATCCTATGTTTTCATATTAAAAACTTACATACAGAGATGTGACTGCAATGCAGGGATGTGAACAAAAATAGCTCCTCAGCTAGGCAGCAAAAATATGATCTAACACTGATACAGCTTTGAGGCTAACCTGGCTTGGAAGAGATGGCTGGACCAGATGGACCCCAGAAGTCCTTCCAGCCCTGGTCCTATGATCTAGAGCTGTTGGATTCAGGCAGTACAGAAGATACAGGCCAGACTATGCTGTCTAATCAGTAAAGCAGTTTAAATATTGGGGAATAGAAAAAAGAGATGGAGAGTCTGAATGAAGGACAGCGGTCTTTATACTGACATTGGCTACCTCACAGGTGTCTGCCTGGTGGTTTTACTGTGTATTTAAAAAGAAATATGTGTTAGTTTAGGGGCAAGATTTTAAGTTTTTGCGAGGTCAGTTTGTACTGTCCTGTTTTGGTTTAGCTTTTCTCTGTGGTGTGAAGCACAGACCAGCGCTTCTGGGGAGCACTCCTGCTTATTTTTGCTGTTTGATTTGTTTTGGCCTTATCCATAGGCTCCATAACTTTTCAGCTATATGGTCCTTCCTAATCTATGTTTAAAAGTTAGCTGAATCCTTGCATGGCCTGCTAAAAAAGATTTCCTATGGATTTAATTCCCAGGCATTTTCTCTAGCTGTTTAACTCTCTCTGTCCTCTTCACCTGGGCTAAAATGCTATCCTTATATGTAGGATTCACCCCCTGCCTTTGATCGCAGACTTCTCCATTGGGTTCTTCTAGCCTAGTTATCTCCTATGGACTAGGATAAAACCACCAACTTTACTGAGATGAAAAGAACAATGTTTAATTTAGTTTACAATACATGTAAGTAATCCCAGTCCTGTTTCTGAGATCCACTGCTGTGCCTTGTGCTCCCTCCCACTGGAGCTGGAGTCAGTCCTGCCAGCTTCAGTGACATTTGAAGCAGCTCTTGGAAAACATCCCCACGTTTTCCTGCCATGGATGATTGTACTCTGCCTTCCAAGTGGCCTCAGATAAATCTAGTTGTATTCTAGAAATAGTGGCAAAACTCCCACATTTCTCTAGTTCCAAACGAATACTCAGAAACCCAGTGGTCCTTTGCATACCTGTTTCCCACTCCCAGCAGGCATTAGACTCCTACCTGTATGCTTATGATGCTTCTATGGATTTTTCACAGTGCTTTCCCCAGGAGTGTGTCCATTTCATTGCCTGGAGGTGTTTCTGTTTCGACAGGAGACACTGAGATTGAACATCCTTCTGTTGTCCTCACTTTGAGAGATGAAACAGCTTTGAGAGCATATGTCTGATCCCACATCCACCGAGACACTTGATGATTAGCCATTTCATAAGATCAACCCAGATCTGTAAGTGCTGCACAGAAAAAAACTTGATGGAAGGCAATAAATATTATTTTGGATAAATATCCATGATAATTTTTGAGAATCTTTTGTTCTGATTAAATCCAATTTACTTAAAAATTACACTTTGAGAATCCAGGGTGTTAGAAGTTAAGGATAATACACCATACCATTTGTCCTTCTCCTTCTCTATAATGGCACAAGTGTACATCACAACCCTAACTTGATTAGCTTTTGTTTCACAGTGTTACGGCTTTAACATTATTTAAACATAGTTCGTTATTTAACTGTGCAGAAGATCTTAATCTTTTACTTAAATGTAAATTGCAAAGTACAATCGCTAAACAAATTGATTGAATACCATTGATTATTCATCAAATAATTGTGGCAAATCATGTAATCAATTATTCATCATCCTCAGAGAAGAATAGATGACATGAAGAATAAGCTGTAATTAAGATAAAACACTATTGGGTTCTGTACTGATAATTTCTTTTGAAATTACAATTCTTGCAATTAAATCAAATTGAAATTAAAATGTGAGTAGCCTGATTGAGGCACTGAGTAATGATTGTACCAAAGTGTAATCTGCTAGAGCCTATTCATGTATGGGGATGCAGATGACATTTGCTGCCTGAAATATTTTCTATTTTTCCCCATGCATTACTTCTGTCTAATGCAAGGATGCTATTATGATTATAGATTTCAGTCTCTTCCATTATTATGTGACCGATGCACCAGTTGCAAAAAGCAAAACACATTCTTAAAAACAAATTAAACATTTAATTCCCATGCTAGGTTTATCTCTAGCCTAATTTGTTTGTGCCACCCAGAATTTAGATTCAAAATGAACATGGATAAATTTACATTGCTGTACTGATTTGGTTTTGCAAATCTTATGGAGTTTTGACTTTATTAATACATTTATTATTTCCACGAATACAGGACCTGGCCTGCTGGACATTTGAACCAATGGGAAGTCTCCTTTTGTCTTCAGTCATATAACATGCCTAGAAAAAGTATCTCTAGGAAACACTGAAAAAATCAGCATTAGGTCTTCATCAAAACTACTGTTAATGAAACAATTTCTCAGTCAATTGGACTCAGGGGAAAGTGAGGTCTGATCTTGACAGCAGTCCCCAACATGTGCAGGTGCTGTCTTGAAATAGTCAGCATTTTTTGACTACCACACTAAGAGTGAAAGAAATGAAATGGTCTTCCACCTGAAGAAGTAAATTTCCACCTGAAGAAGGTCACTAATGTAGCAAATTTTGTTTGGTTTTCATATTGAAAAATATTTCAGAAGGATTTATAACATTAGGGTATTTTTTAACATGTGGGGTGAACTATTCTCTAGAAGTATTCTCTATTCAAGCTATGTAACTGAATGCAGCTATTAGCTTCAAATAATAACTTTGCATGACATTGTTTTGATGCTGATAGGGTGGGCGCGATAATAGAGTACAAATATTTAGGTAGATTTAAAATTCATATACTGGGAATACGCTTTCAGGTATCATTAAGACTATGACTTAAATATGAGTTGTCTCACAGTTTCCTAGGTCTTTTTGCCTCAGTAATATGCATTATGACAATCAGTTCAGAAGCCACAAAGGCAAAACTTGCAGGTAACATACACATGGAAAAATGTATTCCATTGCCAAAACAGCCATTACTTTGACAATGAAAAGGGGGAACACAATTCAATCTGACTTAAATAGCATTTTAGATAGACCTCTAAAGTGAGACAGAAATGATAATGTCATCAGAAGTATTTTCTCTCTCTGCTAGATGAAGCACATTTTACTGTGTCTTTGTATTGAGTATCAACAAATGAACGGTTTTCAACATTTGTTGAAAGTAATTTTGGAGAATAAATATGAAAAAACCGAGACACAAACCAAAGTAAACCCCACTCAGATTCGTAGTATTGAAAGCATGCAATAGATTTGCTTTCTGTGTTTTAAATGCATATCATGTTTTCAGTATTCGATGTTCATTATTCAAATTATTTGTATTCCCACGTATTAGGCTGCATGATATTGTTTCTGCTTCTTAGTGGGTAAATACACTATGCTGCTAGTTCACATAGACAAATTTAAGATTCTGCTTCCTTTAGCAGTTTGAAATCACTCTGAAATACATTTTCAGAAAACATTTGAGTTGTAAAACCTGGGAACATGGGAGTTCATGGAAACATAAAAGTTATGAATAAATAAATTAAAGGATGTTTTCGGGGTTTTTTTGAGATGGTAAAGAGCCAGAAACCCAGCAGAAGCAGAAGAGGATGATGAGTGGGCCGCATTTCTGAAAATCAGAAATGCTGACAGAATTTGAATGCTTATTCTTTTCCTCCCCAGGTATTTACCAGATTCAGATATCGAGTAACTTCACTGAAGTTGAGACTGAACAGTTGGTAAGTAAATACTGATCTATTTTTCATAGAATCATAGAATCATAGAATAGTTAGGGTTGGAAAGGACCTCAAGATCATCTAGTTCCAACCCCCCTGCCATGGGCAGGGACACCTCACACTAAACCATCCCACACAAGGCTTCATCCAACCTGGCCTTGACCACCGCCAGGGATGGAGCACTCACAACCTCCCTGGGCAACCGATTCCAGTGCCTCACCACCCTAACAGGAAAGAATTTCCTCCTGAGGCTTGGCTGCCTTGTTTCTCTTCCATCCACAGCTTAAGGGCTAAAATTCATTATTCGTATATTGCAGAGGAATAACCTGAAAACCATGCTGGAGAAAGGGCGCAGGGTGCAGGGCAGGAAAGTAACCATTCATCTGACCAGGGAGGGTTAACAGAGAGTGGGATTGAGGACAAGTAAGGAAATAGAGGTATAAGTAAACCCTACTGGAGAGCTGGGATTATCTGCCTTCCCAGCGCTGCTTCTTATTTTAGTAGTCACTGTTAATTCCTGCTGTATGAGCGTCCTGAAGTCTGAGATGTGGAATAAAGCATTACCTTTGGCTGGGAGCTGCCCGTGCCCATGGGCAGCACAGTCACACCCTAGCTTTGCTCTCAGCGTCACAAGTCTCTCTCTGTTTGCTGTGCTGGTGATACAGCTTTGACAGCAGCAGCGAACAGTTTTGCTCTCCCTTATTCCATTGTTGCTCTACTCAGAGAAATTCCTTCATCCTAGGCCTGTCACTTAGCCAAGTGCTTTAAACAAGAAGGTATTAAGTAAATAATGGATAATCACTGCAGGACATCTCTAAAATAATGAAGAGTGGGCCACTGAGAGCCAAAAGGATAACTTAAGTGTTTAAATCCAGATGAGGTTTCAGGCTGTCCTCATTAAATCACTTAGGCATCTATCTGGGAGCTGATTAGAAGAGAGGTGGGCTCTCGTTTTTACCTCCTCCTATGACATTTTTCTGTTAGGTTCCCTCCCCAACATACCATTCATTCCCACACCACCTGCTCACTTAGCACCTCTGCTGCTGCATGTGTCACTGTCAGGAGGTGCCCACTGGGACCAGGGCTCTTGTTTAACAGATTCCATTCCAGGACAAGAGCATCCAAAGAGGAAGGGCGCAGCGCTGTATCCAGAATGGGTATTATTAGTCTGACTCCTATGAGCAAAAATGATGAGCTCTCCGAAGTCTGATTTACTGTTTATGGAAATAGGGTGGAAGAGAAACATACTCCTTTTTTCTGTGTTTGACAAACAAAAGTGAAATTTGAGGTGCAAGGTAATATGTGAGTATGTACAAAATGCATATGAAGTAATGGGTGCACTTGGTACATTAGTTTGGATCTGACAATTACCCAGAGCCTGCTGGGTTTCTCACCATCACCTTATCTTGTCCTATTGCTGCTCCACTCAGCAGTAGCAAACTTCTCAACTGTTACCATTCCATAGACAATCTGTTTCTCCATTTTCTCTCCCCGGCATATTCCAGGCAGCTATCTCTAGATTGTTAGGTTTCCTAACTCTCCCGAGTGTTTCATCCTGATTTCATGGAGGTCTTCCACATTGTTTCTCTGAATCTTATGGGGACCTCCACTGCCTGGGTGTTCTTCATAATCTCCCAGATACTAAAATATAGGACAGGCCATTGGAATTTGGGATGCAGCAACACTTATCCCCTGCTATTGTTTCTTCAGCCTTACTCAGTAGGCTGGACCTCATTTTAAACACAGTCTGTGGAAGTATTAATTGTGCTTTGTAATGCTGACTAGGTAGGATTTATAAACAAGTAACCATTCTTCCTCTTTTTTACCTATGCAATGCTTTAGTATCAGAAAATCAGTAGATTACCACAAAATAGACGTATAAGAGCTGAGTGCATTGGAAAATGTGAAAGTCTATCCCATGTAAAGTTCAAACCCAAAACACAAATTCACCTCAAAACTGAATTTCTATGAGGTACATGATCTTTCATATAAACCACTGGGTTTGCCTTAACTCATAACACTTGTGTCATCCTGCACAGTTTTCATTCCAGTAATTTGATCCATGCTCTATGCCTAAAAATGCATCACTTCCATTTAGATTTCCTCTTTTTCTCACTGGTTCTGGGGAACTCCAGTAGCCGGTTATAACTGAGTAGTATAATTACAACTTACACTAAGAACTACGATAATCTGTCTCAGAAATCAAGGCCAAACTTCAAGCTTGTCTCGAGTGTGAATGACTGATTAGCTGATTTTACTACTTGAGTAGTGAACTGTAACTGTAATTGATAGCTGCATGTTTAACTACAGCTTGGTCACTGGAAATAATGAGAAACAGTGATAAAGTGGATGTTTTATTAAAGGGAGTGCCACGGAATTTCTAGTTGAAGAGATAAAAGAAGTCACTGGAGAGCAGCTCTAGACACAGCACATCTCCTGCTAGGGTGATTGAGTATGTCCAGCCTGACAGGCGCTGCCCAGGACCAGTGGGAAGAAACATTGTCGCCCCATTTTAAGACTTCTTGGTACCTAGAGCATGTCAAAGAGACACCGAGGTCCCAGTGGGGTAAGATGTCGCAGCCCTTGGATGCTTTGCAGTCCTGGCTAGCTGCCTCTGCCATGTCCCCAGCAGCCATGGGGAATCCAGTGAGGCCACTGGGGGCAGCCCACAGGACTCCTTCCCTCTCGTGCATGAGCTGCTGACATTTTCTGTAGGAAGGTGGAGAAGGGAGAGCCCCATATTAATCCCGCAGGAGGGAAGAAGAAGAGGGGATCAGGAAAAGACCCAGCAGTTTAGAAGGACTGTGGTCCTTGCTGCCCCGTATCTGCTCTTCTCCTGTATCAGAAGGCATCTGCAGGAGCCCCCTTCAGGACAAGGAGGAGGGGAGAGGGTGAACCCTCCCTGGACTGACCCCATCAGACGTGGAGCCTTCAGTGCTGCAGAAGGAGCAGGGGTGATGCTAGGTCAAGAAACAGATGTGAGGCTGGGGGATGAACTGATCTATAGCTGGAGAGTGTGTGCATGCTTTTGCTCTCTAGGCTGAGCTGCTTGCCAAGTTAAGTTGTGGATGTGGGGCTGAAGCCACTGAATGGCTGTGAGGGAGAAATAACACCCAAACAAAGCCACTGTGACCTGACCACATGTAGGACTCCCAGGTAGAGGTCTTGTAACGAACTTCTAAAAGTATTTCTCAATGTTCTCAGTATTTTAGACCTGGCAGCACTGTAAATACCATATGGATATCTGGCAAGGGGAGATGTGATCTAAAAAAATGATTTAAACTTTCTAATGAAAAATGAAAAAGCTGGGAAAAGTGTCTAAGGATTTAGGAGCTCATCATATACTGGCCTGGGGTAGGAGTCACGACTTTTAAGAGCTTGAGGTTGACGGGAGTAGGCAAATATTGATTCAAAGCTCCAGGGTGTAATGTGGCAGGCAAACGTCCCTTTGAGATCATTAATATACGTCCTGGGGAAAGAAGCACATGCTATAGGTTGTGGAGAGTAAGTGAGAATATCCACTAATTGTGTTTTCCTTCAGATTCCTGCAGGAATAGGGGTTTGTCTTCTTTTATTTTTTCTCTGTTTTTCTCTTCTTCCCAGCTGGTTTCTATAGGCAGGCCAGGCGTTTTAAATTCGCTGTACATTATAATGCAGCTGTAGTTCTGGGAGATATCACTGAACACACTTTTTTCCCTGCTATTTCAGTTAGACTGGAAATGTTGTTTTCTTGCATTGCAAAAGAAACCCAAGTAAATCCTTGCGTATGAGATGTCCCATACACAGTCCTTGAAATCACAAGGTTTGGGAGAGGAAGCTCTGTTGGAAGACATTCAGCTGAGACATAATGCCTACAATAAATCTTATTCTCAATTTTTCTCAATTTCTCCCTCTTTTCCAATGCACAGCTTTGATAAGAAAGGATAGGACATATAATTACCCATTTTCTTTCCCTCTTCTTACATTCAGACTTATAAAAGCAATACATTTTGGAAAGCCTGCAATGTGGGAAAATAATAAAACATTATGCCTGCTTAGCCAGAAAAAAAAGATGATATTAAAAATCTCTGAATGCTCAGATGAATTCTCAGCCTGATCTAAAACAGAACAGAGGGGAAAAAAATCACCAGAGTTTCATAAATTCTAGGTACAGCTTTGACAGAAAATGTAGTGTGGGGGCCAGATCATGTGCTTTGCATCAGGGAATCAGCAGTTTCTGGCCATAGTATGGGCATATCTGTTCCTAGAGAGAAAGGGGTGTGCCTGGGATAGTCGTCATAGGATCAGAGAATCACAGAATGGTTTGGGTTGGAAGGGACCTTAAAGCCCATCCAGTTCCAACCCACTGCCACAGGCAGGGATACCTTTCACTAGACCAGGTTGCTCAAAGCCCTGTCCAGCCTGGCCTTGAACACTCTTCTGGGGAGCTGGTCCCCTGCCTGCTGTTCTGATCTCTTGTGGCTTAAATAAACCTGGAAGAACATTTTCACAATTAAAATCTACGCTGTTAAAAAGCCAGGAATATTCCGCTTCTGGT
This sequence comes from Lathamus discolor, assembly GCF_037157495.1. Taxonomy (NCBI): domain Eukaryota; kingdom Metazoa; phylum Chordata; class Aves; order Psittaciformes; family Psittacidae; genus Lathamus; species Lathamus discolor. The sequence continues at coordinate 12,257,238 of NC_088884.1, read as the reverse complement.
TTTTGACCAGCTCTAGCTGTTCCTAGCTGATGTAAGGCTAAGCCTGCTGGGTGTGTGGTCTGCAAATGCAGCCAAGGATCTGGCCTGGCGTGTATGACTCTGGTCCGAGTTACACCGGCGTATGCAGTGCAGGACCAAATCCGCTAGCAGAGCTGCAGTAAAGCTGGATCAGACTGCTCTGTGCCAGAGCTTTAAATAGCAGGAGGTTAGAGCAACGTGGAGAAATAGCTGCCTCCAATTGCTTGTCCCCACCTGTGGTATGACCAGGAGTAGATGTAGCTCCCCGAGTAGAGCTGCCCTGAGCTCCTGCTCCTGCAGCGTGGGACAGAGCTGTCTTTGTCGGTGGGTCACGGTGCTGCAGTTACAAGAGCATCCTCTGTTAAAAGGAGTAATTTCCTCTCTGTTTTGGCTCCTGGGGCTCTTAAGAGTTAATGTCCTGGAATTAGATCAGTTCAAAAAGAACTTGATTGATGAGGGACTTGCACCTTTGTGACCCAAAACCAAACCAGGATTTAGTCTTTGGTCAAATGCTACATTTGTTATGGAAGATTTTTGAGTTCTCAGATTCAATCTAACTCTATGCCTTTCAGCTCATGCACGGCACTTCTAAAGCATAGTAGTGTATCAGCAAGCTTACGGTCCCAAGCAACCGGAAAATAAGAGCTATATGTTGCAATAAAATATTGGCATGAAATGTTCTTTTCTTCTTTCTTTTTGTTTTAATACAGGCTCCAGGTCTTTTGTGTTTAACGTCTAAGTAAGATATATGATACCGGTAGATGCAAAGTATAAACTTTAACAGATTCGTATTAGCTAGAAAGTATGTAAAAAAAAAAAAAAAAAGGCGGTGCAGAATGTCCATTGAGTACAATGGAAAATCCTCACGATAAATCGATTCCCAGATTTCTTCCTTACTGCTGTTAAGACCAAGTGGTTTGAAAGCCCAAACTCCCCAAAACCCAGTAGGGAAAAAGCCTATTAAACCAGGGTGGGGAGAACTGAAATCAATCTCCTCAATTAATCCTCTGTTTGGACTCCTTTTAAAGCTTTAGCACATGTTATTTTTCTTTAAAGGGGGATTTAGTACTTCGGCAAATGTTCCCACATATCAGCGAAATGTAAAGCCACTTCTTTACTTTTTCCATGGCCTTTCCTGATTAATGAGGAAAAATATTTTTATTTTGCATAAAGGCCTATTACTTCCTGATAATTTTCATGCTTGAACCTGATCTCTGGTAAACTAATATAAATCAGGAGCAACTTGGTTGAAACCAGTGAAGTAAGATTAACATGGGAGCAGAGCTGTACCCATAATAGTCTTGCAATAGATCTCTCTTCTCTCTTAAATTTCTACAGAAGAACGCAAGCCAACAGCATGAATCAAGCATAATTAAGTGCAGAATTTAGCCTGAAAGGTTGCATGTAAGATGACACGCATTGCTGCGGCAGCACACTGATGTCACACACACATACAAGCTTTTTGCTTTCTTCCTGCACCAATGAGAAGATCCTTGAGCTGTGAAAAAGACAGCGATCATTCAGGAGCAAAGATTGAAATCAGTGATGGAACAGTGTGGAGAATACACAGTATTCCTGAGCAAGTAGATTGCAGTTTATGTTACTGGTGCTTTTTGAACCTTTGCTCCTGTACCAAGCTCTTTCTTCAAGAAAAGTAACATGAAAGACAAAGCTGCAGCAAAGAAAATACATTAACTTTTGCAACGGTCTCATGTGTTTTCTTGCTATTTAAATGTAATGTTTATCTAATAAATAGTATTTCAGTGTTAAACAGTAACTCTCTGTCCCATTTTGAAAGTCAGAGCGTCCTTCAGGAGCTGCTATGATGCCTTTGAAAGCAGTTTTCCTCTAATGAAAAGACATACTATGTCACTGGAACAGGGTCCCAAGGAAGGCTGCCCACCACTTTCTGCCTCTGGGTAATCTGGCCTCAAACACAATCCTGTGTCAATCTTTCTCACTTGCTCTCTTTCTTCCTGGTCTGGAGGAAACTAAACAGTACCTTGGAAAGAAGGTTGTGCAAGACAATACCACAGTCCAAAGTCAAGCCAGTAGTTACTGTGTGAATAGGTTTTTAAAAAATAGATGTTTTCTATTGCTTTTTCATAGGGAAAAATGGAATTGATTTTTCAGACTTTTAGGTCTTGCCTACTGAAGTATAGTGAAATATTCATTACTTCGTTAGGGCTACTTACTTGCTTAAACCTGTGTGTGTGCTTAAGCATGTTGTTGTACTACAACAATTAGTGCTGTACGTGGTACCAACCACCCCACAGAAAACAACCCTAAAGTAAAATGAAATTAGTATTCTGCAACTGTGAAGTTTAAAAACAAGCTTCTCTTCTAATTCTTAAACAGAGGAAATTAAATTCATACTTTCCAGTTCAGTTAATCCTGAGCTGTTTGACATATTTGAACATTAGCCATTTGCACTGGGGTATAAACTGAGTGTGGCTTTCAGAAATGCGCTATTCCTGTAGGCTGTTGATCCAAATTGACTGTCAAAAGTTATCTGAAGAATTTCAGCAGCTGACCTGTTTTATCATGGCCACCAGCTGCTAAAAGCTGTGGATGGTGATGAGAGCTTAGGTGAGAGAGAAGAATACGGAGAGAAGTTAAAAGACCCGAGGGCAGAGAAGCTCTTCAGGTCTTTGGCCCTCATTTCTTACTCATCAAAGAGAAAGCGTGGCTGAGCGATACCTGCTCAGTTGGGCCCTTAGGGTGGAGCCATTCAGGGAGAACAGGGTAATTATAAACTATGGTATTTATTTCAAGCAAATGAAACAAAGGGTTTACACATCATTACTTGTGTTAAACTTCGTAATCCAGAAACAGCAAGGATAAAAACTGATTAAAGTGTAGTTACTCAGGTTGGGATTTGTCTCATAGGCTTTTAGTATAGATAGCTATGTTTAAGGTAGCCAACAAACTCTCTGCTTAACTACTGCAGAGAAGGAAACATGAGAGTAAGATTTACCTGGTCTTCATTAGTGAGATGCCTATTTCTGTTAATGGTAAAGGGAACACTGATAACTAATTCAGATATAGTTAAATATATTTCATTTCGTGAGCCCTGTTCTCTGAATTTCTAACTGTGGATTAGGCAAGGGAAGAATAAAGAAGTTAACTGCTGTAGATTCCTCAGCACATTTTGATTTGAGATTCCCAAGGCCCTGTAGTTTGCAAGACTTGTATAAAAGGTCACCTTCACTGCTCACAACAGGATTTTTATTACCAGAAAAAGACAATAACTTAGGGCAACAAGAGAGTACCAAAAAAAAATCCAGCTGTTCCCTTCTTCCGCTGCCTCACGCTTTTCCCAAGTTGCGTTTTTAATTGTCTTGAACAGGGTAAAAAAAGAGCATGAGAATGAATGAAGACAGTGAACAAGACTTGCTGAGCAAGTTTAAGATGTGGCTGAATGCTAACATATATTTTCTGTCGCCAATGTTTCTTTACTCCTTCTTGTCCACTCCAAGCAAGGCGAATGCAATTGGCTTATCATGGCCATGGCATGAAATAAGTCTGATTTATATGACTGCAGCACTGCTCTTTTGCATCATGAAATTCCTGTAGAAATGTGGAAAAAATGGGTGCATACTTACTGGCAGCAGGGATGGCGTACTTGTATCTATTATATCAAGTCAAAAAGTCCTAGGGATAATGGTGGCCTGATCTTTAGTTTTATTTTCATGTCGCACAGAGGAGGGGACGGAGCATGGGAATTGGACGGTGGAATTCCTGAGGTCTGAACTCCGTTTGGATGCTGAGTCTGTGGCCTCGGGCTAGTCTGGCCTTTCAGTACTTCAGTGACTGACACCCTATAAATACACAAATAATAGATAGGAACAACTTAGGTCTGGATTTCATCCTGGCCTCAGAAGGCATGAACCCAGGAGCTGCAGACAGTAGTCTCTTGACAATCTGCCTTGTGGCCTGTGAGCCACGGTACTGAGTGCTGCAGCCACTTTCTGTCTTACTCTTAAAATACCTGTGAAGCAAGGCTTAGGGTGGTACATCCTCCCTTTGTCCACCTTTTCTCAGCAATAAAATGGGGCTAATAGAAATATTTTTCTTTCACCTGTGCTTATTTACAAGACTGACGAGATTTAAATCAATGACAGAATAAACAATAAGCCATTATCTTCCCAAAAGTTCTCTGAAATCAGAAGTGTCAGTGTGCCAGTGACCAGCAAAACACCACATGCCAGATCATGAACATGTTCCACTGGTGAAGAGATGCTCACACAAGGGGTTGCAGTGAAGTCACGAGAGGTTCACAAAACTATTGGCTATTGTGAGTAAAGGGAGCACAGTGTGGTCATGTCTTACTGCTGATGTTAGGGCAATGTTAGTGAGGAAAGATATCTAATCAATACCAAAGAACTGTGAGATTTAAAAAAAAATTAAATAACTGTTTAATGACAGATAAAATTGTGAAAGAAATGTAGGAAAAAAGACATTATTTAAGATATCTACCCAACCAGTGCAAGAGATTTTGCTGTAATTATATAGCAGGTTTAATAATAGATAAATTCTGACATTATGTTGGAATTAATTGATGTAAAGCATCGGTGTGTATTTCTCCCTCCCTCTCTTGCTGGTGTTTGTAATTCAGAAGAATGAAAGGAGCCTGATTACTAATTGGGAAGAGTTCAATAGGTTACATTTTCTGAGGGAGTTGTGCTTCCCTGAACTCACTGTGGCCACATCTTCTCATCCTGGCTCAGACAAAATTCCCAACAAAACTCAGCATTAATGTGCTTCAGGATTAGGTCTTGTCTTTGTTACCTGCCTCTGCCTTTGGGGTCACTTCGGGTTGTCTGTAGCTCCAGGTGAGTGAATCACTTAAATAAGTGTGTTTCTTTGAAGCTGCAATGCGAGAGGGGATATATAGTGGATTACAATACACTACACATAGCGTAACATCAGCCAGCACATACTAAAAGAGCTGACTGTAAGCTGCAAAGCCCAGCCTGAGACTCAAAGTTCACCCAATCTGGGTAATGTCAGTGCTGAGAGGACTGATCCGGTGTTGTGTAACTTGTGGAGCACTGCACTGAGGCTCAGCCTAGGGCGAGATCAGGAACAGCTAACCTCAGCGCATCCCCGGCTACATGAGGAAGGCATCATGGGATGGCACCTTCTTGCGTGGGTCTCCAGGGCAGCACACGGCTGTGGCATGCGGCTGCCCCAGGAATGGGGCTGCATACTCTGGATCTCAACCTGTTCCATGGGAGCTGGTGTCTTCTCATCACCCACACTGCATGCGCAAACTGATTAGTCCCCAAACTCCATTGCTCCACAGGATAAACATGTGACAAACGATAAAATGGTTCTCTCCACACTCCTGTCAAGCGTATGGCTGTGTCTGTTCTATGGTATGCGTTAGAGGGCAAGCCCTGCTGATGTTTGTAGATCCATGTCTGTAGTGCTTTTTGCTTGCACAAATCTGCCCTTAATCAGAGCTGATGACTTCACTGTGACTTCTTTATCTTATGTATCAACGCAAAGCAATCACATTGAGGACTTAGGTCCACCCCAGGTTGCTCTTAAAGACCACTTCCAGTCAAACAGGGCTTATAGATTTAAGTAGTTTTCTTCTGTAACAAGCAGAGGCTGGTGGCTGAGAAGCTCTGATCCCTTGGAAAGTGAAGGCAGGACATTTGTTTGCCGAAAGGAGAGCTGCTGGTTCACTGTGTTTCGTTTCCAGTATCCTGCTGAAGGAATAAATGTTCAGAACTGCCATCATCATTATGTGCGGCTGGTTGAAGTTTTCACTGTATCAGTAGCCATGCGATACATCTGAAAAGGCTAACAAAAAAAGATCTTTGCTCCCAGCCAGGACAAGGATAAATAGTGGAAAGAATTAAAACCTGCTGTTGAGTTTTCCTGAAACTGGTGAGGTAAAATACAGTGGCCAAATATATGCCAACTGCTAGCTCTGGGTTTGAGCAGAATCTGAGTCTGGGTACAGACAGTCTTGTTGTGCTTGGTCCTCCTTCCTCTGCATTGAGTAGAAGGGCTTTCCAGTGCTCATGCATCCCTGACTGAGCAACACTGCAGCCACTTCTTCAGGCATCAGGGGAAGCTTATGAGCCTCCCTACAGGACAGTGGCTGTTATCAAGTGAATTTTGCCCCATTCAGTTCTGTATATCTCCATGTATAACTCTAACCCTTCCAGATCTCATCAGCAATGTGTTTACACTGCAGCTGCGGCTTCACGTAGTTCAGGGGGTGAAAGGGCTGGTTGTGCATATTAGCTTCATCAGAAAAGCAAGGTCCATCACTGTTCCAAGTGGGCACCCCTGAGTAATCCTTACTGTTCATGATTCATCTTCAGATGTGAGTGCTGCCAGCTAGAGAGCAAACTTTGGATTTACACATACTTCTCATGGATGTAATTCTACTGTATGTGGGAATGATGGGGGCTATTGCAAGAAAAAGCTCTGTCGTATTTGCTGCAGTGTCTTGAAGCTTACCTGGTGTCTACCATGGTCTTTGTGTGATACCCCAAGTCACTGAACCAGAAGCAGATTTGGGCGTAGATTCGTACTGCATCGCTGAGGACCTCTTCCCAAGGTTGCTAGAAGGAGTAATATGCTACATAATCTGCACATCACTTGTGTCCCATGTGGGAGTACCATTTCCCCTCTGTGTTATGTGTAGGGGAACTGCTAAGCTTAGCATAAAGAGAGAAATGCAGTTACAGCACACATGACTAACATTAGAAAATGATTGTTGAGGCTTTCTCTCACCGAAAATTAAAGAAAAAACAACCTCAGGCTCTTGAGACAAACACTTTGATGTAGCTTGGAAAATAGCAGAAAAGCTGCTCTGAGTGCTGGGCATCCCACCAAGAGTTCATAAGTTAATAGGAATCAAGAAAGCATTACTGTAAGCAGCATTTCTGTTTTGAGCCTTAAATTAAGCATACATTTTCCGTAATGAAGAGAAATGCATGCCTGGGGTTTAAATACAATGCAAAGAAGGTTGTGGGAATAGGACATCGTAGGAAAAATTTCCCAATTATGCCTTGTGCTTCTCCGCATTCTTACAGCACCAGAAACATCAACAACAAAAGCCAAGATGCTGAATTTTCCTTTCAGCAGATAAAGAAAGTGTTAGGTCTGGGATTGTGATTTATGGCCATTCTAGTGAATAAAGTGGTCCGTGGACTCTGTATTGAGTCGTGGCCCTTGTCAGTCTGAGTGCAAACAACATGGCACAGCTCAAACCAGGGTGTTTTTCCCCTCAGAACAGAGTGGTTCCTCCTACATTGCCAATTAAGAAGAATGCTTCATAAGGACTCTCATCCAGGAGAGAAGAGTGTAAGCTGCAGTGGACGGAGCTCTGTTAACAGCTAGACAGAATGGACAACCATGTGCAGGCACTTCAGCCTGGTCCTGCTGCAGTTACTAGCACAAATCAGTAAAAACTGAGACCATATGATGGGTCTCCTACAGTCGCATTGGAGAAATTTACTGGTGTGCCCCATGGAAAGTCTTTGCATGACATCCTCAGAAGGGTTTCCTGAGGAAGAATGGAGTTCACCGACTCCATCTTTTATTTTCTTTATTTATTTTACTTAATTTTATTTATTTTAATTTTTATTTTAATTTTAGGAGTTTGGATGACTCTGTCACTGTACTACTGAAGTGACTCACTGTTCAGTGGGGGCAGCCTCATAATGTCCTGTGCAATAGGGGCAACTATTTTACAAATAGGGAACCAGATGCAGAGCAGGAATTTGTAGCTACATTGTCAGAGAAGAATATCTGGAGCATCAGTTTTTGAAATTGGATCACTTTTCCTCTGCATTTGTTCGTCCTTTCTAATTCTAAAGAAGATAAGAATCTATTAAATCCATGGAAATGTCACCATTTCCAAAGGCGTGCAGAGCATACTTCAGTATGTGTCTGGTGCTTTAATCTCTGGCTCAGCCAGACAAGCTTGTACTCTATTTTCAACTACTTTAACAAGACAACCATATTTGAGATGAAATATTTCTAATGAATTGCCTAAATCAACAAATGTTGCAGAATAATAACTTCATAGAATCATAGAATAGTTAGGGTTGGAAAGGACCTCAAGATCATCTAATTCCAACCCCCCTGCCATAGGCAGGGACACCTCACACTAAACCATCCCACACAAGGCTTTATCTAACCTGGCCTTGAACACTGCCAGGGATGGAGCACTCACAACCTCCCTGGGCAACCCATTCCAGTGCCTCACCGCCCTAACAGGAAAGAATTTCCTCCTTATATCCAATCTAAACTTCCCCTGTTTAAGTTTTAACCCGTTACCCCTTGTCCTGTCACTACAGTCCCTGACAAAGAGTCCCTCCCCAGCATCCCTATAGCCCCCCTTCAGATACTGGAAGGCTGCTATGAGGTCTCCACGCAGCCTTCTCTTCTCCAGGCTGAACAGCCCCAACTTCCTCAGCCTGTCTTCATATGGGAGGTGCTCCAGTCCCCTGATCATCCTTGTGGGCCTCCTCTGGACTTGTTCCAGCAGTTCCATGTCCTTTTTATGTTGAGGACACCAGAACTGCACACAATACTCCAGGTGAGGTCTCACAAGAGCAGAGTAGAGGGGCAGGATCACCTCCTTCGACCTGCTGGTCACGCTCCTTTTGATGCAGCCCAGGATACGGTTGGCTTTCTGGGCTGCGAACGCACACTGCCGGCTCATGTTCATTTTCTCATTGACCAGAACCCCCAAGTCCTTCTCTGCAGGGCTGCTCTGAATCTCTTCTTTGCCCAACCTGTAGCTGTGCCTGGGATTGCTCCGACTCAGGTGTAGGACCTTGTGCTTAGCATGGTTGAACTTCATAAGGTTGGCATCAGCCCACCTTACAAGCGTGTCAAGGTCTCTCTGGATGGCATCCCTTCCCTCCAGCGTATCAACCGGACCACACAGCTTGGTGTCATCGGCAAACTTGCTGAGGGCGCACTCAATCCCACTGTCCATGTCAGCGATGAAGATGTTAAACAAGACCGGTCCCAACACCGATCCCTGAGGGACACCACTCATTGCTGGTCTCCAGCTGGACATCGAGCCATTGACCACAACTCTTTGCGTGCGGCCATCCAGCCAGTTCTTTATCCACCCAGTGGTCCATCCATCAAATTGATGTCTCTCCAATTTAGAGAGAAGGATGTCCTGTGGGACAGTGTCAAACGCTTTGCACAAGTCCAGGTAGATGACATCAACTGCTTTACCCTTATCCATCAATTCTGTAACCCCCTCATAGAAGGCCACCAAATTGGTCAGGCAGGATTTCCCCTTAGTGAAGCCATGCTGGCTGTCACCAAGCACCTTGTTGTTTTTCATGTGCCTTGTGAGAATTCTTCTCAGTGAGTCAGTACCTAATCACATTGAAGTGTGAAGTTGAAAGGGCTGTTGCTTGCACAAACTAGGGATCTATGTCTGAGCAGTGTGGGCATAAGGTAACTTTGGGATGGAAAGTGGGCCTAGGTCTAGCCTCAGAAGAGTATAATGTATTCTAGAGATCCAGTTGCTGTTTCAAAATCAAACAAATTGGTCTGCCTGAGAAAATGCTTGTGAATATGTATATGTGGCTGTGTGCTGTTTTAAAGTTTGTTTGTTACCCCTGAAAGATGGCAGTGAATAATCCCTATGTGTGTCAATAATTTCGTAGTCAGTTTTGGGTTAGAACACTGATATGTTCTTACAAGGTATTTAATTACTTTTCAATTAATGTATCTTCTCAGCTACTTAGTCAAATGCTATTTGCAGCCATGAAACAGGATAGGGGCTGGTGGAGGTTCACATTTATTTGACAGATCTAGCTTTTGTGGCTTTCTAGATGACAAATTGGTCTGACTTTTGTAGCGCTCTGGCGACTGTAGTGATCCAAATTTAGTTTCCTGAATTCCCAGCACCTTTTTTTCCTTAATGCTCTTCTTTGTTTGAATCTTTGACGACATCTGTACGTAATCTCTTCTACAGGTGTTCAACTGTGGTCTCATCTGTAGAGACCAAAGGAGGATTTGTGTTGAGCTCATGTACATTTTAGCCATTCACAATATGCTAGATAATGTCTTTTAGAAGTTCACTCACTCATAACCACACCTGATACTTGGGCTAATGTAAATGAGTTTTCAAAGGCATAAGCAATGGTTTAAGATTCCAGCACTCAGGATGTTATGCTGGCTTTTTATATCACCAGAGACATCACTAACATGAAAACGAAAGTTTATTCATGTTATGCAGCCACTCAAAAGGAGTGGCATGATAAACGAGGGCATGATACACATTCACTTTTGCTTGATATTGGCCAACATTTTGTCTTGCAACCCAGCCCTCTGATGTGTCTACAGCTATTCATAGACAATGGCAGAACTGCCTCCTTCGTTACATTAATCCTGATGTTTGTATCTGGCAAAACCGGAAACCTCTTCCAAATTATATTGCATCATTCATCCTTGAGGTTTATTTCTTCACGGTGTTTCAACATTATCAGTGTAGTTTGGTACGTGAATTTTAAGAGCAAGTAGAAGCTTGGTCTCTACGTGTGTCTTAGTGTGTCTGCTGTCTGCAACCGCATATGAGTAACGCAAAGAGGGCTCTCTAGAGAATTTGTGATGGGGGTTTGATTTTATACTGCTTATATGAATAAGTCCAGGTTATTAAAGATATTATTTTAATACTTCTAAAACTAAGAAACCTGCTTGGTTTAAAGTCTTCAGAGATGAAACATTTCTGACTTACTTCAGATACAATTTTTTTTTAGGTAAAGGTTTTGTTACCAAACATTTTCCAGTATTTGACTCCAGTAAGGGAGCTGTTTGTAAAGGAACCAAGATTTTAAACCTCATCTGAAAACCTATGTGGGCATATTCACTAGAAAAAAACAAATCCCCCTGCAAGTATGGATATATGAAATCTGTTCCTTAGGTGTATTTCTTTGTGTTGTTTCAAGATTTGCTAGGAATGGAAATGAAACCTTTAAAAATGGTAACTAATTCAAAAGCCACCAAGATTTTGTCAGAAGTGTTCATTTCTGCTGATCACACAATAGCAATAATGCATTCAAAATATTTTCTTCAATGGACTTACCCCTGGGGACCAAGGAAATGTTGGTTTGTGGTCTATTGTATACCAAGGACAAACAGACTAAAATGGTCATCTTGGTCTGATTAAATCTGTTTCAGAATAAGAGTACGAAGTCTATGACTCAGCTACTGGTTCTTTGAACAAAAGAGCAGTGAAAAATTGCTTAAACTAAGGTGCTCAGCAGTTGTTATGGTGACACGTTAAACCATCTGATCATTCTGGTTTGGATCCAGAAGCAATTAAGGATGTAAGGAAGGTGTGCTCCCATTTTGGAGCACTTCAAATCAAACTTTGTGAGCTGTAGCTGAGAAATCTCTTTACAATGGGGGTGGGAATTCCCACAATAAAATAAAACACAAAATTTACACTGAAGTAACTTATAAGCTATGAAATGCCAAAATTAAGATGCTTGTGCAATGTTATCTCACTTCCTTTGCTGTGCCCTTTATGTATTTCTTTTTACATGATCACATACCTCATTTAGCAGATGTACAGCAATCACTGAATGGGAACTGAAGTGCTCCAAGGAAAGGTCTTTTTTTGTAGAACAGCAAGAATAGTGCAAGGGGGTACCAAACAGTGCCTAAACAGCATAGACTGATCTCTGTCAAACGCTACTGGGGCAGTTTCTCTGCTAAGTGCATAGAGGCACCAATGGCATCTCTGTGACCATGAGATGTGTATGTGTATGTGTGTATGCATGTGCATATACACAAATATATATATTTTTACTATGATTTTTCAGTGTAAGGAGTCTGAAATGCGAAGGCAGTGTTGCAGACTGGTGTTCCTATGATACTGAGGGTGTCAGTTGTATGCTTACACGTGATCATGTACTCCGTGGCTTGCTGGGAACCAAACCTATCATAGTAAGCAGCGGCTCCTGGCATAAACTATCCTCAGAACTGCACATGGCTTTTGCTTTATGGAGCACCATTTTTCGCACTTGAAAAGTGAACCAGCGTATGAACAGTGTGCACAACGGTGGGTCTAAGTGATTTGAGGAATCCTCTGCAATCCCATGAGACCAGTGCTAATTTCTCATTTCCGATGGTCCGTCTGAATGACTGCTGAACTCAGCTGTCCCTGTTGAGTTGGGCAGATCTCCTTTTAACGAAAAATTCTCTGTTTTCCTCAAAAATTGAATTTTACAGAACTAGATCCACCTCTATAAATGTGCTTGTCAAGAAAAATGGTAAAATAACTGTGGAATATTCACATCTGAAACTGCAAGCTGCTGAAGAGCAGCAGGAATCCTGTAAATTGCTCTGTATTTGTGCTGTGCCATGAACCTTGGGACCACATTACTGGCTGATCCCAAAGTGTTGCTGTATTTGTCACCAAGAAATTATCACAGCAATAAGATGGTAGTGACTCTGGAGGTAGTGGCAGTGGAGTGGATGCTGCCATTATATGTGCTGTAACCCCTGTGTGGATGAGCAGGGGATTTAAACACTCATATGTCATCCTAATGGTAAAAGTATTTCTCTTTTGCAGCCTGTACATGAGCTAAAGCATTTTTAAATATGAAGTGGAATGCAAGAGGAATACTTTCAGCTCCCAGATACAGTGCAGTCTACATGGGGGAAAATGTATTAGGACCTGAGATCCTATCGGAGTCAGTTCCTGTAATGCAACCTGTGTATGGCTTTGGTTTTGCAATTCTGGGATCAGGTATAGAATCATAGAATCATAGAATAGTTAGGGTTGGAAAGGACCTCAAGATCATCTAGTTCCAACCCCCCTGCCATGGGCAGGGACACCTCACACTAAACCATCCCACACAAGGCTTCATCCAACCTGGCCTTGAACACTGCCAGGGATGGAACACTCACAACCTCCCTGGGCAACAGATTCCAGTGCCTCACCACCCTAACAGGAAAGAATTTCCTCCTTATATCCAATCTAAACTTCCCCTGTTTAAGTTTTAACCCGTTACCCCTCGTCCTGTCACTACAGTCCCTGACGAAGAGTCCCCCCCCCAGCATCCCTATAGGCCCCCTTCAGGTACTGGAAGGCTGCTATGAGGTCTCCACGCAGCCTTCTCTTCTCCAGGCTGAACAGCCCCAACTTCCTCAGCCTATAGGTTATATACTAGAAAATACTGGAAGTAATTTCTATCTAAAATAGACAAATTTTTGGCAAAAAGGGGTTGGTTGCATGGTATGTCTGAAAGTTGGGCAGCTATCGAAGAAAAAGGGGATTGAAGGGGACTGAAGAAGCAGACACCCCTGTTAGTCATTCTTACAGTTCTAAAGCAGCAGCCTTGTCGTTGGCTTTGACGGATCCAGGGGCAGCTCAAAATCTGTCTTATAGTCTGATAACATTCCAGCCCAAGCATGTGTAATTTCCTCAGTTAGCCTCACCAGCTCCTCTCTTTCGGGGTTGTAATAAAGTACCTGAGAAAGCGCACACATGGTTTGGCTGAACAGGAGTCAGCACTCTCCTCTGTGTACAGGGCAGGAGAGGAAGAACAAATGAAGAATGTGCCTGTTGCTGTCTGTTTCAGCTCTCTGGGACCAGAAAGAAGGGACGAGACATGGAAGGGTTCGCGGTCAGGCGAGGGACTCAGCCTAAGACCCAGCATCTGGCAGAAAGCCCAAGTTTCAGATTTGTGAGAAACTGTCTGGGGGAGAGAAACATCTTTACACTAGATGTGAAACAGGAGGGCCTGAGGGAGGGTTGGAGAGGAGCCCAAGAATGAGCACAGCCTGCTGCAGTCATCGGCTCCAGCCGGGACCTCCCTTCTTCCACTCACGTGAAGCTATTTCTATTGTCATTAAGCCTTAAAAAGCTGTTTGTGTATCTGGACGTGCACGTGTGTGTGCGCGCATGTGTTTGCAGAAGTGACATGTTTAACTTCAGATCTGACAACGTGCCTTTGGCAGATTCAATGTCAAAATTAACTTGCTCTCTGCGTCTTTTCTTTCTTTTTTTTTAAAGAATAAAACAAAACCAGATTGAGCTTTTACACTTAAAGCCCTAAGAAAATCATAAAAGTGAATTATGGGGTGAGAATTACTCTTTAAAGGAAAGCTTTACACTGGAGTAAACTTGGAACATTTCTACATAAAATATTACATATAACATTTATGTGTATAAAATCTGCTGAACTGGCCACTTTCTGACTGTTATATAAACTTTGTGCGCTCGAGAAAGCAGACTTTCTTTCACAGAAAATAATTTGTTCTAGCTTCTATTATAAAATAATAATCCCTTGGTATCAACACTTGATGCTGCTGTCACAAGCTGTCTCCTCTGTGTACTGTTTGGTTTGAATAATTTGTCCTTTGTAGACTGAGTGTAAAGTGCATTGCTCCAGCAAGCTAAAAGCGTGATGGAAACAAGACAAGATAAGGCAGGGAAGTGAGCACATACTCCAGACAAAGGACACACACAGTTTTGGGGTGCAGAACTCAAGTCTAAACCACGCCTCCTAGTTTGGAGAGGGAGTCTGGGTCTGGGCAGCTGTACAGATAGTGAGTTCCAAAACTTAATCTTCTTGATATAAGGCAGATCCCAGGTTTTATAGCCACTCATTGAGACACCTCAAAGAAGGGACCAGAGAGGGATCCCAGGGAAGGCAGTGAGCAGCAGCACAGAGCTGGTGACCGGAGAAGTGTTAGGAAACCTCTGCCAGGAGAGAGCTCCTGGGGTTGTCGCCTTTTCTTCCGCTCTTCCCTGCTCTTGCTGCCTTGCTCCCACCAGCCTGGGGCTGACACCCGCAAGGGATGTCCCGAGGGAGGACTGTGAGCAGCAGCCATGCTTCTCCCGGTCCAACAGACAAGTAGCTCCTCCCGGAGCGGTTGGACCTCCCTGGAGATGGTGCATTGGCTTTTCAGACTCACAGGATTCATACAGGCACTGGACACACGTTAAGTGAACAGACCTGGAAAGAAAAATGTCTTCTGCTGTGTGCTGTGCGCTGTGCTATCCTGATGAGGACTGAAAGAGAATGAAAGAAAATGCAACAGATACCAATGCTGTCACTTAATTCATGTCTGTCTGTGCTCAGATACCGTAATGACAAGGTCTTATAAAAGCCAGTACAATGTAGAATAACCTGCAAAAGCATTTATGTGGTATAAGTAGACATTTCTGAGTCTATCTGTAGAAATACTGGTTATTTCTGCAGTTCGTCTAGTGTTGGGCTACTCCACAACAATTCATATGAGATCTCTTCCTGCAAATCCACTGCTTGAAAGCTATGACTTGTTCTTGTAGAAATTATTGCAAAATGGTCTAAAAAGTAGAGGAAAACCAGAGACTGTTCCCGGAATTGTAAGCTACAGAAGTGTTAATTTTTTTCTTACTCTAAACTGGAACAGAAACTAAGCATTTCAGTGCCCTCAGAGAAACCCAGCATATATGATTGTCTCTAATTGTCTGCCAGGGAAAAGCTGTGATTATAAAGAAATCACTGAACTAATCCCATAGTAGCTTTTCCTAAAATACTATATTTCCAAAATACTCTTGTTTTCTTTTCACTTCTCTAGTACTGCGTTGTTTTAAAGAACTGCAAAATGCTCTTTTCACAGTGAAACGAGCATCAGCACTGGATTAACAGGTTTATATCCTGGAATGATAGGAAGAAAATAGATGAAACATTTCATTGAATTGCAGATGTTATGTCTAGAAGAGCAAAATACTCTGAGAGTAATTGAGTAGGTTGCCGTCTACACTAAGCAGAGATTTTTAAAACAGAATACATATGGAGAATGCAAATGTGCAGAATGCACACATCTGTGTTGAATGTTAGTTTCCAGTGGTATCAAGGAATACGCATGTTTTCCTGAGATTTTAGAACTTAGTGGTATCAGTGGAAATAAAATAAAATGTCTGATTATATTGCTGAAGTCAGCAGAGGAAGAATGCAGAAAAATCTTCTTCTTCTTCCTGAGAGACATCTATAATAAATCATTAGTGGTATATTAAAAAGTAGCTTACAGCCATGGGACTTAAGTGTCTTCCTGTTCACCAAAGGAGTGAAGAAGGAGGATATAAAATTTGAACAATATAAGTCTGACTTTGTGCTTATTCAGGCAAAATACAAACCCATCAAAATTATCTGTATGATGTTGTTCAGTTCCTTAAACTTCATAGCAGTTCAAACAACATTCGGTGGATTGAAAAAGAGAAGATAATTTCTTTAGGGAATATTTGTGTCGCAGAAACTATAAATTATGTTTTCTAGTTTTCTAAAACAAGCAGTTATTCTGACAACTGAGAAATTATGACTATATACACTCAGAAATAATACATTATCAAATTTTAGCTTCTCAGGTAAGAAGAAATATAGAATAGCGGTTGTTATATTAAACCATTCATCTTATCATTCATTTACATTTCAGCTTGCAGCACAGAAGTCTGAATAACTAAGAAGATTTTAATTAAATCGAAAGACAAAGCATGACAATTTAATGACCTGATATGAAACCTCATATGTTACCATTGGCCCCAGGAGCCTCCTTGAAGAAAAACAGTAAGAATCAGATTTTCTGATCTATGTGGGCTTGGACAGCCTGTTCCCAAGAGAAATGACTAGGAATCAGGCTTTATTTTCTATTGGTGCTCGAACCCCACCCAAATTGCATCAATTCTGGATCAAGGAGATACTGCAATTATATTAATCAGGCAAACATCCCAAATTAATTACAAAAGTTATCTTCTGCAGTAAAGCCTTGTTAAGGCCCAGCGGCATTTTCTGCTTATAGATTTTGAGATAAAAGCAGTGCAGCAAGTCTTGGTCTTTGCTGGTTTTGAAAACAAATAATTATTTGCCCTCTCTTTTCTGTTCACAACAAAACCATCTCTGTGGTTTCATTCTAGCCTGGGCTGATAACACACCAGTCTTCTTGATACACGAGGAAGGAAACGGCGTGTGGATCACTGCTATGGCTTGGCAGGAGCTATTCATGTGAGGCCTGCACTTTGTCAGATGGCTTGGGAAATTCCAGAGCTGATACTCAAAGCTCTAGTTCAGGCAGGGATTTACAATCCCTGATAAGTGTGAAGTTCACAAGAGTTAGCCACCCCACCTTTTCTGCATCTGGTGGCTGCGTTATGGCTTTCATGACACATGCTGGTGGCCAGAGCTCCACTTAACAGCAGACATCACAGTCTGAAGAGGTAAACTGGTGGAGGACTTGATTGCCTTCCTCTGACTGAAACACAGGTTGAGGCCCCTTCCTAAGGGTGGTGTAGTAGCTGAACCTGATGTAGAAAATACAACCCCAAAATTAGAATAAATGGTTCCGTAGGTATTGACATAACTAATCAGGAAAGATGACTACGATTCAGAAAGCATTCCATAAAACTAATTTTTTTGCTTTTCTCTTAAAAAATGCAGGTTCATAAAACACACGTAGCTGGGAAACACTTTAAGAAATTATTTATTTAGTTAAGAAAAAGGAATACCAAGTGGGGACCTTGACAAGTTTGGTTATATTTGAAATACACCTGGAACTGGTACAACTGAGGGCAAAGATCAGTTGTAAAGGTTGACTTAAATTAATTATCTGAGGTTTCATCCAAAGCGTGTAGGTTAGGTAGTAGGAAAACAATGATCAGCATATCCTGATAGCACAGGAACTGCTATCTGGGAAAGTTTTAGACTCTCTTCGGTTAGAAAACTTTAGGAACATTTTACACAAAATTCTCTCAGAGGTGTTGTATGTATATAAGTTCCTCAGCAGGGGAGAAAGTTGGATTCAGACCTTACTTTCCTATGACTTGAGGATTCTAAAGGGTTTGGCCAATATTATCCAGGAGATTATATTGGATGGACATAAACATCCTTTCTGTTGTATGGATTTGTTTCTATTTTTTGATTTTATCCCATACATAAAGACAAGAGTTCAGATCCAAAGCTGATGAATTGAAGAACATTGCATTACTCTATTATTTTATTGGGTTATTCAGACTCTCACAATGAATCATTTTCTTAGCTTAAATAAGTCAATCACATCTGGAGCTGCTCAGAATATTTTCAGTGAAATGAAATATGTCACTTCATCAAAGCCAGAATGTTGTATCAACATATCGGTTTTGACAAACATTTCTTGAGAAAGTTTTGGTCTGGGGTTCCCTTGTCACTTATGGCCAGAGGAGAAAGAACTTGAGCTGAAAAGATCAAGTTTTATATCCCAAAACAGACGTTTCATAACAATTTCCATTTGCAAAAATGTTTGAGGGGGTTGTTTGCATTCCTCTGAGTAGTGAAAACAAATTCTGAAACCTCGAAATCTGCAGCAAAATGGAATCCTTGTCCTCTGAATAGCTCTAATCACATCTGAGCATACAAAATGCTGATTCAGTAGCTCATATTTAGAGGATTTAGGTATACCAGAAGGCAGAAAATCAGGAAACCATAAGAAATGTGGCTGTATCTTGGTAGTTGGTTTCTTTTTCCTTGAAATAGAACCATTTACCAATCAGCATGTAAACGTCATTGAATTTGACTCTTGCCATAGAGATGTCCACAAAACATGCATGACAGCATGTTCTGTATCTTTCACACCAAGAATTAGTGAAGTGCGTAGCAAAACCCTTCCTAAGTGATGTAGGATACAGATTGGCCCCTATGTGATTAGAGGAACAGTAGAAATATGTTTTCTTTAGCTCATTAAAATATTTTGGGCATTTCAGTTATTCAGTCATGGTGAAGACATTTTGACTGCTCCAGGGGAAAAGAGTGAAACTCTCTTGTACCAGATAGAACAGGAGGCTCCAGTGCCGCTGGTGATGCTCATTACCTGCTCAATTGCATAGTGGAAAAAATGGGCACTGTACATGACTCTGTGGGAAAGAAGAAGGTACAGCTGTGGCAGACACTGCCCTGACCTTCCCTGGCTGGCATTTTATAGCCATATTTCTGTAACCCATTTGGAGCCATTAGAAAATGATCTTGCAGAATATGTATTTTAAGTGGTTGTTATTAAACGGCAACACCTGTAGCTGTAACACATATAGTGACATGCTCACAATGGCGGAAGACAAAATATTGTAACAAAAAGAGATGCTGAAGTTCTGTTATATGAAACTAAGCTTGTAAAAAGAGTGGGTTAAAAAAGCCTATCTGAACAGTTTCTGCGATAAATCCTGAGAAAGATCGTTTTCTTCAAACATGAAGGAGCCATATGTCAGTGGAGGAGGCTGAAGTCTGCCTTCCAGTTCTGACACATACATACAGCAGTGTCATGTACTCCCTGCATGTACAGCCCAGTGTTACCGGTGGTAGAAACACCTTCAGCGAGGGCATTGCTGGGGCTGAGGCTCACCTCGGTGAGGAGCAGCCTTACCAGAATAGCACAACCACTGCACCTGCCCTGTCTTCTTCTCCACGGGTGGGTTATGCCAGAAACTGCTGAGGGGCAGCAGAACCAGCATGTGAGAAAAGGCTGCTAAGGAAAGAAATACTCAGGAGAGATTGATTTCAGGAAAGGGAGTGCTAATGCTGCACAAAGCCAGATGTGTGACCGCATACACGCATGTGAGATCGTTCCCGTTATTCTCTAAGACTTGGAGTAATCCTGCGTATCAGTAGAGCTCATATTGCAATGCAGGCAGTAATTTTTCTGTAGGGAGTTGGTTTAATCAGTTTACAGGAATATGAAAGCATAAAGTGCGTTTGGTTTTTTTTCATTAACCATCTTATCATGAAGAGCATCGCCAGATGAATTCCCTGCAAAGAAGTTAGAAATCCACAGTTTGGATTTTTGCGGTTCAGCTTTAGCTTGGAAGGTCCAGAATATTTCCCTTAAGCTGTTCTTACAGCAGAAGTTCAGATTTTAAGGAATCTGGAAGACTCCATTTTATCTGTGGATCTAATGGCATTGTGCTGTGATAAGACTTGAAAGTGAAAGCTGAACAACAGAAAGGAGGCGAGATTAAGGATTTTATTTTAGTTGGTGCAGGGATTAGTTTCAGTGGATTTATGGCTGTTGTTTGCAATTAAGGAGCCAACTGCATTGATGCCTGTGTCTCTGATTTAGTGGTACCTATTGCCAAACCACATCACTGAGAGCTCTGGTAAGGCTTCAGAAGCCTTAATAGAGAGTGTGCACGCTGCTGGCAGCCTCAGTTTAAAAGCCAGAGATAAACTGAGAACAGAAACCGATGTACAGCTTCACCTTCTGGCTCTCAGAAACTGACAAGTTTATACTGTGTTTTTGGCCTATTTTCTTAATATGTGGAAATAAAATCGCAGCTGTTATTTTGTCTGAGACTTGTACGTCTACTGTTGAGCAAGAGCATAATTCTCATTTCTCACACATGCCACTGCATTTGTTCTGATTGCTTCTTTTTAAACTAAATTACTAAAAATACATTTATTTTCTGATTCAGAAGCAACAGTGAACAATGCTCATGAAACACTCCTAAAGAGGAAAAAAGATAAAATCTTGATGCAGCTGGCAGGATATACAAGATAAAGTGTTTTCTAAAAGGAATAATTAGGGAAAAGATCCTGTTTGCTGGAATAATTAAATAAAACCCTTTAATACAGCTGATAGCCAATGTCTCAGTGAAAAAGGAAACCTGAATTTTAAATATTAAGGATAACATCTATCTTTGCCCAGATCTGGACATTATTGGCACTCTCCATAAATCATCCTCTTTTTAATTTAATATGAGCATCTGTAAGGTCCAGAGATAAATTAATTGCTGCCAGATTTAAATAATACGCTTGGTTTCAGGCATTTCCTGGGGATTAATGACAGGTTAGGGGGAGCTGAGGGCCTAAAGTTCAGCCAGAAACCATTAACCTCAGGTTATCATTAACCTCAGGAAACACCCTATGTCTCAGGCGTGTTTGCTCCTACAGAATGGAAAAGAAAAGCATAATGCCATGTATTTCTTTTAGGGGTCGATCCCATTCCAGTTGGTACATACGGATAATTTTAACATGGCATGAATCAAATGTATGCATCCACTTGGCTTATCATGGCTCCTCCAAAAGGAAGGATTTAATGCAAATGATATATTGTATGGATGCCTTTTGTTTGGGAGCCAAATGATAAAACCATAAGAAGCCCATGGAAACCAAGGTGTGTGTTAGTACGGGGTGTGTTGAGACGTCGAGGTTGACATTTGGCTTGCAAACGCACCTTCTGTGGGCACGCTGAGCACATCTCCTGGTCTCCTCGTTGCTGTGCTCAGCGGCTGCACAGCAGTGTTTGGGTGCAGGGAAGTGGGCTTCATGTTTCTTAATTTAAGCAGTACAAAAGTGTGTCTGGAGGAAAATGATTCAGAGCTCCCAACTCAACTTATTAAAAAGATGAATTTTGACCTACTTTAAAATTGCAGAGACCTCCGGAGACACAGTATCTGGATGCAGAAGAAAAGAACAATATTTCTAGGGAAGTTTTTATAGTTTCTTGAGCCGGAAGGTTTCCAAGCATTTTATGAGCATTTATTAATTAAAGCCCACAACATTCCTGTGAGATGTGTTAGCCACGCTCTGTGCTAGCAATAACATTAGAGATGACACCAGACGAAACCCGGGGAGGGAGGAAGAAGATGGCACCATGCAGGGACAGGGCTCTGAGAATTCCCACTTTTCCCTCAACTCTGCTGTGGATGTGGGCCATACTCCAGGCTTTGTCCACACAGACAGGAAAAATTTGGAGCTGAGACTAGTGCTGTATATAAGGCTTGGAAAAGTGTCACTATGAATTAGTGTTGTTATGAAAAAGAAGGAAGCAAGTTAATTTAAGCTCTTTTCAAGGCACAGCGAGTGTGTGCCAGAGAGAGAACAAATTGTTGGTGGGCCCTACAGTGGTTTTCAAGTGCTGGTCCAACGAGTGCTTGGACTATGAACAGGTTTTGGTGGACTGTAACAACTACTCATTCTGTAGTGGGGTTTGGATGCCCCTTTCTAAGCACCAAATTCTCTTACTTAATGTTAACTGTATACAAACTGATGTCTAGCTTGAGCTACACTTTTAGGCTTCCTCTGTAGTTAACACAGACTCTCCCATGGTTTTGAAGTAACTATCTAAAGTACTTCCTTCCTTTGGAAGTGCTCAGTTTTCCCACCGATTTTAGTGTGGGACTCTAAAAGACCTTATTTTTTCACAGCTGAACTTAGTTTGAATGAATACGAGAGCAGGAGAAGACCTGGATATTCCCACTGAAGGGATGGCAAAATGTCCTGCTGGCTATTAACTCCATGAAGACTGTTGGCTTGGGAACTGGACGCATAATCTCTATTTACACACAAGCACACATACACCAGTTTGCCTTAGGCAGCATAAAGGCTGCAGGCTCATGTTGGCTTCATGGAGGGAGATGATGGATGAGTGCAGAGAGATACATTTGGAACAACACTTGCAACACAGATTAATCTTCCTGAAACTTGGTATGCTGACAGGGCTGCTCTTTGTTTTCTGGTCTGTTCAACTGGGTTTAGTTCAATGTTCATTTTTTATGATAGTCCTTACATGCACAAATCCATAGTATTGTATATAGCTAGACGGTTTTGTATCTGCTTTTCATTATAATGCAACTTGTCTGTACATTACTAAAATGCGCTCTAATATATAAATCTTATCCAGTTTACATTTTTGTAGCCTACATGTTACTTTTTATTTTTGCTCTTTATATTCAGACTTATTACCATGTATAAAATGCTTCTGTTGCCAGGCTTCTTCTTTAATTCTGCTAATGGCAAAACCCACTCCTTTAAACCTGTGTCAGTTCTGCAGATAACTGTAGAGTACTTTTTTATGGATTTCAATTGTTAAAAGGAAATGGCACAGATGTCTCTTAAAGCGCATTAGGTCAACACTGTGGCCAAACTGCAGCAGTATGACGGGAAAAAAGGCCTCCCTGGAAGCTGGTAACAGAAGAAACTTCTAAAGAAGGAAAGCTCCAAGTGTAGAGAACATAACATCTTTCCTGAAGCTGCCAGAAAACAAAGGATTAAACTTAACTAAAACTCTCTCCTGCTCTTAGTCCACATTTGGCTGCAAAGAAACAGTATTAGGCCAGCTGCACAACACAACCTAATTCCTCACTAAATATAATAGCAGTGGGCTACTGAGAGTGGGAGTCTGTCTTTCATGTAGACCAGTGGGATGTCTCTGGTTTACTAGAGCCTGTGATTCATAGGCCCTGTACTTCTGATTTTAGTAAATCTTGCTGTATCTGAGCTTTACGGAATTGAAGGACAATATATTCATACTGCTTTCTGCTTGCGCAAAAGGAAGGAACATGAAATCTCCTGTTTATATCTATTACCCCCTTCACCACCCAGCCTCTAGTACTATTGGAACTGCTCACTTTTGCAGTTCATTCTGGTTTTCACAGCACCCATGCGAGTTTTACAGAGGTAGGTGTGTTGCTAATCAAAGAAGGATGTCTTCTCCTGTGGTTCCCAGCATGAGTAATGCCGCATTGGTCTCTGTGAAGGTGGTGAGGCTTCTCCTCAGGTTTTGGAGTCCAGACACAAACTCTGCTGTGTAAAGAAGATGGAGAGAGTACGCAGTGAGCACAAGAGCCCCTGGATGCAGGGATAGTTAACTTTTTAATGCTCTTTGGTCACTGTTTGGAGGTAGAACTAGCTGTGCAGTAATACCATCCCTCAGGTGGGGTTGCCAGCCCAGTCTGGTCCTACACATCTCCCTCTTGATTCCTTCTTATACAGAGGAGTGCCCTGATCTGATTGACCCATACGCTCATGACCAGGTCAAACAGCTTTTGGGTTGGCAGGGGGTCACGCCTGTGTGATAATGTGCTGTGGAAAGAATTAGATGTCCTGCACTGCTGGAGCTACTGGAAAATATATCCCTTTCTGAGCAAATGGAGAGCAGAACTCTGTCTGAAATAATGCTTCCTATAGGAAACAGAAACTTTTTTAAACTGAAGAGAGACACTTTCAAACCCAGCATCAGATACCTAAATCAGAAAGTGTTCCAAATGTCGCGGTTGTTTTTTGGAGATGAAGCTTTAGGACTAGTGTCATGATTTCTTTCATTTTTAAATTCCTTTTTCCTAAAATGTGCAATTTGTGTCTATATTGTATACATGCATATGTGTTACATACATACCATATGCATTGACTGAAATGGCACTCTCCATTCTCTTTTCCTATGGTAGCACTGTCATACACACATACAGCTAAATTAGTGTATTAGAGAATTTCAAAGATACTGATCCTCAAAAGGGGAAGACACATTGTCACACATTCCCACCCAGGTCAAACAAGTTATAGAAACCGTCAAAAATAGCTTACAAAATGAACCAGATGTAAGTAGTCTAATATCCCATGTTCATGCATCCTTATTTCAATTGTCTAGAGCTAAAAGCAAAAGGATACTTGATATCATTAAAAATAAATGGAGGTTATAATTGCTTAAAAGATTATAGCATAAAATTTGCATGACTGATGTGCTGCAAAATACAAGAGGGATTTACTTACAGAATTTAATGTTGTTTTGCTTCTAGATGCAGCATGCATTCAGGCATATCAAGAAATAAGATCATTTAATGGTTTATTCATTCTATTTAACAGAATATATCCATAGCCCATCATCCACATATTCACCTGCTGTCAGCTGCTATTGAGCTCTGTAATGAACAGCTGTGGAAAGGGCAAAAAATGTACAACAACCTCTGGCTATTTGCATTTAAGATACTTAGTTCTGTGTGAGAAGAATGACATGTAATCAACTACGCGCACGGGTAAAAATAGCAGACTCCCATTCTGCCTACCGTTTTTCTCTTCCCTTGGAGATGTTTACAAAATTCATGAATTATTTGCATTTTGACTTTCAGAACAACATGCAATTTTTATAGGACAAAGGGTTAGATTCTGTTGGTCCTGTTTCTGAAGGGTAACTGGAGAAGGAAAGCACTTAGTGTGCACCATGGGAACAGAGTCTGATACGTTCTGTCAGTAGGTGAAGTCTCATTAGCAGGTCAGTGATAAGAGAGTCATGCCTGCACAGCAGGGGCAACACCTGGGTAAAGAAGCAGACTTAAATATCAGTGTAGTAACCATTGGAGTTGTACTGTGTTAGTAACGGTCTCTCTTGAAGGTGGGACACCTATTAAAATCTGCAGGAGGCCTTGTGCAGTGACACTCAGAGCATCTCTGCTTGAAATGGGATCGCAGCTCTGTCTCTGTGGTGCATTTGGGTTGTCAGAGTAGCCCTTGAAAATAATGGTTCAGCCCCATGAAGGCCCTGAGTGACTTCTGAGAGTAACCCCTGGCTCCCCTGGATTTCAGTGGGAGCTGGGATCCAAACCAGGCCCCTCCAGAAAGCAGGAAAACAAGAGACAGATGAATGGCAGGATCTCGCCTGTGAGTCCCGCTGTTGGAAGCTGAACAATAAGTAAGTTTGTTCTCAGATAAAATTCTCTGCTAGGCATCCGCTGATTGGGAAAATATGAGGGCTCACTGGATACCAATAGCAGTGTTATCTGCTATTATCTACCACGGGTTAGAAAATTATATTTTAAAGGTTATTTACTAGAAACAACAGGGACATTTAGCTCGCCAGTCATAGTCAGTAAAATCTGGCTGAAGGAAACGCATCCAAGCTTTTCCTAATAACAAACAAAGATTCTTCAGTTGTGTGCTTCTAAAGTTTCCTCTCAGCTTGAGGGTACTATGTAATAGATGGAAATAATAAAAAGATACTGAGAAAGTGGTGTTCCGTGAGCCAATTTGCAGGAGATTGCATGACCTAGATGGTTGGAAAAATAATAAGATTACAGTGGAAGCTTGTAAATACTAGGTGTAGCTTCTAAAATCCCTTTAACCAGTCAAAATGGTGACTAAATCATTCCAAAAATCTGGACTAAAACTATCAAATATTGGAAAGCATTTATGGCTTTACTAAGTACTAGAAGAACCAGTATGATAGGAGAGTTGAAAGCACCATAAAAAGGTGGAATAGCTGTCTTTCTGCAGTCACTTACACCAAAACCAGCTTCATTTTTAAAAATTAAATTTTTAGACAAATTGGTAGTGTATAACGAAAATTGAGAACATTATCCATTTGGAAAATGGTTAAAATAATTCTCTCGTTAGTTGCAAAACCAGGTTACTTGGAGCATTTCAGTAAAGAGACTTTTGCAAGCATGTGCTGAACTGCATGGACTGGAAGGGCAATATTCAGAATGAATTGTCCCACTCTTACCAGTCCATCATCTGCAAATGGAAAAGACAAAAAGCTTTTTGACATAGAATCACAACAGCAATATCTCTTTTCCTGTGTGGTGTGATGCTGAATGGAACTGAGTCACACTGAGCATCACTCAGTACAAGTGGTGCTGAGGAAACTGTGCCAAGAGGGAAGGGCAATGAAAGACATCTCACTGAAGATGTGATTTCCTTCCCATGGAGGCTCCATGAACAGCATGGGAGTCCTGCATTTGGCCCCTGCCCCCCCTTCACACGCACTGAGGATGCTCACTTCTGAAGCACGATGCCAACCTGCAGTCTATCTTCTGCCTTGTGATCTCCTGAGCCAGACACAGCAGTTGCCAAGTCATGGGTGGAACTCACGTCTTCTGCCTCATTGCACAGTGCCCATAGGACTAAAGCGTCAGCATCTGGGCATCCTCCTCCTGGCATGTGACTGACAGATCAGACATATCCTTCCCATGTGAGAGGACAAGGCGCTGCCTGGGATGTCAGAAAAACAGATCTACAGAAGGTTGTACAACATAGGAGGATAATCAGGAGGAAGAACTGAGGAACAGTTGCTTGATTCTTCTACAATTCACAGAACCTGAGAATAGCTCAGCTTGCCTGGATAAAAGAAGCACCGGCGAGACATTAGCTGTCTTATATGCTGGAAATTACCACAATGAAATGCGAAGATAAGTTTTAGTGAGAGTAAGGTAACATGAGAGGATCTGGATATAGATGTGACTTACTCAGGAGTCCCATCAGACCAAACAATTTAAACTTCAGATATGCCAAGAAATTAGTCTCAAAATATTTCTGGCTACAAAGATGGAAAAGCAAAAGAGAAATGGCAAAAAGCTTCTATAAACAGTTCGATATCCAAGCTAGCAAAAAGTGCCTGCTAGCTTTATTCCCAAATGCAACTGAAACCCCAGGCAGAGCTGGGATTTAGGGGGTCTTGCACTGCTCGTCTCCTGTCTGCAGCACAGCCCTGAGAAGCCAGGCCTGTATTCCTGGGCTCAGAGACAAAAGGAGGTAGAGCCTGAATAGTGTTCAGTGACTTGAGAGCCTTCTTCCTTTTGCAAACTAGAATAGAAACATCCTGGCCTCAGATTTGTCTATGAGGCTGAGAAACCCACAAAAGCAAAGAAAGCGACTCACACGGAACCTGGGACCATATTCGAGCCCCAGTAGCTCCTTTGGATGTTTTTCCTTTCATGAGCACAAAGGTCAGGAAATCAGCCTGGATTCCAGCTGCTACTCAAAATGTCCATGCACCCATGGCTTCAGCTCAGACAATTAACGATGCTTAAATGTTCCTGTCTGAGGGTGGAATTGGTTTCTTGTCTGGGTTAGAAACTGGACATGAGTTGTATGCCTCAACGCCATCAAAGCCATTCTTCTCTCCGTTGCCCTTATGTGCAGGGCCTATAGAATTATCATTCAACTGCTGCTAATCGAAAAATAGTCATGCAGGCTGGCCTGCTCCACGCACGGTACTCCCCTTGCACACCCCATCACACCCGCCTTTTGTTTAAACATTTATGGACTGAAACATCCTGTTGAGACCCATTCTGTGGGAGAACGTATTTGTGAGACAAAGCAATGCTGTGGTCTACCAGGAGGTCTATGACTCTCTCAGTGAATTATTCACTACTTTGCTGTGGTCTACATGCCAGGTCACCCGTGTTCACGGCAGAGAATGAAGCATTATTCACTATCAAACCTTTGGTTTTCTCTTCTAGGAGGTTCTTCCCCCCACCCCCATTGCACTTTCAGGTTTTAACAAGACATTGCATTCTTTCAGACTTCCCCTGGGCAGCAGTTTTGTGCACTTGCAGAGGTACGACAATAATAGGTAGAAAGCCAGAGCAGTTGTAAATTGTAGCAGTTAATGTCAAATTGATGGGGCAGTGATCAAATGAAGTTCATAACCACAGAACGCAACCTGGGGGTGGAATGCTGTTTCAAAGATTGCTAATGACAGGGTTATAAAATCATAAAATAGAAGGCTTTTTCCACTGTGAAAGTTTGGAATCATTTGTTTGGCTGACCGAAGGTATTAGCAGTGTTAGGGTCAGACTTTTATAAGACATTTAGTGCAATTGCTAATCACTGAGAGGACTGACCGGCCCGTTTTGTAAAGGCTACTGAGGGAACAACACCTGCATTGTGTTTCTATCCTTGCACACCCCAAGTGCACCCTTAATGATCTTTGGGTCCTCCAGTATGGTGCTGTTTGTTTAATTAGAAACCACTGATACAAAAGGAGAGCAATGCTTGACTAAAAAGAGCAGTTTCAGGGATTTCACATCTGCCTTTTAACCACCAGTGTTGAAAAAACCAAAGCAGTGGGCAATGACATAACGTTAGCACAAGGGAAAACATTTATAGCTCATCAAAGCTGGACAGAACACAGCTGTATCCCAGCTGGGATCTCCAGCCACAGTGCTAGAGATGTTTCAGAAAGAAAAAAAGAGGTTGGATCCATGAAAATATCATAAGATAAATGGGTGTGGAAAATATCAGAGGCATCCCATTTACATATGGAAGTAAGGAATGAACAGTACAAATGAGGCTTTCAATTTTGTAAATGGATCCTGCTGTACTTTCACATCTATTTATTTACCTATTTGTTCATTTATTTATCGCTGTATTTGTTTTTGTGGCTTCTGCTTCAGATATTGAGAATAATCTATCATATGATTTATCATGCTCTCCTTGCTCATTTGTGCTTACTTAGTCAAGAAAGAGCAAAGCCAGAAAAAATGCTTCACTTGGAATTGGCCTTTTTTCCCCCCAGGGCAGAACATGGAAAAGGGGAGAAACCCGCTTGTAAAAGCTACAGCATGAGCAGGTTTTGATTAGTGAGTTTAATATCCTCAGATTGACACAAAGCCTCCGAGCCAGACAAATCTTGACTTTCCTACTACAGATGCCAGCCTTGGCAACTCCGATGTGTCACCTAAGTCCCTGTAAGTCCACACCTGACAGAAATGTGAACAGTCTCTTTGCACAGTCACTGTGTTTGGAAAAGATGCATGCTCAAAGCAATTCCTGGCATCCTTCATTGCAGTCAGCTGTCCAGTTCCTGATGTGTTGGAGGACTATGCCAAGCAGTAACTTTTCTTTTGCTTCCAGTCATCCTGCTCCTGCCCTATTTCCTACTCAGATGCTCTCCACAGCAGGGTATCTGTAGCTCTGTAGAAGCTGGTTAGGTGCTGTTTTATCCTGCAGCTCTCTGATCACTTCCTTCCCTGCTCCCAAAGGCTTGGGAGCATCAAATTTCATCCCTTTCAGTTTGTGGCCCTTTGAATTAGATGACAATCATCTCAGAAATGTACCTTCCAGTACTGAGATTCAGGTCTTTAGAGGTTCTGAATTCTTTAAAGCAACTTTAGGTGCTGCAGACATGCCCCTGTGGGCTTTGCATTTCCTAAGCGGTATCCATGATAGCCAGACAGCTCCACAAGGCTCTTTTGCAAATTCCACCAGATGTTTATTGTTTTAAGTTAGGTCTTCATGTAAGGGAAGAAAAACCACAACCCCCCTTTTCTCCATTAGTACATAGTATTAGGCATCTGGCTCCTGTGTTGAGAGCATAATACAGATGTTCTGCTGTGTGGGTCTACTTGACTGATACATTGCTAACGACCATTTTCATTGCCTGATGTGAGTCAGCAAAGAACCCAGGGCCAGGTGACACCGGCTGGAAGGGAGTGAACTATGTGCCATCACTTGGAACAATATAATCAGTGCTAAATTTGTTGTTGATCAGCTGGTGAATCTGGTATCATTCTATTATATCCTTCAGATGCCCCATGGAAACAGTCCTGGGAGAAGCAGTAGGTTGAGAGACACAGTGATATATAACTTAGTTGTGATTTTGGGAATAGAAGGAAGTAGATTCCTTCAGTGGAAAAGCTGTGGAATATTCTCCTTCCAGTAAGTAATTTATACTTTGGCAAGGAATGCTCAAGATCTGCAGCATCAGTGACAACAGCAAGCTGCCTGTTGCATCTTTCCATATGCTACTGCATCCATCAGCTGGTCATGTTGTCACAAAAGTGACCTGTGAAACAGATTAAAATGTTGAAATAAGAAGTAGCATTATGCTTGCAATTAATATTCCATTGTTAATATTGCATTGAGATGAAAGAGCGCAGGTCACCTATCAAAGCTGTTGCTTTCACAGTGCTCTCAGCATGAGAGAATTTATAATGGCTACCTGACATTCTTTACTGTTAATTATTCTAATGACTTTATTATGCTCAAAACTGATGCAGTAAGGTCTAGGCAATGGTCTGTGTGGTGGCTGAGTAACTGGCTGACTGGCTGCACCCCAAGGGTGGTGGTGAATAGGTAGTGCCTTTTCAAACTGGAGACCTGGCACAAGTGGGGTCCCTCAGGGATTGGTATTGGGCCCAGTGCTGTTCAATGTCTTATAAAGGATCCCGCTTTACTAAGTGCTTGTCAGGCCACACCTGTAATATTGTATTTAGTTTTGGTCCCTGAAAAAAAGATATGGACAGGCTGGAGAGGGTGCAGAGAAGGGCTACAAAGATGATCCAAGGACTGGGAAGCCATGTGGTTAAAGGCTGAGAGAACTGGGTTTGTTCAGCCTAGAGAACAGAGGGCTCAGGGGAGGTTTTATCACTATGTTCCAGTATTTAAAGGGTGGCTACCAAGAAGATGAAGACTTGCTTTTTACAAGGAGTCACATAGAAAAGACAAGAGGCAATAGATTCTGGTTGGACACAAGAGGGATTATTTTTTCCCACTGACAGCAATCAGCCATTGGAATAATACCCTCAGGAAAGTGATGGATTCCCCAACGTTGGATACTTTTAAGATTCGTCTGGACAGGGTGCTGGGCCATCTTGTCTAGACTGTGCTTTTGCCAAGAAAGTTTGGACCAGAGGATCTTGAAGTCCCTTCCAATCTGGTATTCTGTGATTCTGTCATTCAGCTTTCAAAACCAAACCTTGTTTGTTTTCGAAACAAGGTCTTCAAGTCACAGTGTCTGGGGCTGACCGGCTGTCTCCTGATGCTGGGCTTTGTGCGTTACCTGGTAAAAATTGGATCAAGTCATCCATCTCATGCGTTGTGAACATAGAAATCTGGACTCTTGCACTCTATGAGGGAAAAGTATTTCCTGGAGAGCATCCTGCTTATTCCTGATTGGCCAGTGACAAGACCAGAGGCAATGGGCACAAACTGAAACACAGGGGGTTCCCTCTGGACATCAAGAAACACATTTTTACTGTGAGAGTGACTGAGCACTGCCACAGGTTGCCCACGGAGGTTGTGGAGTCCCCGTCTTGGAGACAGGCAAAAGCTGCCTGGACATGGTCCTGAGCGACTGCCTCTAGGCTCTCCTGCCAGAGCAGAGGGGGCTGGACCAGATGACCTCCAAAAGTCCCTTCCAGCCCCAACCATTCCATGACTGTGGGATTCTGTGTTTTCCTTCAGCTTGGTTTTCAACACCCCTTACTACCACAGTGTCCATTGCCAAGTTGCTAGCCAATGGATTATTAGGATCTCTTGCTTCTCTTCTTAAAGGAGCATGTACCCAAGTCGTACTAACCCAAATGGTCCTGCCATATGACCTTTCTTTTCACTGCTCCTCTCTTTCAAGCCCTCTTTGTTTGCGTTCACTGACTTGTCACATTTTAAGATCCTAAACTATTCTGGAAAGGACCTATTTCTCACGTTGTGTTTGAACAGCAGGTAGGACTGGGCGCCTCTATTCTGACAAGCTCCTGCCAGAAAGGACAGTGCTGTTACTAAATGTCACCCTGCTGGGCATATTCTTGAAACAAAGCATCTTCTTTAATTAAATGAGTTATTTTTTCCCTTTTCCCTTAAAAAACCCCCAAAATAGTTAAAACATAATTAACTCAGTCTTTTTGCAAAGACATGTGACTCAGCTGCACTAAATTAGGGTCAGGTTTGTGCCTTCCATGCCTCTTAGTCATGTTATATCAGTAATCACAGGGACAAACACTGCTTTTTTTCAGGGCTTAGAGGCAGCAGGAGCAGTCATGGAGTTCAGTGTGAGCAATGGAAGTAAAGCTGTGTTAAAAAGTTCCCTCACGTTACTACTTGGCAGTTCATTAAGATATACCTTGTTTACCTGCTGCAGCCCGCACACCAGATTTAGCTCTCTGCAGGAGCCTGAAGGCATTTAATGTGCAGAAGCTGAGAAATGCAATGGAAAACAAAACACTTCTGCTTCAGCTTTTATGAAAAGCAACGTACTTAAACAGTGACTGAGAGCCTCCTCATCCCTCCCAGCTTTCCCCCCCTGGCAGAGACAGGTTTGGAACAGAAAAAAACAGATCTGATGATCTTTACGTGCTGGCAGGCTGGGAAACACGGTGTGTGTCCTACTCAGCAATTTGGGCTTTCTGTGAGACATCATAGTGTCCTTTGGCTTGTTTGCCACTGCCGAAGCAGGCAAGAATTCATTTGCATTCTTGTGCTGCTCACTGACCCTCCAGTGATGTCAGGTAAGAACACCGATTTTTAATGAAAATCTCCATTTTCAAGTACATTTCACAGTTAATACACAGGGAGAAATTCCAAGCAGCTACATTATTTTGCTAAGTAGTATGAGTTCAGCTGTTGTCTTAATCACCTTCGAAGCAAAAAGTCACAGCTTTGCTCCTGAAAAACGTGACTTCATGCAATACTGAATACGTGAATGGCTGATCTGCCGGCAACCCGGCACACATCAAGTGCGCGAGAACAGGAA
This sequence comes from Lathamus discolor, assembly GCF_037157495.1. Lineage (NCBI taxonomy): Eukaryota > Metazoa > Chordata > Aves > Psittaciformes > Psittacidae > Lathamus > Lathamus discolor. The sequence goes on along the minus strand of NC_088884.1, from coordinate 12,224,238 downwards.
AACAGCCATGTGTATACAGACTTTAAAAGCCTTGATGGCAGCGTCATGTAGTACACAGCAAATTGCCATATAGCATACAATAAATTGCTGCTTATGGTGTTCCCATGTTATTTAACTCGTTCTGGTTTTTTAGGTCTGTATCAGCCCATGATACAGCCCATGATACAGCCCATGATACAGCCCATGATACAGCCCATGCCACAGCAGGCACCCATGAGACATCGGTGACTTTGTCATTGGTCCAAGACCCTCAAGATCTAGGAAAGCATTACCCACCCTGTTGTCAAGGGACATGAGGTGTCAGGGCTCACATCTCCAGCTGGTGTAAGAGAAGCAGGCAAAGCTCTGACAGAGCTACAAAAGTTTGCACCTGCACATCCAAGGGGTAAACAACTCACCCGAGGCTGCCCAGAAATCGTGTGGCCCAGCTGGGAGCTGAATTCACATCACTGAATTGCAGGCTCTCACCTGCCCACAGTTCCTGTAAGTCCCCTTAAGTATTTATTTTGCCCATTTGCAAGCTGTCACGCTCTTGGTCAGGATGGCTGGCTGCACACGTCAGCTCCAGCTGGCCCTTCAGGAACAGGCACAGCGGACAAGGACGTTTCCTGCTCCACAGCCATTCTTTTCCATATTCTGTCGACTGTTATGGCTGACTGCTCCCCCAGCCAAGGCTTTTCAATGTTTTCAATGAATCAAACCCCAACAGTTCTGGACTACTTCACCTTGAATCGTTTGGTTTCACTTCGGGACATCTTCAAAATACCCAAGGGCCAGATTCACCAGAGGAATGAGGTAATCATGAGGAGCTGGTATTAAAGCTGTTCCTCCCTCCTGTGCCGTAGATCCCAGTGCTGGACACTCACATCATATACGGGAAACCTTGGGGTCGATTCCCTCTTTGTCTGGCCCACAGCAGGAATTTTAATCCCAGGCTGCCCCATTTAGAAAATATCACAAGTGTTAAACTGCAGTGCGTGCTGAGATGGGATTCTCATGGCTCTGTTATGGCTGGACCACTTAACAATGAAAACTTAAGTACTTATTGGAGAAAAAATAATATACATCTCTCTAACCTGGTGATTAGGTCATTGACAAGAGGAACTTCAGACTTTTAGTTGCTGCTTCACTGTATGTTTATTTATGAATAAGAGTGGAAGAACGTCAACAAGAGAGAATAAATGAGCTACCTTACCCATTGCTCAGACCCCGGTGCCAAGGAGCTCTCCTGGGAAGCGGTGCACTCAGTTACACTTCTTACCTCATATCTGGTCTACCTAATGGGCAATACAGTGTTGGGGTGAGAGTGGGGAAAAGGAACATTGGTTTCTACCTGAAATTTGTACTCTAGCAATTACAACTAGAATTCACAAAGAATTTTGTTGCACGCAAAACTACCAACTGTTCAGCAGCAAAAGTTGTCAGCCACTTCTAGATATATCATTGCTTTTAAAGTAGAAGGCTGACAGGAATCGGTGATGTCCACCACAATGTAACACCCTGAACTCCCTCTGGCCCAGTGTTCAGCTAGGCAAAAAAACCTTAAGAAAACATCACCCAAACTTGCAAGATATGGGTGACTGGGAAGGTAATTGTCAAGTGTTGAAGGCTACATTTTCCATTTCTTCCCCCTCACCTGCCCTTCCCTGGCGGGGACTTAGAAAAATGAGGTTTCTAGATCATAATCTGCAGAGAATTCTTTATAACCCCCTTGGATAGGTTTCAGATTTTAACGTTGTACTGAACCAACTGTTATTCTTCTGAACAAAGAAGCAAGAAAAAAAATCAAAAGCTTTCAACTGGGTCATGCTAGTATTATCATGAGTGAGTGTGAGTGGTATCATTTCACACATACTGCATCTCTCAATTAAGGAAAATGCCAGACTTCTGTTAGCAAGACAGCTGGTGGTACTCAGTGACTAAATATAGTACTGTCATCACCTAGGAGCACAGCCAGGACATATTAATGGTTGGGACAACTGATATTTTGGTTTAACCAAAACAATTTTTAATCATATGCTGTTATTTTAAATAACCAGTGCAAGAAATCAGTGAATGAAAGTATTTCAAATATATTTTAGTGATTTTATTTATTAAGTAATTTTTCAACTAATATGCAACTGAATTTTAAAGAAATTAGACGTATTGTATATACTTGGGATAGAAAAAAGCTAAGTAAATACAGCTGGCATTCAGCTGATTCTCTGATTGTCTGTACATTACATAGACTAAACTCCTTTAGACAGTCTTTTTATTGTCTGCACAGTCCCTGGATTGGTGAGGCTTGAGTCCTCTGGGAGTGATTATTTGGGATGGCTCCGTTGCTCAGGAGAGGCAAAGCCACAAGCAAATATATGTAGCTCATCTGAAGTAAAGACTGACCCAGTTCACCCCCATACTTCATGAAAATGCTTTAATTTGAAACTGCAGCTGGATTAGGTCCTAAATTCTGGTAGTTCCCAGAGAATTTAACTTCCTGAAGAAGTCTTCTAGGCAGAAGGAAAAAAGCTACTGAGTTCTCACCTCTCTGTCAACGTCCCAGGCATTTTGCATTATTGTGTTAGCACTATTCTACTGTGGAACCAGCCAACCCCCCCCCCCCCCCCCCCATACAACTAGAATTATGTATTCCAAAGGATGAATGGAAACAGCTTTCTGCACATAATGCTGTTGTAACTTTAAGGTCCATAAGCCTGAGCCTGCCAGGTTTACAAACAAGGGCCATGCTCATGAATAGCTAAGGAGCAGAAATGAAGTGTCTGTTTCTTCCCTCTTTCCAAAACAGATTGGGTTTAGGTCTGGTTTAGCTATGACCGAGTAGGTATTTCAAAATGTTTATTAACAGTTTTATTGCTCTATGTCTTCTGCCAGTTCAAAACAATAGGGGCCAGGAACACCAGCTTTGTTTGTATTTGTATTAATCCATGGCTGTCTGCGGGTGTACACGCAGAGGTATCCTCTGCAGCCAGTGGGTTAGAGGGTGAGTTGTTAGTCCTGCTACATGTTGAATGTGAGCTGGAATATGATAATGGTAGGGAGATTTCTCAAAAAGAACTTCCAGTGTGAAACCTCTGTGCTAGCATCAGCAACAGTTTTTTTTCTGCATCTATCCTCTTTTATTACCTTCCTTAGCCAGAGCAATAAAGAGCATTGTAACAGTAAGACCAAGTTGAAATCTTTTGTGTCATTAAAAACGTGGGATAGAAGCTAGAGAGAGGAAGGCCTGAATGTATTGCAGGTACTTGTAAGGGCAAGCTTTTCATCCACACAGGCAGGATAATTTGAGCAGCAGCAGTGCAGATTTCCCTCTCCATCTCTTGGCCTCCAGCCTCCCTGCATCCTTCTCCCCGGCAGGACTATTTAGCCTTGGACCCACTCCTGGGTGAAGGCTGACTCTGGCAGGCAGGGCCACCAGCAGGCGTGCCAGAGCTGATCACTTGGTTCAGTCACTCCGTACTTCAGATGTTAGCTGAGTGCTGGTGTGTATCTAGCTGCAGACCACAGTAAACAGAGAGGTGTGCGTACGCTTTGTTCTGGTGCTGCTGCTCACCATATTGCTTGCATCCAGCAAAGAGGGCTCAGCTGAACAGGGAATAAGCTCTTATTTCCCTGTAGGCAACAAAAGCATTTTGCAATGTGCTGGTAACTATCAGCACAGCTTTCCTTCCTTAGGCCCTGGGGCAAACCAAAACTGTATCAAGCTTTGTAAGGGAAACAAAGTTCTTCTCTTCATTGCCCTTTTCCAAAGGTTTTTCTCTGATCTGGCTCATTACTGGAAAGCTAATAATAATAATCTGGAGGAAACTGTGTATTTTCTTCTCCCCCAGTGCTGTTGTGCTGGCTTGAGGGAATGCTGAACTGTACGTGTAGTTCCTGACATCTGGGAAGCATCCCTGCCTGCTCGCTGGAGAGAACCAAAGACCTCAGCTTCTTCTGCTTTTTAGCTCACTTGCCATCACAGCTAAAGAGGATCCTGAAAGATTTAATACCAATGGTAGACAAGTTTGTTTGGTTTTGAATTGTTCTTGAATAGTTTTCAGAGAGCCACCTACAACAAGGACAGTTGACATATCCCCCTGTAAAAAAGCATTATTCTTTCCCACCTATTCATTCTTTGTTCACTGGGCAGTTTTTTAGTTGTTGTTGCTTTAATAGCTCCATGTTTGTCGCAAAACCACAATCCTGTTTGAGAATCATGTAATAATTACAGTCATAACCAATAAATCTATCCTGTGATCCTTTGAGTGATGCTACTAGGCTTATCACTCTTTTCATTGGAGCTGATAACTTGAAAGCTTTAGTAAATTTATGACAGCCTTCCTCTCTTAATAAAATTGTTTTTGTTACTTCTATGCTATATTTTTCATTTTAAATAACTTTTTTTTTATTATTTTTTTCCCACACAACAGAAGGATACGACTGGAAAGCCTTTATTTGTGCTTGAAAGGTGTATTTAATCTTTTTTCTTTAAAATGAACACGCACCGTGACCTAGGCTTTATGCCAGAGCTGAAAATATGGATTTAGCTAGATAGTATTCTAACACTTTAATTATTTTTTCAGTGTAAGAGATGATTTCACCTATTTACATATTGCAAAAGGCTGAGAGGGGAAAAAAGGCATTCATCCTGAGTTGAGTTCAGCGAGTGCCAAAAATAAAGCCAAACACATCAATATACAGGCCTTCTCAAAGTCTCGGCCGCATCAGGAATACATTTGAAAGGAGTTGGTCTGGTTTGTCAGTCTGGCAAGTACCAGTGGAAAAGTCCATCGTCTACCAACAAATACATACCTGCACAGTCAGTCCTACAGCCGTGAAGGGTCTGCACAACGTTTCCACTCCCAGGGGCTGAGCCCCTCTTAGTGCCTGAGCCAGCGTTGGCTCTGGTAGGGAGAAAGGCAGATGCAGGAATGCAGAATTCACTGCAAAGATGATTTTTCTACATGATATTAAATTTGCTCAGCATAAAATTTTACAAGCATATCCCAGACCACCCAAAAGCCGTAGTGATTAATCCAGATCTCCCCTGTCCTTTACATGATTACTTTTAAATGTTCATTCATTGCGATATATACTTTTGGTTGATAAACATAGCCACATGGAGCAGGTTTGTAAAATACATGTGTAGTCTAAAGTATACATGCAATCTAAAGGCTTGCTTCTCTTATTACAGCAAAGTTCTAGACAAAACCTCCTTTTTTCGGGAATTCAGTGGTTAGATGAAAAAACAAAAAATGATTAATTTAAAAACCTGAGACTTAAATGCTGACTTGTTTTTAACTTACTAGACTGAAAAGCACTTGGTGAGTATACAGACAGGCATAACTTTACAACTGATTTTTTAGCAGATAATTGGTTAACTCCTATGGCAATGGCCTTTTTGAATATCAGAGAAAGCACCCCATCGAATGGATGTCATTAATTTTATGGGAAGGGGGGAAAGCTTTGGTGCATTTTCCAAGAAAAATTCCAAGGCTTAAGTGAATATGTTTGCCTAGCAGTTACACCGACCTGAATCGATATATAAACCCGTATGTGTAAGACAGCTATGAGCAGTAAAAGTAACAACTCTGAGCTATTAAGACGTCTAAATGTGTCTTTACATAAAAGCCTTAAAGAGCTGCACGGGGAGTCATTACAGTGTATTATGTCAGGACCTTACTTAACATGTCGAAGTTGACACTGACACCGTCAGCTGTGATGTAAACCGCTCGGAGACCAGTTTCACAGGGCAAGCGTTTCCACAGAGTGCAGCACCCACCACTTCCCGTGTAGGCAGCTAAATGAAGTGATGAAACTTGAAATGCTCTCAGCTTTCGTGGGAGCTGGTAGATGCCGGGTGGATTTAAATCCTGGCGCTGCTCATAGGAGCTGAAGCCTGTTGAAACATCCAGCTTTCCCCAGGGGTATCTGCGCTGTCTGCTTTGAGCCTCTGGGGGATGCTGAGGGGGAACAAGTCAGGCACCGGTGACCTGTGAAGGTGGCTGCCGAAGGGGGGTTCTTCTGAGCATCCTGTGGGATGTCTGAAGCAGGATGGAGGAACAGCCCTTACGTATCTGTAGTGCCCACACCAGAGCATGGAGTTCAGGATCTCAATTAAAAAAAAGAAAGTTCTGGGAATGTTCTCTCTCAGGTCCTAACACTGTATTTACTGTGTGAACACAGCATCTGCCACAGCAGACTCTTATTCTGAATGGCTTCAAACATCCTATTCCAGCGCATATGAAAGCCCGCATAATTCACACAGTGTCTTTTATACCCTAGTAATTTCATTTTTAAAAGATGCAAACAAAACAATGTGTTAGATTACATTCTGGAGCTGTTGTTCAGATGGTTTGTGCTATTGCTTCAGCAATAAAAGGAACATTAAACTCCTGAGGCCAGACTGAGTCTAGCTATTTTAGGCACCTCTGGCAGGCTGGAGTGGAGCCGAGGCACCTGGATGATGGGGAACTGTTTGGAAAGCTTGTTCCCCACTGCTGTGGGCTGGCCCCTCTTTCTGGACCTGCAGGTCCCTGTGGGGACACAAATATCCCCATCACTGCAGGAGATGGGCTTTGTTCATGACGTTAGAGGGGAGACCATGGAAGGAAAAGCCATCAAGAGGTATCAGACACAAAGACACTGCAAGGTGGGGCAGGTGAGAGCGAAGCATGGCTTGCCCTCTTCTCCATATCCTCCTTGGGCATCTGCTGATGGCTACTGCCCTACTGCTGGAGGCAGGACGGCAGGTTGAACAGACCAACTGTCTGTCTGTGATTGTACCATCTGGTTTCTCCTCACACCATGATCCAGAGAAATGAGTGGAGATATCCCTAAATACCACCGAAGGCCTGGAGAGGCCAGTCTGCCAGGCCTGCCCAAAGCACCCAGGCCACTTATCATTTCTTACTCCCAGTCTTCTTAGCGGCATTGTGTTTACGCACTCAGCAGTGCAGTGGGCTTTCCAAAGAGGAGCATATGACTTTGCCTCTCCACCTCCAACTGACCCTCTCAGTGGTCAACAGTCTCCTGGTCAACATTAAGTTCAAATGCTGCTTTAGAGTTAATTAAGTTCATATTTCCTCCTGGTCAAGTGCTTCACTTATGCAGTTGTTTTCCCATCACAAGTCATGGTAACAAAGGTTCCTCCCCCACCATGCATGGGTAGGTACCTCCTGTCTAGAGTAAAATTTGGGATCCCATATGGACAAAAATATCTGTGTGCAGTCTTAATTGTGTCAGCTGCAGAGGAAACATCACTATGCCTGGCATTTCTGTTGGCCACCTCTAGGTAGTTCAGTGCACAGTGCGGGAACATTAAATTGCTCTTTAGTATTGACGTGCAATGAAGTCCTGGCGACACCGCAGTTTAGACATCCTTAAACTGGGGATGTTCTAGCATCTGTATGCTGTACTTTGCAACTTCAATGGCCTTTTTCCACAGTTTGGGGGCACATGTAATAGAGTGATACTGTGTCTGACTGATTTGAGTAATAGATGTGTGATCTGATGTATCTTTCTTCTGTCTAATAGGAGATAACACTGAGATAATTTTTCCATATGGTACATTAGGATATTATTTCATGACAGTCTGTCACAGAGATTGTTCTACATTCTTTGCAGAAAAGCCATGGAAAGGGTGACCCCTGCAAATAAACCGTAAGTTACACGGAGAGAAATGGATCTTCTGTAGGTAAATTAGAAAGAAACGCAGGAACGATGACATGGAAGAAGACTAATTAAGGAAGATAAGGTATTTTATTCCTTCTCAGGCTCTTTCATCTTACCTGACAGTCTAAGATATGGTCAAGCTGAAATCTATGATTTATTACCTTAAAAGTTTTAGGACTTGCTTTCTTTTTTCTTAAGCTTTGTCAGATTTTAAACTTCTACAAGATTCTGCCTTAGGTCCTTTGAGAATTAATAAGGGAAAGGTTGCAGTTGCAGACAGAGGCACATTTTTCACGCTTCCCTCCTTCCCAGTGACTTGTTTTCTGTGTTCAGCCTCCTCAGAATGAAAGGGGGAGAAAATCGCAGCCAGCAATGTCAGTTCATGTTATTATTCTAGATACAGAAATTCCTTAGCCAGCATTTACACAAAGCTTGGTAGAGCATAACAAAAAAAGACTGAATCTCTTATGACTTCCTTATTTGACTTGGTTGTTTTCCCAAGTTCAGACAAAAGGGTGAGATTCTTCAGACATGTTGAACTGCATTAAACTTAAGTTTCTCATTAAGCTATTTGCCTAAGTTGTCCCCACAGTCCCATCTCCCCACAGATGGGAGATTCATTCTCCTCGAAGTTCAGCTTTCCATTTAGGGAAGTCCAGGGAAGTACAGTACCTGAGAAGACTTTTATCCATCAGGGGATGGTCAAAAAAGTATCCCCCCCTTTCAGATTTCCAGACAGGTGGACACCATGGTGTTTCCTACCCCCAGCATGGTTTTTCCTGGCCGTGGTGCCACCATGGTGTTTACTGTATTTGTATATATACAAAAACATACGCATTTATACTTTGCACTGGTCAAATGCAGAAAACGGGGGAGCAGAAAAACCCAGGAACAAATGGTGAATGAAAAAAATCATGGTAGAATTGAGCTGGTCACTAGTCTGTGATTCACTAAGACGGTCCCTGTACAAATGAATTGAAATGAATTTCCTGCTATGAATTAATCCCCAAAGTCTCATGAATTTCAGTATGAATGATTTTGAATGCCTTAGCTATCAGATAGGAAGTGAATTAATCATTCTTCCTTATTTTCTTGTTGACAAAGTCTTCCTTCTTATCCAATCAAGGCAAGGACTACACAGTGGGTTACTAGCTGTGCTCAGTGAATGTTGAGTAGCACCCATCAGCTGAAAGTTTGTCACAGAAAGTATCTGGTGAATCCTTGAGTATGCAGAATGCATTAGAATGAAATCAGAATTTATTTGCAAGTGATTCACTGGCTTCGGAAATGTCTGCATTTATAATGAGTAGTTTAACAGTCTCCACATGCATTCATGGTTTGTATGGGACACATCTGTCATTTCATCAAAAAAAGGAAATATGAATTAGGTACATAGATTTGATCAAGCCATCTGTATTTTAGTAAGACATCAGTACACATGACAACCCTCTGTACATTGTTCTAGCATGTAACTTAGCTCAGGAATGTGAACAAACACTGACATTATTACTACTGCTAATACGACTGGATTCTGCAGTCATCACAAAGGCACAATGCATATTAAAGCTCAAGGAAACTTCATGTATGGTTTTGTTGGTATGAGAAAATGTAAAACCAATCCCATGCGTGTGCTTTTGTGTTCATGTATATTAATTAATATATATGAAATGTGAACAAATGTCTTTCCCCAAAAAACTAGGTAGGAAAGAGTGGATTCTCTTCCTCTCTTTTATAATATTTACCCACCATCTGGAAGCTGTGAAGTGATGTAATTCTTTTTATATGATACCTTCAGTTCTGTTATTTTCCTACAGTTACTGTAATTATGTTATTGATACTGATGTTACTGATAAATTGCATAAACCAAGTCTTTCTCTTATAATGCAGGACTCTCCTACCTGGTGATGCAATTCTTTCTGGCCAGCCCTTGTCTATGCACCTACCTACAAATGCTAACATGTGCAAGAGCCTTCCATTCCCAGGATGGCATTTATAGGTCAGGGCTGAGCTTTGGATAGTATGGGAAAGCACCTGGTATCTGACAGCACAATCAGGACGCAGAGTACAACTGAGCTGCTGTGAGATGAGCATTAGTTCTGCGGTTAGTCTGTAATTACATGGCTGGTTTGTGATGGAAATTGCTGGTTACAGTGAAGGGACCACATTCGTGGGGTTAACATACAGTTCAGGTTCTTCATTTCTGTGTATTAACCGGCCTCCCAAAGTTGCTTTGCTGGGGTGGCTTATTTTAAGGACATTGACATTACTTGTTCACGGCATGCATATGTCCCATATAATCAAACAATTAACATCCGGGGGGAGAGGGTTATATGGAGGGCCCCCTTGGCATGGCTCCATGGAGTCATTAGTGTTACACCAGCAGGGGAGCTGACCCCAGCCCTTACTCAGCAATTTGGCAGGCCACTTTGCCATGAGGACATTCCAGTGCTTCCAGGGACATGAATTTGGAACAAAGAGTTATTTCAGTGGGATGAGGTTGACAATTGTTTGTTTTTTAAATAGTTACCACATAATGTTAAAATAGTATCTTGCCTTAATGCAAAGTCTTGATGCGGTGGTATCTTATGATCTATTAATCTGGGAAAAAATGTAAACCAAAAGATAATAAATATAAACAGCGATTAAACCACAAGCATTCCTTAGAGTAAATGGCAGTACAATTAAACTTGAACTCCACAATGCAGATTCTTTCAGTGCATAATTGAAATTGTGTAAGATGCTTTGGCAATATGTCTAGCATTAACTTAAAGCAAGTAATTTTAGGCACCAGCGTCTGATCTTTCTCTTATTGACATCAGTTGTGCAGCTCCCGCAGGCTGCGTCTATACTATGGCTTCTTTGCAATGTGCCTCACAGACCCACTCCTGCGGATCCTCTCTCTGTGTCCTGGCTCCATGCTGGAAGGAGATGGGGCTGCACGCCATGCCCCTCCAGAGCTGGGGTCCCTTCAAGTGAAACCCTTAAGCTTTCGCTTGATGTCTCCAGCCAATGAACAGAGACTCACGAATTTAAGGAGACTGGATGGCAGCTTCAACCCTCCTTCACCTTGCTGCCTGCAAATAGCTTTCTAAATCATCTTGGCCAAGGGAAATGCTTTTAAAACTCACATTTCATATGCTTGTATTGCCAGCTTGAGGGTACCCGTACTGCAGGGGCTGAGGTCCAATACCATCTTCAGGGCAGTGGAGATCAGGCAGGAGGCTTATTCCACGGGCACTGCTGCACACCTGAGACCCAGTTAGGAAGATGTCTCTGGCTGATTCATCTGTCTTGCTCCAGCCCCATATGATGGCCTGAGCTCCATCCATGTACTGTGAGGTACATGGAAAAGTTTTAGGGCAAAAGTGGACATTCCTGGCAAACCTGTACCTGCTGTGACTACACAGCAGGTAGGCGTGTGCTTGGCTCGGTGGTTAAATAGAGTAGAGCAGAGCAGAGTATAGTAGAGTAGAGCAGAGTAGAGTAGAGTAAAGTAAAGTAGAAATCAGTGACAAGTGAGGAAAGACAGGGAAAAAAGAATGCAGGCCCTCACTGAAGTACTCTAGGGACTGACTACCTTGACCTCAGCAACTAAGAACCATCAACAGCCACCGCCAGCACTGCTAGCTAACCAGCATCATTTCCATAGCGTTGCACAATTATATAAACATAATGATAAACAAATATATAAATATGTCTTAAAAAATAATTGGTCATAGCTCCTTGCTGTGCTCTGGAATGAGTTTTGTTGGGAAAGCCATGAGTTTGGGGTTTAGCGGGGTCGCAGGGTTGGAGGCTGTGGTTCCCAGAGCATTGGGCAGCTGTCTCTGGAGAGCTGGCTGATCACATGCAAACAGCACCTCTTTGTTGTTTCCAGCCGCTAAATTACAGCCACAAGAACCAAGAGTTGTATTAAGTGCATTCTTAGCATAGTGGTTCTTCAGGCTCTTCCCATAGTGAGGAGAGACAATTTCTACAAGGACTTTGTGACTGAGACTGGCATCCAGGAGATCGCAGACCATAAGGCAAATTGGGCATAAATTTGTGGACCAACTATGAAAAATTCTTCAAGTTTGCTTAATACTGGTACTAGTTCACATGACTGACAGGTAGGCAATAGTGGTTTCCCAGAAGTAGGAGATGGCGGATATATATGAAGATGGTTGTTCCTGAATCCATGTTAAAAAACACCTTTGTGAGATAAATGAAGGATATGCAAACATTTTAACTGAAATCCTCCTCCATTCTATGCAAACCTAATTCATACTACTATTAGAGTAGCACACACAGAGGAACAGATCACAGGTTAAAATATACAACCAAGCAAAAGTGAATATGTATACTTTTTCTTACCATCTCTCCCCTCAGGGATGATTTTATGCCTATCCAAATTCACACAGCTGGGCTTTGGGAAGACATTTAAGCTAGAGTTCAAAATCCTGGATTTGTCTACACGTGGTTTAAACCTTTTGATAGCTGATACTCAATGTGACCAGTTGGCATGCCTAGCAAACAGCTGGCAGCAAGGGCCAGCTAGCTGAGCTTCTTTCACTTCCTTTCTGTTGTCACTGGCTTGAGAAATACTTATTTGTGGAAATTGTCTTACTTTATAAAAGAAGAAAACCTGACAGAGTCAACCAGGGGACACGGAAAAACCAGCTTTTTCTGTTAATATTTTCCAAAATGGAAGTGGAAGTCAGGCAAAATCTCTTTAAAGTTTACCTGATTCAGTTTAGAAAACCCTCAGATTATCTGTCTTCATGGCACAGATTTAAATCAAGTTACCAGTGCCATTGATCACAGAGGTACAGTTTTGGAGTCCTCATTAAATCCAAGGTTAAAAACTTGTAAAACTTCCTTAAGCAATTCACACACTTGCAATTCTCAGCCACATACAGTTAGTGATGCCTGCACCTCCGATCCCTCATGCTATGGTCCAGCATTCAAATGGGTTAAAACTATACTGGTATAATTTAGGGAAATGAGCAGTGAATTCTTAGCAGAAGCAGTTAGTTAGTTAGTTAGTTAGTTAGCTAGTTAGTTAGTTAGTTTAAAATACTAACTTATTAGATGTTTTTCTCAATGCAATCTTACTCTGCCTCATCCTTAGAAGTGTCTACCCCATCCCTGGAAGTGTTCAAGTCCAGGTTGGATGGGTCACTGAGCATTGGTCTACTGGAAAGTGTCCCTGCCTATGGGTTGGAATGAGACGACCTTTAAGCTCCCTCCCAAACCCAACCTTTCTAGGCTTCTAAGATACTTCTTGTTAGACTACTCTGTGTGAACCCACATCACTGGGTTTACTGGTAGTGGCTGTTTCAGAGGCTTGGCCCAGGGTCCTGCATGCAGCAGAGTGTTGCCTTTTCCTCTCTTCTGGGGATAGACTGAATTCCTGCTTTCTGCTGGCCTGCTTAGCTGTTTTCTGGCTGATGTACTCATCCAAGGACTGGATTCTGATGAGAAAATGGTTCCTGCGGAAGCTTTAAAGACATCTCTTCCTGAAAAGATATTGCAGTAGCACAGCAGCCACCTCGGACACTGCAGGTGGCCAAAGAGCTGCTGTTAGTGTAGCTGTGCTGCCCTTAGTGCTGCAGAATGGCCTGTTCTATATTTAGCTCGGAAAGGAGACGACAGGGAATGTGGCTGCTGCGTATGAAATACTGACTGCACCGGGCAAGGTAATTAGGACACTTCGTGAGGAGGCAGCAAGAAGTTTAAAGCTGAGAAGAGGCTGCACTTTTTCACATGAGAGGGACTGAGCTTGTGGACACAGCTGTATCACGCTGTTAGCACTCTGATGCTAAAAGGACAGAAATGGCACTAGAAGAACTTAATAGCGGGGAGATTTGTAGAGACACTTAAAATGATAGTCTTTCAGAGAAAATAGGTCTTGAATGAAACAGAGAATGTTCTTCCACTTTCCTCCCTCATATTTTTCTGCTACTCTCCCCCTTCAGAGACTGGATCCAGATTAATAGGGTTGCCAGTCAGTGCTCGGGTGGCATCTCTTATTTTTGCGTGGTGATAGCTGCTAAAATTCAGAGTAACTTTATGCCATAGGACTGAAAGAAATGCGTGGGAAAATAGGTAAAAAGTGATGCATCGGTCTGAATACATGCTGACACTATGAGACTGCAGAAACACATACCCACCACGTTGCTCCAGCCGCAGCTTCAGCTGTGAACGGTTTTATCTTTCCATTTCTAGGAAAGGTCAAGAAAAGTTTGAGTCACCTTTTCATACGCCTAGGAGACAGCTTTTCTTCTCATACTCCCCAGCCACAACATTTGTCTGGATGCCTCAGCAGAGGGGCTGCTGAAGGGAAGCTTTCCCTGTCAGTCCATCACGTCTGGGCTGTGCATTGCCCCAGAGCCCACATTTGTAATCTGGGCACGCTGCAAAGCTTCTCCCTAGGTTTTGGCACAGGAGGGGAAGAAGGAGGATGTAGGAGGATGGGGTGATTGTAGCCCAGGTTCAGGGACAGACTGGTTTCTTCCATTCACGCTCACTGATGATGGATGGAAGTGGGTTCTACATAGTGGATTTTTATTTTTGGGAGTTCATAAAGAATTATCCAGAGCTTGGCTTAAACTTCTCTGTTAAATGGTCTCAAAATGCATCTAATGAAACAGTATTTCTATCTCGCACTGTCAGTTCCACAATACTGCAAAGCAACCACCATTTCACATTCCTGATGGGCATTTCTGGGCTTTGTAAGCACATTTGCTCCATTTGGAGCAGTGTTTCTCTGTGCTGCTGCTTGATAAAAGAGGTGTAAAGATGGGAAACATCCCACCCGGATCAAGCCATTGCAATGGGGCAAACTGACAGCAACTGTTCAAAAGAAAAGGACTGAACAGTTCAGCCTGTCTCTTCCATTTGTATTAGGTTTAGGTACCAGTTGCTATGGCAGAGAGGAAACTATTTTAAATTGTGCCCTTTTTAAATCTGCAGAATTCTTTTCGTGTTTCAGCAACCCAGAGCATGTTTATAGTTAGTGCCAGGCGTACATTGGACACACTTGGTTTTGGAGCTGAGCAGTGTCCAGCTTAAGCTTTGTTTTAGATTGTTTGGAGATTTCACTGGATATTTCATTTTGAAGTTATTTCTGCCTTTAAAATGGTATCCTTCAGAAAGGCCAAATTCTAATATATAAAGCATTTTTGCCATTTCCATTTTTACCCATTCAAAATATCCATGGAATAAGATCTGACTTTACAAAAGATGACAGAAATCTGAACTTTTTCAGTGGTTGTTTTAGCAGTTAAAAGAATTGAAGAAATCAATTTGGCCATCTGCATTTTCAAACACAGCTTATTTCTTCAGTCCCTGCTAAAACGCTGTTCCCACAAAGTTCACTCTAAGTTGTTGTAAAGATGTTCTCACCTTTGGGGATTTGCAGGAATCAGTCCAACATGCTTTTAATGATTTTTTTATTATTAATATCTTACAGTTATTCGCCCCTTGCTGCCTCCCACTTTACGTAATGGTTATTAGGCTCTCACTGAGAAATGGTCTCTTAGAAATGACATGCAGAAAATAAGGAAGGAGGGCCAGCGGCAGAACGCTTACAGATAACAGTGATGAGGATGCTGAAAAAGAAGTCAGCAAGATAGGAAACAAGGGGATTTGGAGGTCAGCGGAGTGGGAGTGAGCAGGAAACGGAGGGAGGAACTGAGTGTCAGAAGCAGCTGATAGATTCATTGACTTGCATTTTCCTAGGGTAATGCTTCCTTCATTGGTATCAACGGCTGAGGCTACGTTGCCTTGCATCTTAAACCTCCATTCATGTGTATCTGACAGGCGCTGCCTGGTGACTCTGCACTTACATTCCTTCTGCATGCCTTAAACAGTCAAAAATCCTGGTTACTTTATAATGGGGATGCAAAAACATTCAGGGACTACAGGAGGAGAAACATTTGCTCCACTGAGTGACATCTAGAAAGTTCAAGTATTTGCTGAAATCAGACCTATTTGTAACAAGCACTGGCCAGCTGACGTTTTATTTCCCTTCTCTCATATATGATTATTTCATAAAGATCAGAAACGACCAAAATGAAATGGTGTCAGTATATCCATGGGTTAATTCATTGCAAAACTTAAAGGCTTAGAGAAATTAGGTTTATTTTAAAACCAGACTTGAAAGACTGTATTTTGTTCGAACGCTAACAATGAGCAAAGGCCCGCATAAACAAATAAAGCAAAGGAATGCTTTAGAACATATTAAGTGATTAATTTGCTGAAAATGGTCATCTGGTGGTGGGTCGAAAATTAAAAGTAAGTTTTCAATTTTGCAACACAAACACTGTTCATACACATTTCACGCACGCAGCGCATGCAACAGTTGCTAATCAACATAGACTTGGGAATGTAGCTGCTAAATTAATTCTTCAGAAACTGCTTGGGTTGGATCTAATTAAACAGCCTTGCTCTCTGCTCACTCTGGGATACACAAACCGCAGCACGTTCTCACAGCTGGTCACAAGAAGAGGTTATAGTTTTATGCAGTATTTGTTAACCATGTGCAAAGATCAGCTATAAACCAATAAGCTATATGATAATGTAATATATTAATATAAAACTAAATTAGCAAAAGATCATAGCCCTGAACAAACTACACTGTCATGTTCATGGTCGAAAGCACATACAGAATCCATAAGATGAGGAGCAAGAAATAAACAAACCTTAAAGTAACAAATACAGTCTTTGCAAGTACAGTCTTTATATTGGTTTTCCTCAATACTCTTTGCAAAGCTATATTTAAGAGCATGCCCAGACTGGGACAGGCACACTAGGACCTGGTGTTGTGCTAGATGGACCTTTCTTCTGCCTCAAACTCTGATACTGTGATAGTGGCTTTTTGCTTAATTAATTGCCTTTAAATGGCTTTTGTAAGCTGTTTACACATCCCTCTGATTTGGACACAATAGGGTTTGAGGAGTCCCTTGTCCCTCTGCGTGCTGTGCCTGGTGCCTGCTCCCCCATTGTCTTCCCCCAGTGCCCACCATTTTCACTTGAGGTAGACATCCTTGTGCTGTCTCTGCCCTCAGCACTGATATTAAGCAGTGTATAAATGGATAAAGTATAACCCAAACCTGTAACCCTGTGAAAATGTTTACCACGTTAATTTGGCAAAACGTAGTTTGCATAAATGCATGTTGATTGGCATTTCTTTTATTACCTTTTAAAATTTGTTATTAATAGAAACCAACAGTAGCTGTTCCACCGCCTTTGACAGCAGGCGGCTGGGAGTGATGATTGCTCAGGATGTCTGCTTACACTTCTAAGGTATTGTCACAAAGTGAGCTTTCTTTTAATCCTCTGCGATTACTGAGTGTTCCAAAATTTACTAGAAATGATGGAAAATATTAAAGAGATCATTGTCTGGCTCTTTAAAAATTCATACATGGAAATTATCTGATTTTGTTGATATCAAATCTTCATTTGGAATCTGCTGCTTAGCATCTTCTTTAGAAATGGTTATAATTGGTATGCAAAGTATTTTATCGTATATATAAATCTGTCTTCTTCCCAACCACAAGGCCAGAAATATTTATTAGGTACTTCTGCCCTCCTGTATTAAAACCATTGTTAGTATTTCTTTTAGTTTAGTTATACTTAAATTTTGTTTTGTCCTTAATACTTTTTCACTATAGATTTTATCTCGTGTCCTGTTTCCTGTCTTGTTCACTTCCTACTGTTCCATGATATTTGATTCTGTCAACTTTCTCACTTTTCCATTTGTTTTAATAATTTTGTGACTCTCTTTATTACATTTTCCTCCTAAGTTATTATTCCTTTTTTAAAACAATGCAGAACATTGTCTCTCTCAACTGTGGATTTTGGCACCCAAGAGAGTGTTCTTAAATTCCCAATTAGCATGAGTATTTTTTATCTCTAAATGAAAATGGCTTCGATGACAGAAGTTCTGTTTTAAGATTCATCGCCATGTGATCAGACTAGCGAACAAGAAAGGCAGTCCCTGGCCTTGCAAGCTGCAGGAAAATTCAGAAGTACTGCACTTGGATCGTGAATATGGAGTTCCATATTTGTTTCCTGAGCTTGCATTGATAACTTTTCTCTGCAGCTGTTCTAGTCAAGGAGGCTGAGCCCTGTCCAGAAACCTGCACGCCTGCACTGCTTTGAAGTGTAGCTTATTGGCAAGGGCTTTCCACCTCTTCTGCAGGCCTGTGCAAAATGCACGGGCACATTTTGTCCTTAGTTTTATTCCTTTTTCTTTTGCAAATAAATGTTTGTATTATTCTTACACTG